>NC_136020.1:10405652-10720652 GCF_048128805.1 Centroberyx gerrardi
AAGTAGTATCACACTGATATAAGTTATATGAGAATAAGGTCTTTTCAGGTAAACAAGCATAAATGAATGCTTTTCTGAATATATAACTGATCTTTTATATTGGACTGGAGGTCACAGTTTATCCAGCTTCTTATTCCCCACTACAACACTGGATGAGAGTTAGTCACACATGTCAAGGATTCAGGTTATCTCCCGACACGCCAACAGAAACGATTCACTCAGCGCCGGCCCTGCTGTCGTCACCATGGCAACACTCCTTCCACCTATCTGCTGCTGCCATGTAGCCACCTTTCACCTGTCTGGCGCGAGTCTGGGGGAGTTTCTTATCGGCTCTTGACTTTGTCACTCTTCACTAGGCAGGGAGGGAGGTTGAATTCAGAATGGATGAAGGGCTGCAGCCGGCAATTATGAGCAAGCTGGGATTTGTTTGCTTCTTTTTTCCATTTGGGGAGCTAGAGAGGGAACTGCAATGGGAGTTGGGTGGTGGTTTTGAATGTGTATAAAGTAAGGAGAGAGGAGTTATCTCAACCATACACTGATGCAGATGATGATTGTGCTTGTGGTTTGAAATACATGCAAAATCTTCATACTACCCAAGAATCGCAGTTGCCTTATTCAAATGTCAATGTTTTTTTATTCTTTTTTGTGTTTATTCAAATGCCAATCATGAAATGAAAATTACCTAGAAATGCTTTGCATGAATCTCTCATGCAGAAAAATGTATTTGCTAAACTATTCGTCATTATTTATTTGCGTCAATTTCCTGTATTTATTTCATGTTGATTTCTCATTATTTTACATCACACAAATTTTACATGCAAGCTGAGACAAGGTAATAGAAAAAGTAGATGAGAGAAAATGTTTAGTCACATTTGTTACACTAAGCCTACACTGCTGCATCTATGCATTCGTTTCCTCCAGGACCATCATCAGGGAGGCGGCAGAAGGGGAAAAAAATCTTGATTTAATCATTACTCTTCCAATTGCATGTATGCATATGCTTCAAGATTTACAAATGAATGTGTGGTAGTAATGAATGGGTAACGATTATGTTATATCAGCACTTCTCAAAAGCATGAGGGGAGGAGATTTGATTTGCATATGATCTCATCAAGGGTTTTAGTGAAGTCCATTAGCAATGTCATGTAAATATCATGAAATACGACCATGCTGTGAGGAATCAGCACCAGTCAGCCTGAGTTAGACTCGCATTTCCTTCATTTCCCTTCCTTTATTAATTTAATTCCTTATCCCCCTTTTCACTGAATCTTCACACTCTTCTCTGTCTCAATAATTCATCCTCTCTCCTTCGTTCTCATTCTACACCTCCCCTCCCCCTTCCCTGTTCTCGTTTTTCTCTCTGAGAGGACAGAAGCCACTTCAGATCTAGCTCGGGACTTGGCCTTCGTCCCGCCTCTCCATCCAACACAATGGAAAACTCCGAAAAGTGCTTGTCCAAGCTCTTTGAGTCTAGGGAGCCCCACAAAACTTCAGGTCCACATGAAGAGGAGGGAGGGGGGCTGTTCTCTAAATCTCATTGTATATTCTCTCCTTCCCCATATAACCATTGTCCTTTCTCTCCACCTTCACACACAATTGTTAGCTGACAAATGCAGCAGGCAATAATTACAGTGTACAATATGTCCTTCGGCTACTAATTACTGGATCACAGCATACTGTTTCCCCGCCTACACAATACAGTAGATCATATAGATGTAGGCTACTGACACAATTTACAAACAGACTATTTTTGAACACAAAGACAAGCATAAGGCAAAAGGCTTTCTGTGACACAGAGGCCACAGCTGTAGAGGAAATGAGAGAATTAAGTGTCCCACATTATTCAGCTTTCAGGATTTTGTTTGCAAATATACTATGGCTCAGGAAAAGAATATTGTTCTTCACGATGTTTTGCAAATAAATGTAGTTTAGTCAAAAGTTGAAGACCAAGTCGTCACAGGCAGAACAGTCACAGTACTGGACCTTGAGAGACCTTGAGTGGAGGCTTTCCAGTTCAAATGCTGTAAACTGTCCTGATTGGAAGGATTTCAGTAGTTCTTTAGTGAGGGAGCCAAATTAGTCTGAAACTGCCTGGTGGGTTTTTGAAAATGCAAAAACTTTAAATTTAACTACACAAACAAAATCAAATGTTAAGAATGACTCTATTAAACATCCTTGATCATATATGTATATAGAGGGAAATTTGAATTCCTATAATAGGGGACCTTAAAAAATTGGAAAGAAGGAAAGAAGGATGGAAGAAGGGAAGGAAGGAAAGATGGAAAGAAAGAAAAGCACATTTCACTGTTCTCATGAAGCGAAACATCATAGAGAAAATAGACTAAAGGACTACATAGAATGTACTCTCTTAATCAGCAATAACCAAAACCTTCAGACACCCAAAGGTGAAAACCAAAGCCCCCACCTGAGAGAGAAAGAGAAGGGACTCTTCTGAGCTCGCATATTTGAGATGTATTTGTTTGTTTTAAGTCTGCTGTCAAACGTAATCAGAATCATCTAATCATGGAAGAATGAAAGTGCAGCTTTTGAATGGCTACTCACACGTTGAAGAGGTTGAGGCCGATGCGGTAGAGGCGTTTCCGCATGACGTCGGTGGACAGCGTGGGCGACTTGCAGCTGGCGGGGTTCTCACAGTGGTAGCGCGGCAGGCTGAGGATCATGGCCTGCAGCGCCTCCTTGGACGAGGCCTCGGACGTCGAGCGCGCCTCTGTGGACGTGCTGCTGCTGCTCATCTGCTCGGAGCTGTTGTCCGCCGTCTCCGAGCCGCTCCTCTTGACCTCCAGGGGCTCTGCCGCCGGCGAGCTCACCACCGGCACGGCCTCCTGCGGTGGGGGGGCCTGAGGGGGTTCTGCAGGCGGCGCTGCTGCCACCACAACCTCCTCTAGGCCTTGAGGGGCGGCCATCTTGTCTAGAGGGGTTAGGGGAGGTTGCTCCTCTTCCCCTAACTCCTCTTCGCTCGGAGGGGGGTCGGGGAAGTCGGCGTCCTGCTCATCCCCTTCTATCTCGATCGCTTCCGGGGGCGGCGGGGGTTCTTGAGGGGGTAGAGGTGGGTCTATGGGTTCTGCTGGGACTTCCACAGGGGGAGGAGGGGGGTCTTGTGGGGGACCCGGTGGGACGGAGGTTGGAGTGGAGTTTGTTGCGGTGGAAGTAGTCGTGACAGTGCCGGAGGCTCCTCCTTGTTGGACGCAGTTGCCAAGGGCAACAGAAGCGGAGGATTCCAAGACTGAGGATGACACACGGAAGTTCTGGCTGTCGATCTGCACCGTCACGTCCCGGAACGCCATCATCAGCTTGCTGGCGCTTCTCGACAAGTCGCTCGGGTCCACCGGGCCTTGATGAACCGCTGACTCTCCCACTCCACCTCCTTCTACTCCACCTCCTACTCCCGCAGCTGCCGCCGCCGCCGCCGCCGCAGCTGTGCTGAAGGACTCGGCGCTGAACTGGTAAGTGCCGCCTTCTTGCAGTGAGCACATGGTCTTCAGGCTCCAGTTGCTGAGGGCATCATCAATAGACTTTGCCAGTGACTGGACCTGCTCGGTGAAGGAGTCTTCCAGGTCGGTCAGGGTGCCGCCGACAGTGGCGGGCAGAGACGGTGAGCGCACCAGTGGGATGCCCGCCAAGTTGCAGCCTTCTGCCAGGGCCCGTTCAGCGGAGAAACCCTCTGTGTTTTGCACACGGACTTTGCGCAGGGAGATGCGCCGAGGCAGCCGGCTCTCCAGCAGAGAATTGCGGATCTTCTCAAAGTTCTTGCTGAGCTGGTACTGGCGGAAGGCGGTCTGGATCTTGCAGGCAGCGCGGCGGGAGATGAGGTGGCCACCGTATTTGTGCTCTAACATTTCGATCTAGAAAATAGAGGGAAAGAGGGATAGAAAAGGGAAAAAAATGATTGGTGGAATTCCTGTCATTGCTTGAAATTTCAAAAAAACAAAAACAAAATTATTAAAGCCCATAACAAATAAATAACAGATACATCATGCTATATTTCAAGTCTTTGAAGAAAAGTTAGAAGCAGGCCAACAATTGAGTCAGTAACAAAGAACACAAAAGGAAAGGATAAAAAATTCAAAAGGTACACAGAAATCTGCAAACAATTTGTGTTATTTCTTTGTAACTTTAACACAGAAATGCACTGACTACCTATTCAACAACCTCAATACAGATGTTGGAAGAAGGCAAATTAATCTCCCAACACAAGCTGCAATCACTGATGAAATACTTTAAGTGACTATCAGGAATCAAGGATGTGTGACTATGACAGTGATGAATGCATATGGATAAGAACCTGCACACCATTGCCAAGGTCAAAGAGGGCTCTGAGACCCATAATCCCTTGCATCATGGCTGGATATATTAGTGAGAGGGTAGCATGCATGCCATGTCATTACCAATGTTTAAACATTTTCAATAGTCTCTTGCCCTGGATCTGTGGAGCATGGAAGATAAATATTAGAGTTGAAAAAGAGGGTGGGAAGAAGAGAGTGAAAAAGAGTGAGGAATGGGATAATTGTTGTGGAAAAAGAAGAACTGAAAATGCCAGGAAATGAAGAGGCTTGTTGGTAAAGTCTAGTATGCATTAGCAACAGGGTTCATATGATAATGTCACATATTTTTATTATTTTGTTTTGCAAGGTGGCTTTGTGAACAGTTTGGTCAAAGCCGTCGTCTGAGAGAGAAACAGGACAGTAATAGCTGACTCATACACATTTGGACAAACTGTTCATTTCCTCGGCAAATAGAACTCATAATCTCTGAGAATTCTATTGAGATGCCCTCCACACAACTTTAAATTGTCTGAAACCGAGCGAGCCATTAATCTTGCCTGTGAAAAATTGCTTCAATGCTGTGGGAAATAGATAGAGATGTAATATGGCCATCCTCATCTGGCAGCAGCTCAAACACTGGATGAAACCTCTTTGAGTTACCCAGAACAATCAGGGTGTGGGTATCTTTAGAAGTGCCCAGAAAGAGCTCTTATCTTCTCAAGTCACTCTCTTTGGAAATCCTTTTTTTTTTTATTCAGACTAAATCAATGAATATAATTCTGTTTCTGTTCTAACCTTATCAAGGGCATGAGTGTGAGGAGGAAGATCTATCTTTCACGAAATAGCACCTAACCCTAAACCTGGATATATACTGTATATATCATATTCTGTCAGTTTAAGAGTATTGAAATAATATGTAAGTATTCTAACTATGCTATGTAGATATGTAATGTGCACATTAAAATAAGTATAGAATTTAATTCTATAATAAAATTGAATAGCTTGCTGTTCCCTCCCTCAGTGCTACGTTAAGGCTTCTTGTATCAGGACGATGTGGACATGAGGATTAATTCGGTCCACGTAAAATATCCCCCCTGTAAATTCAAAGGCAATTGAGTGAATGGTTTTAGAGAGGGATACTGAGGCCATGAGGGATCAAAATGTGACTTTCAGCGACTAATCTCCTCTCGCACAGGCCTGGACAAAGTCACCCAGCCACCTCCTATGGACTTGTGCAAAGAGGCACTGATAGGCTGTAATGCCTCAAGGGTTTGCAATTTGTGATAAGTGGTTAGTTCAACAAGATGCAGCCTCTCCCATTGTCATCTGAAGAACCGAATCACATACAAAGCTCTTTAGAAAAGTGGAATGACACTGAGAAATCCATCTTATCTGCTCCATTTACATTTCACTGCAGAGCCTCTGCGAGGGGAGGGAGATGTACCGAGAATATTAAGGTGGTTTCTGAATAGGACCGCGGCTCCGAGCTCCACTGTATCTGCTGATGGCGACTTCTCAATAGAGTACATTGCTTTCGCTTCCTGCAGGCTGGTCAAACTCATGCCTGTATTACCAATCAGGCATGCAGGGCACATGCCCCGGGGCCCCAGACCACCAGGGGCCCCAAAATATTCTGAGTCCCAGCAACATTTCACTAATTTCAATTGAAATGTGCAGCCAAGTGGGACCCTGACACACACTTACCTGCCTCAGGCCCGTAGGCCGCAGTTTAAAATGATTACTGGGGCCAAAGTCACAGCCTATATTGACATTTGGGGCCCTAAACACAATTTCTTTTGATACGGAGGCCCCAACCACAATTATTAAACTGCCACCTATTGATTGTATGTTTATGGGCAGTACATTTAGTGAATATCATCCAACTAAGATACAGAGCACTAATTATATACACAGGTGGAGCAAGGGGGTCTAGGTAAAGACACAGTCAAACCTTTTCAGTAAATTTCAACATTTAACTTTTTTTTTTGGTGCTTGATTCCCGCCACCTGTCGCCTCGTATCCTTAAAGCCACAACCTGCAATCCAAATGTAAACAAAGGGAAACCCCACCACCTACAACTAAAGCTAGCCTTGGGGTTGGACAAATGTTATCACTCTCAACTTGAATGAGTGAGTTCTAGATAGAAGGAATGGCACTTTATAATAACTAAACCTGAGTTTCAGTTAACGTCGAATCTGTAAAAGGTTTACCTTTGTATTGTTTGTGAACAGGCTCGTATCTTGAGTTGCGATGTGTGGGTGCGGGAGGGCCCAATAGGACCTGTGTGCCCAGGGGCCTTGTGGTTGGTTAATCCGGCCTTGACTGGCGCTCTCTGTGTGACGCTTCCTATGTGGTATACCTGCGCCTTGTCCTATCTGCTACCTTGCGCGACGCGGTGCTTCTCGTCCTGTGTGCGACCCCCTTAGAGTGGATGTTAACTCTCATGTCCATGTTATTTTCTGATATTTTAATGTTGACACACATGCTACATTCCATAGGAACAATGTTGAAATTCTTAAGCAGAACTGAGGCAGCAGAACCACAAGCCACAAGGACAGAGGACCCAGATAGCAATAGTGAGCCGGACAAAAAAGTGCCAGTATTGGTCAAGATAAGTGACATCACCTTTCTTCTGTTAACAGTTCTAAAGCCACTGCAGTCTTGAAGGTCCTCATTTTAAGCTCATGTCCACCCAAGAGGAGAGACCCTCATTCATCTTTGTATTTATTACATTTTATTTTGATATTCATGTGCTATATCTTATAATAGGTAACAAAAATACAGTGCTTTAAACACAAATTTTTTACTCAGTCTTTATTGCTTGATGGTGGGTAGGATTAGTCTCAAAATGGGGCCTCCACAGAAAATTTTGCCTAGGGCCTCCAGCAGTTTAGAGCCGGCCCTGTCCATGTTTTTGACTCACATAGACACAAAGCTAGATATGACAAATAAAAAATAATAGTTAATATTCAACTAATACTAAATTAATAACCTTTAAAAACCTCTTTCACACTGAAGGTCGACCTATGTATTTCCCAGGTCACTAATCTGGTGTGAAAGGCTCCACTTTATTAAACAGTCTCATTCTTAAATCGTGGTAATGTGGGCAATACAAAACAAAACGGATCTCATTTTCAATCTCATTCAGTTTGTTTGTGATACGGGACATTCACTATCGAAACCACATATCACATCAATCACCAAGCATGCCAATCATATCCCAACCTCATCCCAAACTGGACTCTGCCTTGTGCTTGATACCTCTAGCATTTTGACTAGTCATAATGTAATGAGAGATATCTTAAATTAGCATTTTGACTAGTCATAATGTAATGAGAGATATCTTAAATTAGCATTTTGACTAGTGATAATGTATTTAGAGATATCTTAAATTAGCATTTTGACTAGTCATAATGTAATGAGAGATATCTTAAATTAGCAGTTCGGTTGGTCATAATGTAATGAGAGATATCTTAAATGCTAATTTACAATATCTCTCATTACATTATGACTAGCCAAAATGCTACTTTAAAATATTTCAGATATCTGTAATGAGAACTACTGGAACTACCACTGCTAGGCCTATACTGCTGCAGCAGCTGTAGTAGTAGCAGCAGCAGCAGCAGTGTTGTTGCTTGCCACTACTGACTAATACCACCGGGGCTTAAAAGTACTGCTGCAGCAGCAGCGGCACCCACTGCATTCCCTGGAGCCCCTGGTAAACCTCTTACTGTGGACTTTGACAAGGGCCTACAACCCTATAAGATTAGATAAGATAAGCTAGCCGCCACGCCACCCGGTCCAAACTATCAAAATTAACTAGAATTTTTTTTTTTTTCTAGTTAATTTTGATAGTTTGGACTGGATGGTGGGTTTGCGTCTCTTTGTACCAACCACCAGCTCTTCTAACCCTAACCTCCCCTCAATCGCGACCGCCAGACCACCTTTTGTAGGCTCCTGGTTGGCAGGCTAGCTTCAGTGGGAGGCGAATCGCGTCTGTTCGTACCATCCACCACCTCTTCAACGAACCGCCGTCACTAACTGCCAGACCGCACCTTTGGAGCGGCTGGCAGGTTGGCTTCAGCGGGACGTGAACGGCGCCTCTTTGTACCAACCACCAGCTCTTCAACGAACTAGCGAAGCGAAGCCATGTTCTGATTGGTTCCGACTGAATGCCCAAAATGAGTTTGGATTATTTTAAATGATATTTAGCCTATTACATAGAACTTTATTTCTATTTGGAGTAGGCTTGTAGATGCATGCATTTCAAAATTTTTTTTTGCAAGTCAAACTTTTCAAGACGAATGGATGTAAAATAAGTAAAAATGTATGTGCAATTGGATGTCACATGCTTCTTAGATAGGTGTGTGTGTGTGCGTGTGTGTGTGTGTGTGTGTGTGTGTGTGTGTGTGTGTGTGTGTGATATAGGCCTAAATGTTGTCTAACAGCCTTGAAGCATAAACACGCCACCAAGCCTCCAGCCGGTCCAGCTGTACCGGGATGAAAGCGACGAACAACTCGAAATTATGTGGCTGAGTTCAGAAAATCAATAAAAAAAAATACATGTATATGAATAGAGTTAAGCTGTCCAAGTAGTCCATTTTGTCCAACAATGTCTGATAGGAAATAATTGCAATATTTATGTGAAGAATTCCCTGTAAGTCTCCTTTTTCTTTATGAGCAGTGCATTTAGTGAGTATCATCCAGCTAAGATACAGAGCACTAATTATATACTGGTGGGGCAGGGGGGTCTAGTTACAGACAGTCAAACCTTTTCAATAAATTTCAACATTTAACTGTTTTTTTGGTCCTTCATTCTTGCTACCTATCACCTCGCCTCCTTAAAGCCACAACCTGCAATCCAAATGTAAACAAAGGGAAGCCCCACCACCTAAAACTAGGAACTAAAGCTTGCCTTGGGGTTGGACAAATGTTATCCCTCTCAAATTGAATGAGTGAGCTCTAGATTGAAGGAATGGCAGTTTGTAATGGCTAAATCTGAGTTTCAGATTACGTAAACCTATAAAAGGTTTACGTTTGTATTGTTTGTGCTTACCGAGAGGTGGGGAGCCCAATAGGACATGTGTGCCCAGGGGCCCTGTGGTTGGTTAATCCGGCCCTGGTCGAACTCACTCTGAATATTCATCACTTTTTAATCTGGACTGTTCGGTGACGGCAGCGTGTACACACTCGCTATGACAAGGTTAGCCTTATCACTTTGACTGCTCTCCGAGACGGACCTTGTAAGTTTTTTAAAAGACAGGAGTGGAAGTAATATGCTTGACCTCATTACTCAGAAAGGTGTCTCTCATCAAAACAAATTTCGCAAAGAGTGCCACTGCAGAGGTGCCCTTGGACGTGAGAGAGGGCCCTCAGTGCAGCCGCGTTTGATTAAATGTGGCAGTCTGGCTTGTTTGTTTTGCCTTCTGTGTGAGCCAGTTCGGGGACGCTGAATAAAGCATTTAGGTCACGTCGCATTTTTTATCTGAGTGTGTATCTGATACACTTTGCCATTCCATTAGAATTACAGCCAGCAGGGCAAGCTTGGAGGAGATGGATGGAAGGAGGAAGAATGGAAAAGGAGGAAGAAAGAGCTAATGACTGAGCAGGACAAAGAGGGAATGTAGATTTAATTTTCATTTTTTCATTTTTTTTTTTTGTGAGTGAGTGAGCAGCCGTCTCTCCTTAGTCATTTTTCTTCATTGAGACAATAAGAAAACTGAAGGAGACTGGGTAGGAAAGACACAGAAGAGAGGTTTCTGACACCAGGCCAGCAGAGATACATGTGGCTCCTATGTGGTGGGGGGTCAAGACTGCTACGCCATCCCTGGGCACTCTGGGAAAATGTAGATCACTGATGCAGAAAGCCAGGGCAAAGGAAGAAGAGAGGAATGGATGAACGGAACAGTGAAGGCCCAAGCGAACAAGTGGGCGAGACACAGACAGAGGTGGAGAGATGGACGACCGTGGCAAGAGCGGCACTGCAGAAAATCCCCCCCCATTAGCCGACTGTCAGTTCTGCCTCTGATCACTTCACTAAGCGCCGATGGAGAGAGATCATTTCGGAGACGCAGCGGTTTGAGAGAGCGGCGATGACACTGCTGTGTTCCACCAGGGTCTCTAGATGGATTTTGACAGGCGGATCAGCACCATCCTGACCCCATGCTCCCCCTTTCACTGGGAAACACTGGGTGGGAAACAATCTAGTGCAAAAACAATGCCAAGACATTGGAGCACGTTTAGGAAAATAGAAGTGATGGGAGATTTAACTCTTAGCTTGGCTCTTTGTTAAATGATCACAGCAGTTTGAGAGTTGAACCAAACCATGTGATATTAAGGTTATCATAGGTCTCTAAAACTCTTGAATTAAAATATGCATCCAAAAAGCACAAGGGCTTAAATAGGTTCAACATGAGTATATGGAAATTTGAGGTAATTATCTTGCTTAACATTGAAAACTTTGAAATAGAAATAACTTGAGCTCAAATGCAGAAGCATTTCAAATATTTTGGAACCACAAGAGCACCAGTTGATGGATTTCTTGGCATGAAATACTTTGTCTGTCTATATATGAAATATTAATACCCAGAGGCTTTCAAAGGGAATGCGTTCTGAGTTTTAGTCTGAAAATGTTTTTGCTTCGAATGGAAATTTCTCTCAAAACTAAAGGTCAGACTGTCTGTAAAACACCATTTGTTTTTGTGTGATTTTGAAGAGCAGATTTTGCTATTTAGAGTAAAGTGCCATAATTTCTATCTCTTCCCTCTCCTGCTGTAGCATTGTAAAAAATAGCCAATTATAATATAGCATTAAATGTCTGTCTTATAACCTTCACCTTAGCAAATGTTAAACAAAGCTGCACAGCAGACACATATATTACATTTTGCTTTTGACATTTGTGCGTAATTTGCAAAATTTAATTTGTAAAGGGTAAGCTTTGAATTTTTGGAACCCCATGTTCCTGATAACAAACCAATGCACCTTTCAGGACATCCGGAAATTGTCATGTTTTCTTTTTAGAGGAAGAGCCAACTTTGTATTATTATGCGGCACTGCAAGAGCAAGTCAGTGGAAAACTCTTTCTCTCACTGTGAGCCATTCCATGAGCTGCAATAATAATAAGTAATAGGACTGTTTCGAAGAACTTGCAATTTATTTAAAAGAACATAAAAGAAATATATAGGTTTGGTGCTAAAGAGGCTTGGTCCTTCATCAACTTTCATTAACAAACCCTAACAGGAGACTACTGCCAATTTTTCAAAAAATAAAACACTGCCATAGAAAAAAAAACAAAAAACTTTTAGATGTCCTAATCTTGGAATCTGGCATGATAATCAATGACTGCCTTTTAAAATCCCATACCAGCCATACTGAGATTAAATATTGCCCACTCTTTTCATTGGTGGTTTTTGCCATAGTGAAACATTGATTCATGTGTCTCAGCCAAAGTCAAAGCTGTTGTGTGGAAGTTAAACAGCAGATGATTACATCTCGCACGCTGCAAAAATGAGGGGCAAAATGCAAAACCCTGGTTATTAGCTTTCAAGCTCATGCACATTGTCTTGTCTACAGCACAGAAACATCTGCAGGATTAATGAGAATGTGTTATGTAACAGCAAAACTGGGACACAACTAATGCTGACTGTATTACAAAATGCAGACGACAATAAAAAGTCTCGATGTCATCAGAAGACGGTGAGATACTTTCAGCTGACATGTCCTTTGCCTAAGTTAGTTAATTACCCAAAAAGGTTATTTGTTATTGAATGACTGATTGAATCCTTGACTTTTGCGTCTAACCTTTACTTGTGAGAAGCATCTGACCTTATATTTTCAGTGAATGCCACGAAAAATGGAAAGTTCAACTTTTCCAAAATGAAAACACAAGTACTTACTTGTAAAAACAAGTACTTGACAGGATTCTATCGACCTGTCTCAATTACAGACATTTCTAAAAAATATTGTATTGGAGATGGGCAAAACTATGGGATAAGATTTATTTTCACTGCTGTCAGCAACCAAGTGAACGGTGTCATCAAATTTGCTAATCTACACTTTTCTGCATCAGCAAAGACACACAAGTAAACATATTGAACTTCTTGACGGGTAACACAGAAGAAAAAGTTTGTCCTGAGAAGTTTTTGCTGATGAAGAACCCTGAACTGGCCCTTGTTTGATATTGTATCTCACTTCTGTTTTTTAGTGCAACTTTGAGGGAACACAGGCCTTCAGATAGCACTTACTGCTGGTTGTACAACATTATGGAGATAAATGGCATCCAATTCATGGCAACCTAAATACAACACTTACTCAAGCAGAGATTTGTAGCAATTAAAGCCCAATACAAAATTGAGGGAGATGGACAAGTGGGACCTTAATAGCAGCAATTTAAAGTCAAGCTTCATCACCAATCACTTATCATCTGGGGAAAACAAAAGGCTACGCAGCTGACACTGATTGAACCCACACTACTTTCTTTCAATGACCTCTCCATCTGATGAACAACCCCACAACAAATTTGGTGGTGCTAAAAACAGTGATGTATTTCTAAGGCTGTGACTGAGGGAGGAAAATGGAATGGCCCTTCATCTCCAAGGGAGCGATTTAAATAGACTTTGAGCAAGCAAAAGTGCAGTGCAAATTAGTCTGAGACACACTGGATTTGCCCTGCTTCACTGAAAAAACTTAAAAGGGGAATATCGCTCAATTTAAGACTTTACATGTGTAATTGCTATGACCTCAGACAGTCAAATAACTATTTGTTAATGCAAAAATTCAGTCTTTCCACTCTAAGGGGTTTTTTAACGTTTGATGGCACCCTAAATATAAACCACAGTAAGAAAAAAATGGATTCTGGAGGTTGAACGGTTGAGTTAACGCGGGTTAACACTCAAATACTCAGTCATGAAGTTCTTCCACAGCAATCAAGGTACCGCCCCGCTGATCCAATCACCCTGACATTGATCTGTGGATCCATCAGGTCCCTACACCCCCAGTCGTTGGCGGCGCAGTGAAACCTCGTCGGGGTGCATGTCTGTACAGACAGAAGATCAATCTCACTGATCGGGTATCTGCAGCATCGCTGACAGGGAGATGGCGAGTACGGGGGGAGGGCGGCCTTCAGAAGTGAGATTAAAGGAGTGAGAAGGAGGGAGGGAGACGCGGGGTGGAGGCTGAGGTTGAAAGAACTTAAGGTCACAAGGAGGGAAGTGATGGGTGAGAAAAAAAAGTGGTGAGAATTGGGTGAGAATGGAGCTGAGGGCAAGAGTGAATCAGAGCAAAACCATCCACCTCATTGAATTACATTAGTTTCAGTGACCAGTGATTTGAAAAGTGAATTTAGTAAACATGCATCATAATGCTTCTGTAGCTCGTATATCAGATATTTTCTTCACTTACACTGAATTGAAACATATATGGCCACAGTGAGAATCAAGTCAAATTCGACCTACCACCTTCTGTCTGAATAGATTTTAGATTCAGAGTCAAGTGTTGAAGGAGCCCTAAGGCATGGAAACAATTGACACCAAGGCCTCAGTTCACAAACTAGAATCAGCACATCCTCTTACTGTATGTTTACTGCCTATTTAAAGCATGATTGCTCTGGGTTATTGATAAAATGCGGTCAAGTGTGCAGACTGTAACAACAATGAAAGTCAAGGCTTGAGGGAGGGAGGTCCGCTATCTTTGTGCATTATGAAGAATCTGATACCCACTCTTCAATTCAAGTCATGAGCATTGGGAAGCGATGTGCTATCACTATGTTAACCTTGATGAACGTCCCAGTTGAAGAAAGTTGCACAGGAGACAAGTGGGAGCCCACAGACTGGACCCAAATTCTGCTGTATCTCTGCCTTACCTGCGTGAAGATCCATGGACTGGGGGATGATGGTTAGATGGTTAATAATGATAATGGATGGTGAACTTTTGATGGCTCTTGAAATGGAGATGATGATTATCTGATGATCCCCAAGTCCCTGATGAACAGCATGATGAAAACACAAACATGAGAACATGGAAATGCACACGCAGTCACAAGTTCATACACATATCAGCATTAATCAGTCAACCAGAGGACAAACTGGTTTAGCTGTCTGCGATACCGTGAGGACAGATAACAATCACATGTAAGTGAGTTTCTGGCTTCCTTTATTCTCCATGGAAATGGGAAATTTGTACTTTTCATCACCCAATGAACACAATATCTCATACATCAGCAGAGAAAAAAAAAAGATTTTCATTCATGCAAATATAAATGGTGATCCTTTCTTTTTTCAATGTCTACATCTTGCCTTTATGTGTATGTGTGTATGTGTGTGTGTGTGTGTGTGTGTGTGTGTGTGCGTACATATGCACGACTGACAGAGAAAAATATGGAACCCATGAACCTGAAAATCGCTGTACACGAGTCACCCTACTCTCAGTAAATTACAACACAGCAGTAAAAACAACTGAAGGAATAAACTCTGTAATTGCTGTCAGAAAATTCATCACGCCCAATCTGTTGAAAGACAAAACCATGTTAGGATGACGGTGACAACGATGATGGCGGCAATGGCAATGATGATTCATGATAATGAAGAAAAAGATGGCTAGTCCCATTGGCATTAAATAACTCTGGAAAAAAATTCAGAGCCAATATCATCCAGTCAATTGATACAGCTTGGATAGCAAATGTCATCCAAAGTCCACCAGTGCCAATAGAGATAAAACGACAAACAAGCAAAAAAGAAAAAAAAGAACGAAAAAAACAGCCACAAAATACTACTCGCCACACACTGACGCATCCAGACAACAGCTTTGACCCCAAAGCAAAAGGCCTCCACCTCAGACAGTAAACATCACAAACATCTAAGACCACAAGACGTACAATACACACAGGTCAGGTTACCCCCCCCCCCCCCTTCACCCAAACAATACAACACCCCCCCATCCCCAACACAACCCTACCTGCTTATTTTTGAGGTCGAGCGAGAGCTCATAGTCGGAGGTGGCGGAGTGTGAGCAGGCCCCGTTGCGCTGCACCCTCAAGGGCGAGGCCGTGTGGTGCAGACTGGCTCGCCTCCCCGCACCACCTCCTTTTGCTCCTCCCCCTTCCTCCTCCTCCTCTTCCTCCACTGCTGCCTCGCCCTCATGCCTCTCGGCCAGCACCTCCTCTCCCTCTTGCTTTCTCTCTGCCTCCCCCACATCCGCCTTTTGCTTCTCTCGCTGCCCCTCCTCCTGCTCGCCTCCGCCAGGCGTCGCCGGGGTCGTAGGGGCGTCCTGTGCCGCTTCCTCACTCGGGACCTCAACTTGGGGCTGAAGCTCAGGCTGGGGTGTAGGCTGGGGTTCGGGTTCGGGTTCGGGTTCGGGTTCAGGTTCGGGTTCGGGTTCCGGCTGGGGCTTAACTTCAAACTGGGGCTGTGGCTGAGACTGTGGTTGAGTCTGTGGTTGTGGCTGAGTCTGTTGCTGCGACTGAGGCTCAGACTGCAGCTGGGGCTGAGGTTGAGTCTGTGGCTGTTGCTGCGGTTCAGGCTGTTGCTGTTGCTGAGGCTGAGGCTGAGGCTGGGTCTGGGTCTGTGGCTGCGACTGGACCTCACACTGCAGCTCCCCCTCTCCTCCCTTCCCTTCCTCCCCCAAAGACGAGTCTGGAGGAAGGTCATCGCTGCAGAAAGGAGGAGAAAACGCAGAGTGAGGTTGCTGCTGCATCCGTGGTGAGCTCTGACCTCTTCTCCAGGCTGCCTGGGTAAGTGGAAGTTGACCTCTCTGTATGATCTCACTCACTCTGCTACCAACTGTGTGCAGTGGGGGAGAGGGGGGGGGGCACAAGGCCGGTTCATCTATCTGTTCTGTCTGTCTGTCTCTGTCTGTCTAGACACACCACTGACAGACAATGAAAAGAAGAAAAATATACAGCACAGCACAGCTGACAAAACCACAGTGTACAGCAGTAAAAAAGAAAAAAAAAAGAAAAAAATACGATCAAAAGCGATTACAGACTGCAGCAAAAACTTCACAAGAGAAAATGTGAAGAAACATTAAGTTGGGACAGCCAATAGTGATACACACAGACGCACGCAACACACACACACACACACACACACACACACACACGCAGACATGGGGAACAATCATGCAGCTAACATGTCCCTGTGACTATACACTGTATGTATATATTATGTGTGAGTGGTTGCATGGATGCGGCATTTTTATGGAGCAATACCAACATGAGGTGCAACCTGTCATAGGCAGGACACACAGGAGGGAGGGGGAAACTGTCTCTCTCTTAACAGGCCAGCTAGTGTCTTTTATAACCTTTTTTTTATGCTTCAGTTTTTCAGTGCGAGTTCTCCCTCTTCCTCTCTGTCTCTGTCTCTCTGTCACACTCTTGTGTGTCAGTGTCTTTTTCTCTCCCATTAGACCGCTGTGGCCTCGAGCTTAATCATTCCTATTGGACTCCAGCTGACTGTAATGGAGTTTACGTGCGGATGAAGTCACACTAGCATTGCATTTCAGGCTGGCCCTGAAGGCTCTTCATGCCATTGTGTGATTAGCATTGAGAGTCTAGAGCAAAATGGTCTACACAGCCTTCAACCAAAAGGCACACCCATGACAGATAGAAAACTAAAATATGATTCATGGTCTACATTTCATGAGAATGCCTCATGTGTTTGTTAAATTGACAAACGAATGAAGCAATTTGTTAAGTATGGATTTGAAATAACCCAAAATGTCTGTTTGGATTAAGGTAAACAAGATTTTGTGTAAGTGAAGCTTGCATTCTGTGGAACCATGCAGTGCATCTACAGTACAAGAGAATGACTGATGTGTGACACGATCAAACCCTCTTTTTACCCCAAGGCTTCAAAGATGACAGTGTCAGCCGTTAGAAAGATCCTCCCCAGAGCATCTCGATCAGTTCTTTGGGGTTTAACGTTGACTGGTTTGACTTTCAGGCTCCTTTCCATTTTGACAGCATCTTGTGAACCATTTGCAGTTTCTTCCTTTCCCAGTTCTCTGCTGATGGCCATGAGAAGCACCTAAACAGCTTCAAAGCGTGTGATTTTCTTCTCTAAAGACTCCGTAAGATTTTCTTCTCTTAAGACTCCATAGGCTGTATGTACGCATCGTGAGTTATAGCAATGAGTGGATGTATACCAATTCCCAATAACTATGCGAATTAGAATTCAAATCAAAATTCCAAGTCATGCTTATGTTTGTCTTTCAGTATTGTTCCAATTCTCCTTTTGGCTAACGCACACGTAGTGAAGAGGCAACACGTTCAGCATCTCCAGATTAAACCTGAAGACCCTTTGAATTCAAGCCAGGTTCGCACACTGATCGCATTTTCACTTCCTTGACAGCGGTTGCGGCCGCAGCTGGGCATGATATTACCAAGATTAAGATAAGACGTTTTCCTCCCTTATTGGATACGGCGATAAGATTAGAGTCAGCGAGCATAAAATCAGGACATTCAGGCTGGCATATGCAGAGTGCTGCAGAAGAAAACCGGCATGATTCTCCCCAAGGGGGAAGGGGCTTCACGCCGAATGCAAACATCTAGTCTAAACAGCATTGCACAGTGGGGCTGGCGCAGAGGCATCGAACCACCGTCGCTAAATCTTCTTATTTCCCAAAGCTGCACATACAAGTGGGAAGAGAGGGGAAGAAGTGGGGAAGAGAGAAAGACTGAGAGGATATGAAGCCTCTACATGACCCTTCTGACTCCTCCAAATGTGTGTGTATGTGTGAATTATGTGTGTTGTTACTAAAGGTGTGTGTATCAGTCTATATATGTGCTATTTTTCATTCTAATATTTGGGAGAGCATCATTATCTGTGTACCCAGCCTTAAAACTGAAAAAGATACAAACAGATTTGTGTACTGCAAAACCCCGTCTGCATTTCCTTCCTGCACAGGAGGCTTGCTTTTCATTTTCATCACACATGGCAGCACATAAGCTAGAGGAGAAAGTATCTTTACTGAGATATAGCTTGGTCTGCGACTTCTAAAATAGAGCTTGTATGAGTAATGAATAATGAATAGGGAAATAAAGCCTGGTGCCTCTGCACTCAGCTGCAGGTGAGCTTTTTTCAAGCAAAAAATAGACCTGCCCAGAAAAACAGAGGTCTTCTTTCAGGAGAAGAATCTTGCCATCTCTGTTCACAATCTTTTTCCCCCATTGTTATGAATCTATATGTGGTATGTCCTGGTTGCGTTTTGCTGGAATACTTGTTATGGTGAGAGAGAATCTGACAACCAATAGGCTAAGCAGGCTGGATTTAAGTCGAATTTTGATAAGGGAACCAAATAAAGTTTACACGCTGTGCACCTGGATAAGGTGTTTAAAAGGGATTAGGTTGTGTGTGGATACAAGGTGCGAGAGGACACAGAGTAAATCACCATGAAAAATGAACACAGACGCTGATAGCATAATGTGTGTGTGTGTGTGTGAGTGTTTGTGTGTACATGTGTGCGTCAACTCGAGTTTTCGTAAACAACTCCCCTCTACTTCAACGACAGCTCCACTTTCCCCCTCCAAGTCAGTCATTCTTCGCTGCATATCAAATTCTCCCCATCCTCGCCTCCTTTCATCCATTTTTGTCAAGCTTCCAGTCATCCTCTCTGTCCAACTATCTCTCTCTCCCTCCCTCTCTCTCTCTCTCTCTCTCTCTCTCTCTCTCTCTCTCTCTCTCTCTCACTCTGTCCTCCTCCAGGTAAGGAGATTGAGCGGTTCCAGGTGTCAACGTGACTGACGAGGCGGAGACAAGCCTTGGATGCTGCCTGGCTCGCTCTCTCTCTCTCTCTCTCTCCCTCTCTCTCCCTCTCTCTGTCCTCTCTCTCCTCTCCCTCTCCATACGTCAGTATAGAAGATAGATGAGCGCAGTGGCCTCCGTGCGTTCTGTCCAGAATGTAATTACAGCGCCCGCTGACGTCTCTTGCCCATCCGTGACTGTTAACGGGCTTATGTGATTCGGCACGGGTCGATGCCGGTCCGGGTCCAGGTCTGTCTGCTTGTGCCGCGCATTGTTTATGTGGTGCGACCGGTGGAGTGTTACAACTTACAATACTGTTACAAGCTCAATTTCCACCAGCATAACACTCCATGTAGTCAGTGATTTGTAAAGAATCTGGGTTAATATCAACTAAATGGCTGTATGTCTAATTCTAAATGAAAGTGCACCCTAACAAAGAACAAAAAACGTATATTACAGTATTGAATCAAGATGCATGAGAGTGTAGGCTTCAGTTTACTTGCGGCTGCAGATAATTTCCATATGCACAGCCTATGCAACTGTTAGAGTCACGTGTGTATTAGCCACTTTGCAGCATTGCAGGGATGTGACGCATATGTGTCCGGTGTGTGTGTGTGTGTGTGTGGTATAGTGTGTACACGTGTGCACTTCTTAATCTGCTTTCTATGTATGTGTGTATAGGCGCAGTCCCTCTGCTGTTTCCACTGCCCTTGTATTGCAATATACTAGTTTCCCTGATAGAGGAGAAAACAATCTTTTTAATGATCGCTCTCTCTCTCTCTCTCTCCCTCTCTCTCTCTCTCTCCAACTGCTGCCAACGTTAAGCATTAAACACTCTGATGCTCCTGGCATCTCCGCGATGAAACAAAAAAGATAAAAAAATAATGAGATTTAATAAACATGATATCAAGAACTCATATTTTTCTGAATATCATAGACGGGGGGGGGGGGTGTAGTATCTCTCTCTAAATGCCTTGTTCCCCTGCAAATCCCAGAGTTCTTTGAGCCTCATGGCCATCTCAGTTTTTCTATAAAGAGCCCCTTGTGTGGCTCAGATGCAGTTGTGGGCCATTTTTGATATAGCAAAAGAAACATTAGCAAGCAAAAAGACGCATTTTGGAAATGGTGTCTAAACTGACAGGAGCTGATGCTTGGATTGTTTTATCTGTATTTCTCTTCCTTTATTTAACCAGAACACATTCTCATTGATATGGTAGGTGAAGACATCAAACAGCCTGGTCGATTGATAGATTATCCCATGCTTGTAATGTGAACTCAGTAGCTCTCGGCTCCTTTGACTTTCATTAACCTTGCTCCGCGCAGTATTTGCAGTGTCATCACTGTAGAGGTGTGCAGCGGCGGAGATATCTGGGCTTGTGACCAGTAGGTTCAGAGGCTACATCCTCTGGTGGTCCGCAGCCAAGGAGTTGCTGAAGAAGGCATTATGTGCCGAAAACTGCATCAGCACAAGTCATAGCAAATGAGCTCCCCGAAGAAGCTGCTCGCTGTGATCATGTCTTGCTCAAGGATAACAGGTTTGTTTCACTCCTAGACATGGGTTTTGTCATTTTTTTCAATTTTTTCCCATATAGCGCTTCAATTTTTACAATACATTTTTATTGCAACATATTCAGTTTACTAACATATTCATTTGTTATCCAGCCATTGAGGCATTTCTCTCTTTCACCATTTTAATCATTTGTCCTTTAAACCAACCTAAAATCTAACAATCTTCAGTCCCCTTGTCACTTATGCTAAGTCCTCCTCCCCTTCCCGTTCCCCTATATCTGCACTTCTGTTTCTCCTCTCCCTCATCGAGAATTAATCAGTTCATCAGGCAGAACACAAGGGCAGACTGGAGAGAAGAAGATTCTGCATAAATAAGCATATTCCCTCTTTCCGATGCATGAAGAGGGTAATGTATGGGCTAAATTTGCCGAATATATCACCCGAGTGTATTTTAAATTCTTCAGAGTCCCTGCGAGGGAGAAAAGCATGACTTAGTGCCACATCCACAGCAGGGGTTTTACACTGAGGGGGAGACCATAGCGGAAAGGGCGTCAGTTTGTAAATCGAGGTGTTTAACAGTGAATCTGTGTGCGTGTGTATGTGTGTGTGTGTGTGTGTGAATTATTGCTGCAGTTTCACCATTTTCTTCTAAGCTGCATCCGATTCTTTGCCATCTCCCACTCTGTGACAAAACCAACCAAAAGCAAAACTAAGCATTCTGCATCACAGCCAATCCACTTCACTTTCACACTGGTGCATTTCCAACCCAAAAGAAAAACAAACAAACAAAAAAAAAAAAAAAAATGATGATGATGACTCTGCCCTGACAGTGACGCATACTGTTTCTATGCACTCAAAGCTCTATTAAATTTTGCACCGTCACCATTTCTCTGCAGAGCGCAATTCATTTTCATTTTCATCCCGGTTCGTTTAAGATGCTCTCACCCCTGATAGCTAACACCGGCTATTAAAATGCACAATGTCAGCTTCGAGCAAATTAGCATCAAAAGGAAGTGGCGACCATCAAATTGCTACACGGGTCGCTCTAATCGCAAGGTCAAGTTCAGTCATTTTTCTGCGCTGTTAATGATCATCAAAGAGTACATAACATAAATGCCTTTCTTCTCTCCATTAATCTATAACCTAACCCCTTGTTAACCTCTCCACTTAGGGCAAAACACGTGTCTATGTTGTCAAAGAGAGCAGCACGATTCACTGATCACCTATTTAGCTCCGAATGGGACACTCCGCTGGCTTTCTCTTGTTTAGTGTCTTTCAAAATACAATATGTTAGTGTGGGCTGTCGGGGCTCAGGGCTACAGGAGGAGACTCCGGGGCGAATGAGATTGAGTTGAGAGAGAGTGTGGGTGGGTGGTAGAAAAAGATGGGGGGGGGGTCCTGTCTGCTGGGAAATGGGGTGGATATGAGATGTGCATTACGAATAAGGGAATAAGGGAATGTGTGCGAGAGAGAGAGACTGAGAGAGAGACAGAGAGAGAGAGAGAGAGAGATAAATGAATGGCTATGGCAACCCGACAGTGTCAAAAACCTATTCAAACCAACTCCAACTCAAACCATCTCAGATAGATAAGCTTATTAACGTATGATGAATATGGATGTAACTTATTAACATCAGCAATACCAACACACATGGAGGCATACATGGCATGTGCACACACACACATACAGCTTATGCCCTACTCCAGCACAGTACATATGATAATGACTTGCACACTATACTATGACACGTATCACACAGAAAGCTCTCTCACACTTTACAAAAGTAAAATGAAAAACTAAGTCTTGCATTCCGTACCTGCAATCATAGACAGATACACCAGCAACTCAGTCAAATCAAAAGAGTGCACTTGATTTGGAAGAATATTATTTCCATTTTCTATATAAATTGCTATTTATACATCTTAGAAAAAACATTACCTGAAGTCCATTATTCAATACCTGTAAAATATAGAGCTAAAATGGCAATCATTCTCTTAACCACAGACTTAAGTTACCTTTTATGCTTTAAAAAAATTGTTTGGTATCAGGCATTTTATGAGTATACACCACTTTTTTCCAAATAGCGGATCTCTTTTTGGGACAAAACATTTCTACTAGAGCGCTGATCAGCTTGTCCAACTCCCACACATAAACCTTTAGCAGCTGAACCAGAGGTTAAAGGTCATGGAGGTCTGGATCTCCACTTGATGGATGCATCTCATCACTGATGTGCCGTCCCGCTTCATGAGCACACGCCTACATACACACACACACACACACACGCACATAACACACATGCACATACACTCAAACTACCTTGTGATTAGAGTACAGAGAACAAACTAGCCTCTTTGTCCTGGTAGGTGTTTACTCTTGTTCCATCTGCTTTGACAGCATAAGCTAGAATGGAAATTGTACAGAGAGGACTACTAAAACCATGTGTGTATTATCATTAGTGAGTGTGTGCATTGTGTGTATGCATGTGCGTACCATGTGAGTGTATCTTGGGCATGTATTTATGTGAAATATACACACATACCTAATGCCACTGTAAAGAATCAAAACATGACAATCCCCCCAGGGCTGCAGAATAAAACCCAAAATATGAATAAAATAGTATAGGATCAAACACATCCATCTAGCCCTCCCTTAATCAAGAGATGAAAAGCCATATATCTTGTCTTTGAGTCTCTGCTCTTCCACGATCAAGGTCATATGGCAGCACACATCAGCTCCACGTAACGCACAAGACATCCGCAGCGCCATAGCTTCCTTAAGAGCCACCCTGCAGTTTGCAAACCAGACAAAGGCCTGAAAAGGACTAAAGATCCATTTTACATGCTTTCTGCATATTGTGTAATCTCCAGAGAGCCAGAAGCACATTCTTGGCCACGGCGACCGGAGCTCCAGCATGGAATGGATAACAAATATAGCCGTGACATGTTTAAATCATGAGATAGGGAGAGGGTGAGTCACATGGCTAACAGTATCTGTGTTTTTTTTTGTTCAACTCTTTCCCTCAGGTGAAGACGTCCCACTCTAAGCCTTTGTGCTACGTTGTACTCGGTTGATTTGTCCCATTAGAGCGTTGGCCACAAACCGATTGCAGAACATTGGAAGAATGGTCCACAGTGCAATGGACCGTTCCATTATACAAAAAAAGGGAAGGAGGAGGCATTAGTCCTATTCTAGAGGTTAAATGAAGATCGCTGTAACATGCATGGAGCAAGTACGCTATCTGCATGCTGATTAAGTAGCGCTAATAGCAAACGTGACCAAATCTACCCTATAAAACTTCACCTCCACTAGATATGCTGTGATGCATGAGAGGTGGTGCCCCGCTTTGTGCTTTCTGCTCGCCTCATTTGATCAATCTTACAGGATGATAGATTGGTTATGGAGATGCCAATCAATACCGCGCTCACTTGGGTGGGACGATGACAGCGCTCATAAATAGCACTATTTAGCATGAAGAAGCTACAGCGAGAGAGGAGGAGGAGGCCGGGATAAGAGAGAAACAGTTTGTAACTCTGCATTTTTATATGTAATCCATACATTCTGAGCGCTGGGAGTTCACTGTGGAAGATCCGGATCAATGTGGACCGATTTATGACTCTGGAAAGTCGAGCATCAGCCTTTAGCTTTTGTTAAATTCGCAGGCGCTTGCTTCTTTTACGGCGAGCCAGTGATCTGTATCACAGGTTGAGGTGAGACTACAAAACAAAACATGGCAGAAACAGTTTCTCGCCTCCTGCTATAAATGGGTCGGCTTTTATTTATTGCAGTGAATTTGTGATTGAATGAGGATATCGGTCCAAAGGGCTCAGAGACGTGCTGGACACATATACATAGACCTGCATAACCACAGGCGTACACACGCAACGTCAATGAAACATCTTTCCAGCAACAACGGAGCACAGGGCATAAAAACAGGTTGGGCTTGTGAAATATGCAGGACGGGATTTCAAATCCAATCTCTTCAAAAGCCACTGCCTTGGGATGTGGGTAAAACTGAGAGAATGGGAGAGAGAGAGAGGGAGAGAGAGAGAGAGAGAGAGAGAGAGAGAGAGAGAGAGAGAGAGAGAGAGATGGCAGCAGCAGAGGAACTTGCATTATAGATGTGTTGGTGACACACAGCAGAGACCCCGGCCCACGACTCACAGGCTGGACTCCAGGGACGCTGAGAGCAAAATAAATCACAGAAGAAGAATCCCTCAGGCTTGGTCCGACGACGTATGTACTGTACGCAACATCAGCGAAATGTCACTTCAACGTCACATACCCCTGGGCCTATGTATGTACTCCCATGTGCCATATTTACTATATATTATGACATTCTTTTAGAACAGTAAAGCCCCAAATTGGAAGGTGGGAAAACACATGTAGTAGTGTTTTTTTAATGCGTGACATTATTGCTAGCCCAAGCACTTGGGACACAGTGAACACCACGCTGCCATGTACAGTGTATCCAAATTGGGAAGCCTGCTTTAGACTGTCATTGTTCTCGTCTTTTCTGAAGCTTGTTTCCCCGCTGCTTATTCACGTCTCGTTAAACATAAGCAGCACAAAGCTATTTTTACACCTCACGACAAAAAAGCTCCTCATGGGCGCATGACAATGTAAGGCAGAGGGAGAGGGTGTGTTCAAGAACAAAAATGCCTGGAGAAAGGATTCAGCTGCTGTTGTGCCTCGTTGGGAGTGGAACAAACAATTGAGCATTCCCCCCCTCATGATTTCACAAGTTAATTGCCTATTATGTGGCATGTCAGGGGAAAATAACAGGGTTTTTTTTCCATATTTGGCTCACTTCCTTCATCACATATCTTACAGTATCCCCAGGCTATTTCCGTCTGTTGTTTGAATATGGCTCCTTTAAGCTACATGGGCTTCTTTGAGCTCCATAGTTCAAATCAGATCTATAAATATACAGGACACCTTTCATCAGACATTGATGGGTTATGGCATCAAGAAAATTCAAAATTCAAAAGAAAATTGGAAGTTTCAAAATGAATGGGATCCTATGAGTCGTTTGAGATAATGTTAAAATGACATAGCTCATGGCAAGCCATATGCATTAGACAGTCTAAGTGGGCCGGAAGAAGCAGAGATATTAAGGAAAGACAGCTTAAAACTGATTTTACTTTACACTATAAATCAGGTTCAATGACCTAAACAGTCCTTGTCTGATATCAGTTAAATGCACGCACGCACACACACGCACACACACACACACACAGAAATGTTGCTACATTATGGCAGATTTCATAACGTGCTGGTCTTGAATGCCGCACATGCAGTTACTGCTGGTTTCCATCTGTGCTATGGTAATTTATTGAAGCGAAATGGGTGATTTTATATTATCAATGTCAGATGATTAACCTATTACAGTATTTGATTCATTGCAATTCAGTACTCAGTGATTATGATCAAAATGGTTACAGGTTGCCATGGTTACGTTGGCCCAAACACCAGAAAGCCACAAAGAGTTTGTGCCAGTAAGACATAGAGACATAGAGACATAGAGACATAAGAGAGAAACTGGAGAGTTGAAACATCTGGTACAGTGAAGTGTTGAGGGAAATTTGAATTGTCTTCAGAAACATGACAGAAAATTAATTGATTAACTTCATTTTTTTTGTCTCACAGAAAAACCTGCTTTTCTATGTTGATATTTAGTTAGGTTTGAAAAGTGGTCTGCAGTGCCTAGAGTAACACTTTTTATATATTTTCCACAGATATACAATACAGAATGGAGAACAACCACAGAGATAGAGAAGATAGGAAGAGGAGCAGGAGGTGGAGGAGGAGGAGGAAAACCTTCCAAACCAACAGAAAAGCAGACTGAATAAGTTCTACCAATTCTTGAGGGAAATATAACCCAGGTTTCGTCCCTCAGAGAAAGACAAGAGGAAGGATGACAAGCAAGAGCAGGACAGAGGAGACATTATCAGTCCAGGTGAGGAGGAAAGTCCCAGAGTCACAGAGGAGGAGGAGTTAAAGTGAGATGAGGATGAGAATGCTGCTCACCTTGAGCTGGCAAAGGGAGGAGAAGAGAAGAGAAGAACTAGAAAGAATGAGAGAGATGGAGAGACAGGAAGAAGAGGAGAAGAGACAGGTACAACTCATGGCCTGGATGAAGGAACAACATCCACAGATTGATTTTACAAACGCAGAATGTCAGAATGAGTTGCCAAACCCATGTGGCGAAGCAGAGGCAGCTGCTGAGATGGAAATAAACCCAGAGACTCACTACATCCAGGAGGAGAGAGGGAATGAGAGGCTGAATCCAGGTTGGGAGCAGGAAGCTTCAGAATCGGTCCAATATCCTGAGACTCACTCTGAAGTTGCAGAATGGGATAATGAGAGGCTGCAGGCAGTTTCAGAAATGGAACAGCAACACTCAGAGACACTTGTCATGGAAAATGAAAATGAAGCTGCTCATTCTGTTGGTGACGGTCCAAATATTAACAGGGAACAAGATGCTGCAAGTGAGGAATTCACAGTTCAGGAAATACTCAGAAATATGGAGGACAATTACTTGTTCTGGGAAGAATATAAATACAGTGCTGACTGTCTAAGAGATGATATCCAAAACAAATAGGAGAAAGACAAGGATGGAGGACAGAGAGATCGCCCTTGCCAATGTGGTTTGTCTTAGATGATGAATGGACAAACACTGGTGACACCTCAGCAGAAGAATCATCAGAAATGATGACAGAGGAAGACTGGCATATGGAAATGGAAGATGAACTTGAATGGTGTTGCTATGGACAGATTCAGCTAATCTGACAGATTTGAGAAGAAGAGACAACTAATAGAAAATGCCATATATGTATATGAGGAGAAAATAGCAGCAAGGCACAAACTCAAGACGGAGATGATAATCCAGAAAAGAAAAACGGGAGACAGAGGGATATGAAAAGGAAGTCTAAAGCCAGCACACATCATCTGCATCACACCGTTTGTGTTTGGAGCAAGGCAGGTTTGGCCTGGTCCAGATCTCAGACTGGACACTGGAGCACTCATCCCTCTGGTCTGTGATAAACCGCAAAATCCTGATTCCACAGGGAGAAGATGAGGACTTTGTTCTGTGCAAGGTGCCGTACTTAGGTGATGTAAAACTGAGGTCCTAACTATCCTGATGGAGCACCCATTACTTTTCCCAAGAGAACAGGAAAAGAGGGCACCTATGGTAAAACAACATGTGAAAAAAGGATGAAGAATGAGATCATCACCCTATTTCAGGCTGTCCCTGTCTGACAATCCACCTGGGTTTGTATCAAACATTCAGCATATCAATTATGACTCACTGATAAGCTCTTAATTTTATATGTGTGTTTTTAGGATTATTCAAATGTTATGATCCCAATTCATCTTGAAATCACAATTTTACTTTCCTCTTTGTCTTTACTTTCTCTGTCTTGTCTCATATTGCTCTGCAGGATAAAAAGGGCACAGGTGAAAATTTGGTATGCCTCATGCCAAAAAGCACCGGAGGTCATTGGTAAGAAAGGAAAATTCACAAGACACACATATATATATATATATATATATATATATATATATATTGATATATGACATGCAGATTTCCATAAATCACTCCATCATAATGCTCTTTTCTGCTGTTATTCTCTGTTTTGCAGGCGAAGACTTGTCTTCAAAGGATTACATTTATTGGATGTAAGTGATTTATTTTGGTACTGGTTGATATTGAAATTAAATGTCATACGCAGAATACTCACAGTAACATAATATAGCTGTCTTCTTGAAATATACGTGCTTTCTTGCTACGTTCATGACTATAGCAAAGACACAATGATACGAGTGAGTGAGTTTACTCAAATAATGAAATGTTTTTAAAGGAAAAAAAAACATATTCAAGTCTAAACCAAAATGCAATCCTCAATCAAATATGTGGGATGCAATGCTATGAAATTTGATACATTTTAAACCAATTATAATACACTGAACTGCGTTGTACAGTATGAGCAACATGAGGTAATGTGACGCTAAATTACATAGTTCACAAGCTGTATGCTGCCTGAAATAGTGGAGATATCATAGAAATAGAAAAACTCCATTAAACCAACCTCAGAAGACACTGAGTGACATCGCTCTCACACACACACACACACACACACACGGCTCTCTCTCTCTAAAAAGGATGTATACATGCCACTCTCTGGGTGAAAGATGTTCTGTAAAAGCAGAATGATGTGGTTTGAGCCCTGTTTGAAGAGGAGATAATGGAGCAAGACTGCACATTTGGCATCTGATAAAGCACATTGTAAGCTCCTCAGTGTATTATACCAGAGTGGGCCTTGACGCGTGCAAACACACACACACACACACACACACACACACACACACACAACCTCTGCTGATTCTCCACGCAGCCAAATACAGCAGGGGTCCGGGGCTTGTAACACAATAATACAAGGGGACCAAGACACAAACACACACACATATCTGATAAAACACACTGTAAGCTCCTCAGTGTATTGTACCACACACACACACACACACACACACACACACAGCCTCTCTTGATACACCATGCAGCCAAATACAGAAATACAATAACACGCTGGAACATAATATGATACATTATCTTTACCCACCATGCAGTGAAAAGGCGATTGCAGTTTAAACATACTTGAATTCACCAAGAGTCTATTTCATTTATCATTTCTTTCCTTGTGTCAAAGTTGGAAAAATGCAAGCAGGCTTATTTTGAACGGATTTCTCACAGGACCGTGTTTATGTGCACAGACTTGCAGTTTCAAGGAATTTATTTCTCCTCCTGCAGGGTTTATTTCTCACCGGTGCTCGGCGCTCACAGAAGTCAAGAGGAGGGTTGTTTATCGGAAAGACGGAGCTGAGGCAGGAGAGAGCGATGGTCTGGCATCAGGGGCACATTTCACTCTTTGGCACGTTCTCCATTATCTCTGAGTGTTCTCAGACACACACACATATGCGCGTGCACACACACACACACACACCCTCAGAATCAGTCTCCCCTCATCGGTGAAATTGCTTTCAGGGGAAGGGTAAAAAAAAAAAAAGTTTCACTGTTCATTCTGTGGGTGGCAAAAATAAAGTTCGCCCAGGCGGCGGCCAGCGTTGTGTTTCCGTTGACTCTACACTGGAAAGTGGCGAGATGCTATCCCATCACCAGGCCGATAAGAGCGGGGCGAAATTCAATTACATTTCGCTGAAATGTGAAAGGTCTTTCTTCCAGAGCGAGAGCCTTTCCATGCCGGCGTGGACTTTCACATTTAATCTTTTCTCTGACATTGGTCCTCTTTGGAAGTGATGTGGACCGTTAGAGAGCGAGCAGCCAGGCTGGTAATGTCAAAGCAAGCCAAGAGGCCATGATGTGATCTCAAAATGGGCTTAGTGGGCTACCGTAGAAGCAAACTAATGGTGCGTTTTATGGATGCTGAATGGGGTGATAGAGTGGAATCAAAAAGAGAAGGACACTTGGTCTGGAGATTACAACAATGGAGCAATAACAAGTTTGACTTTCTACTTACTAACAATGTCCCCGGCATTAAAAGGTCACGACAAACTTCTGCAAAGAGAAATTAAGTTAACCTTGAATGATCATCCTGGTCAATGACACGATTTTCATTTTCTTTTTCTAATCAATAGAGATTTTTTTTCTCTGTTATGAAGGTTTCTCGATTGTAACCTTTCTAAATGAGTGTTTTGCTCTGGATAAAAGTGGATAAATGTTCTGAACAACCGGTGCTGCTGGTCCGGCCTTTCACTTTGTTTGAAGAGAGGAGAAGAAACGCACAGAGAGAAACAATTCCCTCCGCAAAACCAGGCTAGAAATAGGATGGCGTGTGCGGGATGGGACGGGTTTGTCATAACAATGACATGCAGTGCTGGGGTGGGGACTGACACAGCCTGACACACTGTTACACACTGCAAAGATGACTCACCGCAAAAAACACTGTTGATGTCATGGCAACAGCGGCACACTGCGTACAAAACCATGACAAGAGTAAAAAAGGGAAGCTCTCTGAGGCGTTTCCTTTCATCAGCGTTCAATGTTCTGAAAGCGGGTGATGATCTGAGGCGCAGATCCAGTCACGATTCCCCACGGCTGCACCTCGCTGTTTGCAATTGTCATTCATTTTACTGTAATGAGGAAACACAAAAGGAAATGTAGAGAAGCCAAGCAGAGATGTCTTTAGCTTTCCTCGGGATGGGAACATCATATCAGGCTTTGTCATCATAATCGCTCAGACATATGCTCTTGTTTTCTAATATTGACCGCCCACAATAGAAACAGAAAAAGATGTGAAACTTGGAAAAGGTGGTCTCTCTTTATCCCACTCTATGACGCCAATGGAAACCAGCATCTCCATCATTATCTCTCCCCGCTCCCTTCCTGTCTTTCTTCTCCCTCCTCTAATCTTAGCCTCCACCACACTCCCTCCTTTCTTCCTTCACTCCCCCTCATCCGCTCCTCCGCTCCTCCTCGTCATCCCCGTTGCTCATTACGGCGAGCCAGGTGACAGGAGAGGCAGGGCGCCCTGTCAGCGCTTTTCTCGCGTCCTCCTCTCCCCTCCCACTCTCCTCCGCCTCCTCCTCCTCCTCCTCCTCCTCTTCTCCCCTCGTTCCCCCGTTGATCTACCGTCGCGCGGCTGTCGGCGAGCTGTCAGGACAAGGACTGTACCCTGTGATGTACGCTGAAGCTGACAGTGTCACCCACGCCCGGGACACCTAATGTCCCTTCACAGGGAACAGTAGGGAACAACCTGTACCCGTTAGCTCACTACCTGGTTCGCTGTGTGCGTGACTGGGGGGGGTGAGGCAGGTGTGCGGGATAAATGCGACACATTTCCCCGTTTTTTTCTCTTTTAATACCCGTCTCTGTGACTCCCTCACTAGCTCCTGCAGTGATTTATTTATATGTTGTGCTTGCTTGTGGTGTGAATTTAACTTCAGCATACAAGGATGCTCTGACACCAACATGAGCAAAAACAAACATACAGCAAGTGCGCATGTTCTAACATGGCGCCTAGGTGCACCAAGGCAATACACAATCAGGAGTGCATTCATAAGCCACGCATATAACGCACACATTCACACGCATGTACACACACACATATCCATGTCTCTGCATATTGTGCGCTGGGAATTATAAGGTTCGGTGATACTGAGCATCAGAGGTTTGACTTACCAGCTGGCAAAGCTATATGTACTTTCTATCTTTTTGAATATTTAACCCCACAAGCATAAAGTAACATTTAAAGATCATGAATATGTGGATAAAAAAAAAGTCAGATAGAGCCTTAGACTCCCAAGCTCACGATATCTCTTCTGCTACCTGCCCTGCAGTGCAGACTGGAGCAGGTGAAGTTAACTCTTGACTTAAAGCTCACAGTCTGCTCTCTATATCTGCCTCCTGAGGCAGCTGAGGGTACCAGACGCCTGCTTTTAGGGCATTTGGCTTTTTTTTTTAACAATGAGGAACATGCTGGCACTGACAGATATGACTTGGACTATGCAGGTGTACGGGAAGGCCATTGGGCTGTAGAGTGCAAGGGCAGTGCTCAGCATACACACACATAAAAATATTCGTCTTAGAAATCAATTAGATTGTTTTAAATTCATATTTCTCTCATAAAAAGGTGAAAATCTGATGTGTTTATTATGCAGTTTCACTTATTTCATTCTTTTGAAAAAGGGAAATCTTGACATTAGGAAGAACACTTTCATTCAAGATTTAAAGAAACAATTGCTAACCTGAACAAAACTCTTGAAAGAAGTTGAGTTGCGTTGGAATCCAAAACTGTTATCTCAGATTTGGCCGTTTCAAAATACGATTTTGAGAGTGCCTTCAATTAATAAAGACATTCTTTACAGTGTATTAAGGACAGCAAAGAGGACTAGGTTGCAGGATTAACGCTAAAAATATGGGCTGACCCTTAAAGCGCAAAGGTCAGGACAAAATGTGCAGCCAGCATGTGGACAGACAGATGTCCATCACTGACTGTCAGTATTTTGTTCCTCATTAGCACCCCCTGCTGGTCAGAATCGTGTTATCTTGTCTATTTGTGGAGCTGTCTGTGCAGGCAGAGAGAGACAGGTACACACACATACAACACGCACACACACACACACACAGGATCATACCTTACACACAGACATACTGTATGCTCTTTCTTTCTCTTGGCTCATGCTCTCCCTCGCTCTCACCTACACACAGGGGGCGTCTTATCGCAGCGGAGTCAGGCAGGAGCCGAGCTATTGACTGGCCCGCAGAATGGGACTGAGGGTATTCTGGGACCCCGGAGATGATGGAGACTAATATCATGGCAGACCATTAAAGACAGCCAGAGAGAGGGACAGAGGAGGAGAAAGAGAGAGCATTAATACTACCTTGGCACATTGTGTGTGTGTGTGTGAGTAAGTGAGATAGCTGGAAGCAGAGGGGTGCTTGGGTGAGAGTCAATGAGAGACTGAGGTAGCTTATCACTATAAAGCTCTGTTACTGTACTTTAAATCTATATTATCTAAAATCATACAAGCTGTCCATCGCCAAAATACACTATTCATCTTAGCCTTTAGCAAATCAAAAGATCATGAGAACACAGTGCCATAATCGCAATAGACCTCCACCCCGTAATGATCTCCACCTCATTTTTATCTTCTTGCGTCACAAAACACTGCCAGGGGACCCAATTTACACTGAGAGATGGAAAACATTAAGGAAAATGTACGTTTTTTTTTGTTCTTGCAGTGTCTCTGCCGGCACAGAATGATTATCATTGAGTAATAAGCCGTGCTGCGGCAAATTTCACTGGCTATCGTGGCTATAGCTGCGCCTCCAGGGACAAGTGAGTCAATGCCTCGAAATGAGCAAAACCTTTGCTTAACGTGGTGCATTATGGGAAATAAATGATCAGAAATCTCAAATAAAGTCTGGAAAACTGCACGCATTAGTCTCTCGATTTCATACTCCGCTGGCTCCAACCTGATCATCGAACAAGAAATGTTCACACTGAAGGTTAATGTCAAGAAACAGACATTTCAAAAAATCCCATAGTCCTTTGTGCCAAAATCATTGTGCTGTAATTATGGTGTGGGCCTTCATTAACATATATTATTACTGTAGGCTATACAATTAGTAGTAAAATATATGTACTTATATACTTAATATATACTTATTTACCTGCAAATAATATAATATATATTACAATATAAATATACTATACTATTACCTGCTCTCATTTTCTCTTTCACAGTGGTTTTGTATGTCAATGAAGATGTTGATTCACTGAAACTCGTTCAGCGGTTGGAACTTCACAGAAAAACTGCTGATACTGACACACACACACACACACACACACACACACAAGAACACAAGAAAGCACCTACACAAACACAGCAGATGAGTATGCCAGCAAACCTTTTAAATCCCCTCCCTAATAAAACTCTCCGCTTGCCTCACAATGCTGAGATAAGCTGCAGAACGGCCGGGAGAGAGAGAGAGAGAGAGGAGGAGAAACTCTCAGATCTTAATATTTTACGCTCACCACTGTACCACTGTTCTTCTGATGAGACGGGCTGAGGTGACACTGCGCCGGATTGCGGCAGTGCGTCACACGACGAGACATCCGGAGGAAGAGAGATGCGATCTTATCTCCAGACAGGCTGTTTTATCTCATGAAGACTATGTATGTCTTGTCTTATTCAGATCTACATAAATTAAAAGCCATAAAGCTGTGGATTCTGTCTATGATCATGGCACTATAGATGAGCAAATAGTTTTGGTTTAATTGTTATGTGGTGCAATTGTCTTACATGAAGCAGGCCTGAGGATGAAAATAAATTAGAGGGAGCATCACTTCAATGAGAAATTACACCAGGCACTCACTTTCTAAAAGGTCCTTTCATTCATTCACAATGCTCTTCAGTGCTGATTTCAATTTTCCAGTGAATATAGGCTACTAAAAACCCATGGGACGGGTTTAAAAAGGAATAAGCTAGAACAAAACCAACAGCTGAATGGTTAAAGCCCTGAGGGAAATACCACTGAGTGCTCTTCTCATTGGCTGAGGGGCAAACACTTTGAGCCAATAGGAAAAGGACAACAGATTGATTTCAATCACGAGACTCATTTTTCCATGACTTGTTGGTGGCAATTCTTACGATGACAGGTACAAAAATTTGAGTAGAGGCACACCCACGCACTCACACAAACACGCACACACACACACACACACACACGGGCAGCCTGTGGATCTGATGCTGTAACTGCACATCTTCCTGCTGTGCCCCCTGTTCCCATGACAACAGAGCGGCAAGCCGACAAGGTCACTTTCTCCAGCTGAGGCAGCATCGTAGCACAACCACAGCATGCAATAGACAGAGAGAGAGACAGAGAAATACAAAGAGAGAGAGAGAGAGACAGACAGACAGAGAGAGAGAGAAAGGCAGGAATATTGGATTATGGGGTGAAAAGGTGAAAGAAATTTGGCGGACTGTGATTAAGGAAAGCGCATGTGTGAAATTTAATTTCCAGCTGCACAGGTGAGAGACTAATGGTGGGTGTCTGCTGGTGTGAGGACAAAAGCAGAGGTGATCTCACACTTCTCCTTTAACAGGTTTGGCCCAGTACAGTGTGTGTGCGCACGCATATATGTGTGTGTGTATATGTGTGTGTGTGTGTGTGTGTGTGTGTGTGTGTGTGTACCTCTCCGCACACCTCAAAGGCAGGCCCTGCATGACTAACAAGCTCCAGGCACACTCTCCAACATGCCCCTGAACGTCCTCCAACAAAACGTATAAATCACACCATCAGTTCCTCCTTCTGCCTCAATGCATCATGGTCCCTGTAGTCCTGCCACGCTCCCCACAGCGAGAACCTCCATTTGTCTCGGTTGCTACCCAGTGTGACAAAGCGTTTTCAGCTGCGTCCCCATTCATCCCGCGTCACCTTTCCATTTGGCAGACAGCGTGGCTCCACTAATTAGTGCAGTTTATTATTAATTCCAGTGATTAATTAGAGAAAAAGGTACCTTGGTGAGACGACACAGCTGTCTACTTGTGCCACCATCAGAGGTGAATTAATTTCCTGCAGAAATGCCGTAATTCTCCCTACTGAGATCTTTGAAGGTGTCGGCCTCATTTCAACCCGTCGCGGCGTTTATCGGCATTTTATGAATGTTCATGACCAAGGACATTTTTGAGGCACAGGCAAAAATTATTATGACACAAATCCGATATTCTGGGAACGGTCCAAATCTGCTGTCCTTCGTCATATTTCTCAGTACCCATATGCTTCGCCAGGTGCAACGTGTAATCCCTCCATTTCTCTCTCTAGCTGCGTTCCTCTCTTCCCTCTCAGCATATATCATGAGGAATAAAGGCTTTGATTAGATTGCGGGTTCAACAGTTCAGAGTCCACCAGTAGCTAGGATGAGCACACTGGCCTGGGTAAGTACATTCATGACATGTCTGTCAGTGGCAAGGCAATATGAAGGCAGAGGGAGAATGGAAGGAAACACAAACAGAGCGAGGCAGAGAGAGACATACAAATGAGAGATGGAGTAAACAGAGAGACACAGGGAGAAAAAAAGGAAAGCAAGTGAGAAATGGATATAAGAACAGAAAAAGGAGTGATATGACATCCACCTCTCAGATGAAACAAGCGGCATTACCTGTGTTAACAAGTACTGGAGAGGGAGTCACACCAATCCTCGTGAATTCAGAAAAAACCTTGAACCTTTTGTTCTTTTTTTTTCTGTTTTTTTGAAAGCTGCACCAGGCAACTTCGTATGTCGGTGGATCCAAATGCCAGCGAGAAGAAACTCTTTGAAAGTTGTTTGAACTTCAATACCCATGAATAATGTGATGTGACGTCTGTGAACCGCACACAACACGCTCATGTTTACCAACCTGGCCGGTCTGTGATGCTTTATACCAAAGGAAACCAAAGAGACAAGAAAGGCAACAGATCTAACGTTGGTGAGTCCAGTTTTCTCTGGACGGAGCGCTCGCTTGCTGCTCTTTAGGAGACAGTTTGTATTTCACTTACTGCGGGTGGAGAAATGTCCATACCTGACACCAGAATTTCATTTGGGCAAATAGGGCGAATCTACGGCATCTCCATTAGTGGGGATGGGACGCTCTTCTCTATTGCAGCCCCACTTTTTGATTTAGGCTGATAAAACAGGTGCGTTCATTCCTATAAACACACCATAAATCCATCACCCCATAAATAAACTTCAAGAATTTGATTTGATTGTCACATGTTGATTATAATCAATGTTATCCTCTGACAAGAATAAAAAAAAAAAGATAGAGGAAGCTAGGCAACTAATTTCCTCTCTGACAAGGCAAATCATTACGGTAGATTGTGTGAGCTAATTAGCATAGCATATCTCATTAAGGTGTGTGTGCGTGTGTGTGTGTATGTGCGTGCGCTAGGCATTTGGCAGCAGAGCATCAGGAGATCCAATTTAAAGGTAGTTGTAGATGGTAAGCGATAGCCGCTCAGATGGCCTTCTTTCTCAGCTGGTGGGGGAAAGCGTTTGGCAGGTGGATCGCCGACAGCCGCGATCTCCAGTATCATGCCGAACATTTGTGCCGTCACCTGCCAAGGGCCAACTGGCCAGCTGATATTTCCCTCTGTGATTAAGGGAATGACTGCTTACTATCATAGCGGCTCCGTCACTGAATGTGTACAGTGTGAGTCAGCCATGAGGAGAACTTGATTCCCTCAAGCTGTGTAATATTTTCATGAGGACATACCGTGACATTAACAGAAACATACTGTATTTGCATGGGAGTGATTTAGTGAATGTGTGGGCCTTTCTGCTGTATGAAAATGCTAGCTAGGCTGACCTAAATTTCTATTTCAGTTTTCCACTGAAGTGTTTTTATGCAAATTATAATGCATCACATTAGTAAGGCTGAATGGAAAGGTCAAATTTCAAAGTTTCCATAATATTGCATTTTTTTGCACTCACTTGAGGGGCAATTTGTTTGTGCATTTACACATTGCCAACAGTAGCTGACACACTACTGACACAAATGCAACTTGACCAGCACAATCCACATCTCAATTGTCTCAAAGCTCAAAAATCCTTCTCTAACTCGTCTGCTTCTCTTTATCTTCATCTCCTCCTTTGTGATTGGTATAGATGTAGTAGGGAAAATCAATAAGGATAATGGTTTTTACCTGGATTCACCTCCTCAGTGTACTTCATGAAAAGAGCAAGTGCTGTATCAGCAGCAGGTATCGCACCAGCAAACCTTGAAGTACTAAAGCAGCTTCCCTAACCAACCTGCCACCTGGCAATCCATCTGCAACATTGGTCAAGATAACTGAAAGAAGCTGCGCTCTTACTGGTAGCAGCTACACTTCAGATGGGAACTCACACTGCTCAAGCTGACAACAGACATCACCAGTGTTATTGCACTTGTTTGATTACACATCAGCTACAGTTGATAGAACTGCACTGGATCAACAATGCACAGATAGAAGTTGTCATTACCATATGCAAAAAAGGAACATGTTTCTAAAATAGGTGTGCATAATCAGCCCAGATGAATGACAGAAATGCATTTTTGCCCAAGAAGCAATTCAGAAACAACTTGGAGGGAATCCCATATACCTGGTGTATGGGATGAGTAAACATAGAGTGAACATAAACTTGTGCATGGGAAATGTTATCAACAGCTAACAGACTCTGATTCTTACAATTTTCCTCTGATGCTACACTTCAAAACAAGCCACTCGAGTATACTCATGTGTACCAGTAAACCCTGGCTGTGCAATAAGTTTCATTAATGTGTGTGTGTGTGTGTGCGTGTGTGTGTGTGGGTGTGTGTGTGTGTGTGTGTGTTTGTGTGTGTTTGAACTTATACTATCGCTAGAAAAATACAAAATACATAAATTTTGTCCGTCAGTTCTGGTCAGCCATTATAGAACTGCTGTTCTCCCTGTAGGTCGGGAAAACATATCAGATCTGATTTTATTTGTTCTTAAAAGAGGTCCCTCGTGCACACACACACACACACACACACACGTACGCTCTCACACAGTGATTTAAAAATAATGAGTCCTGTGCCCTTTTCCTTTCTCCCCTTATTTGTCCGATCAGTTGTTTTTCTGGCCAGACCCTTGCTGCTGCTTGTCCTCCAGACTTCCTCCTGAGTGCCTTCATTTATAGTTTTTCTGCTGTGCCATACTTCTTACTAAAATATTCTACTAATAATGCTCTCCTTCCAATTCTTAGCTTTCTGGGGCCCTGTGTGTTGACCACAGCAGTTCTCATTTTTGCTGCAAAGCAGAAAGTAAAACCTAAGGCCCCCTATGGAACTGTAAAAGTAACACAAAAAAAAACTCCTGAGTGTAATTTTAGCTCGCTGCAGCAGAAGCTGGCTCGCACTGCTAATTGAAAGGCTAGCCGTCCCCCCAATCAGCCACCGTCCCCTCCAAACTCCTTGAGTGATTATAGATCTGACTTGGTGACCCTGAATACAAATCCCCTATAGTCCCTATCTCCTCCCTGGTGCCTTCTTTAAGCCTGACAACAGTGACCAGACTGTCAGGGTGAGTTTCCAGTCTCCGCAGGGTCCTCATTATACGTGACAGTGAAATCCTCACTTCCCTCTTCAGTTCACAGCTGCTGCATTTTCCAGCAACTGCAGCTCCACACTTCCTCCTCATTTAAATGGCCCCACGTCCGCCGTGTTATTACCTGCAGACCGAGGGACTCGATTCCTCCTTTCTAATTGATCGGACAAAGCTCTTCGGGTGCGGACAGAAACAAAACCAAGGGCAAATATGGCTTCGAATTAATAGACCGAGTTCTTCCTCCAGAAACTCACGCCGTTGCCCTTTTCTGGGCTGACCCCCTCTGACACGCGGGGTTGAATTACTCTCGGCGGAGGGAGCAGTGAAAATGAAATATCAATGATTGCACTTTGTCTGTCAGGTTCAGCGTGTGAAATAAGGCTTCATTACTTCCTGGAGTGGCGATGCAGCAGCAGCAGCGGCGCACAAAGAGGCAACACGTCGTCCTTTTGCTATGGTAATCAGGCTTTGTTTGGTGGGTGGCTCAAGTGGAGTGCTTCAATCATGCAAGACAACAGCACCCACTCGCTTTTATTTCTGGGAGAGGCTTTTGTAAATGTTGCATTTTTGCAGTGAAGGTTGCCAGAGGTGGCGTGACTCACTCATTTGTCTGGCTAATTTGTCAGTATGGATTTCCCTGCTGATCTAGCGATGTGTACAGTGTTGTGTGTTTCGCTGAAGTATGTAAAGTATCTACTGTATGCCGTGTGTACCGGAGTGACACACTGGCAGACGTACATAAACACACACACACACACAAAGACAGGGAGCTATGTTCTGATCACTGCTAAGCCAAAGCATGCAACATGATAAGAACATTTTTTTTCACATGAACACAGATGCATTACATGTGTCAACAAGAAGGCTGACCAAATTCCAGCATGGGAAAGACCCTAAAACGCTCGATGATTCGCGAGTCGATGGGTTATGGTAGTGCTGCGTTACATAACTGTTACATGGTAATATTCATACATGACTCTTTCAAACTTATTGTGACCACAGTGGGAGAGACAAGCCCAAATGAGGTGAACATGAATGACGATGGATGCCATGGCGTGTGGTGGGAGGTATGTCGTCGTGACGTGACGTGGTGAGGCCATGTGTGTCGATGATCAACAAATCACTGACAACAACGCGGAAGTACAGAAATCAACAACAACAGAATACAGTTTTCAAAAAGAGATAGACGCAACAACAACAAAAAAACGCAACAGGGACAAAACCACAAGCTGCTTTTTTTTTTCTTTTTTTTTTAGCCCCAGAGAGTCCTGCTTGAAGTGGTTTGCTTCGGGGATTGAGGATTTGGAGGGGTCGACAAGTTCTGTTGCGCACTTTGTTTGTACCTTAGCTAATGGTCCCTGAGCACAAAGCAATCACAAAACACAACAGCGGCAAACAACTTCTATCAAGCAAAGTTCAAACTGCTGAACTCTGATCGATCCCCGTCGTATTTTTTTTTTTTCCACCTCTGCAATTTCCCCTCCGGCTTTGATCTTATGAAAGTCACTCCCGTTCCATTTTAACTAGGGTCTCTGGAACCTCCACCACATTTCATGAAGGCATAAAGTGACTATTGCGACAACAGATACTGTAGGAGGCTTGGGTTTTGAGTTAGTCACTGGGCAGTCTGACAGTTTATCTGATTAATGGCTCTATGAAAGTTTTTTTTTGTTCTTTAAAGTGAAACAAAGCCAATTGTGAGGGGAGATCATCGCTCTCCTTCCTCCCCACATCTCTCCCCCTCACTCCATCCATGCGGCTGATTCGATACAATATGGGCCTCTGAGGTGTTTAAAGTGTGATTTCGTCGGTGCTTGTTGGTCTGCAGCCTGCTGCCACTTATTGTGTCCAGCACCGCAGGGGCTATGATCCAGCATCAATACACGTTTGCTTATCTGCTATTTTCTGCCAAGCTCTGACAATGCGGCAGAACAATTCTGTGAAACGTACAGTCCTCAACAAACAAACCATTTCGGGTGGATGGCTTAATTGCTATTGATGCGCCTTGGCCAGACGAACGCAATAATTTTCAGTGAAACTCTGGTGGTAGAGTGCACTTGGGTAAATAAAAGTAGAGTTGGCAAACAAAAATTTGGCTCGTCAATTCTGTTTGAAGGGGGAAGATAATGCCTTGTCCGATAAAACAATCTTTTTGTTCTTGCTGATAAAGGTCTAGTTTTATAGTGCTGGGTTTTAGACTGTCTATTCAATACTAAATACAACGGCCTCAACTATACTGTGCAGTAAACTATATTTAAAGGTATAGCAGTGTGGAGCCACACAATGGTATGCATTTTACAACACTGTTATGCACAGTATTTTGGCTTATTTTGTGAGAATACTCACTGCTCAAGGCCGCCTGGCCCTAATATCCAACAGGAATAATTATGGCCTCAAATGATTTTTTCTTCTCATTTCCCCTGTGGATGCAAATTATCTTTATTGCACTAACAGCAGTACTTATGAAATGTCTTTTACACCTAAATCAAACTGACTATTTACACACTTTACCATTCAGTCTTTAGTGCATGGGGGGTATACTAGCGTTTGTGCACAATTGGAACTCAATATTTGACTGTGCGGGCATCAGCTCTGTCATTGTCGTGCTAATCTGACATATAAAAAGATAACAGCATCATCATCCCGCTTTGCTTTCTAAATTCTGTGTCATTTTTTCCAATTGTTCAATTTTCGTACGGACAATTCCTCCGAGGACTTGACCACTGTCCAGGAAATGGGATCTCGCTCTGATTGATTTGGAGATTACCACTGTGCTCCAGTGGATTTATCTTGATACTCTGACAAACATGGCAACACTGTGAAAATGGCAAATCACCTCCAGTGCATCTTAGAATCTCTCAGGACTCAATGTTGCAGCCTCAACAAGACCCAAAACCCAAGCTGATGTGACAAATGACATTTAAAACTGTGCAGTCACTCTCTCCCTGTCAGCGGGGTGGCTATTTTAAGACTGTAGGAGAGCCTGCCTCTTGTTCACTTTAGGGAAGAAGAGGACATGGAGAAGGCTAAGTCAGGTTGTCCAGATTGTCCCCTGGATCCCCCTGAAGCATTTACAACCACTTCAAGATGGACGACACTGCTGGGGTAGTTGTGTTGCCTTGGGTATCTACTGTAGCACCACCAATAACAGGAAGTATGGTAACTGGCTGCAATTAAGATTCAAAGAAAAGAAAAAGAAAATCGTTCAAAATTAAATCAATAAAAACACATTTGTGCTGGTGTGACAAGGATGCAGTGGTCTTACCTGGGGGCACAGGCAGTAGAAGTCTCCCCCTCAGGAGCCTCTGGGGCCGGGCAGCAGAACTGGTGGAGGACGGTTTGGTTTCTGTGGGAAGAAGAGGAGAAAAAGTAGGAAGAAATCATGAGGGGGTAGCTGTGTACTTTAAGGTGCAGGTTAAGAACTCCTGTCTTCTTCTGGTTATGACGTGGTACATACAATACACCTACACATACACCTTGAGAAGAGCTACGATTCATATTCACATCACTGATTATGCCCAACAATGATTTAATAAAAACTTATGTTCACAAAATTAGCATGATGCAGCTCTTAGCTTCCATCTGCTAGGTGAGTCAACAGATCAATTAAGACAGATTGTTGTAACTGAGTAATATGCTGTGCTCTAAAAGAACTACATACAATCCTAGTAAGAGAAAATGGAAGACAAAATGGATATCTTTTATTTTCAAGTAACCTACTGGGCGAGACTACCTTGCTTAGCCCAGATACAATGTTCCTACACTGCTCATTTTCAGGGAGACTTTCAGGATCACCATAGCACCAAGAAATCATTGGGCCAATGTGGGTTTGGTTGGCAATCTGAAGACAATGATGGCCGTTTTGGCCCACTGTTGGCTAGGTCGCATGATTTACAGCAATCCTACCAATGGACCAATGCAGGTCTAATGTTGGCATGGGTAGCTGGTTTTTCTTAACAAACAAGCTGAAGTTGGGCCAACAATGTTCTGATGTTGGCAAGGGTGACCATTTACAATCTAACAATCTACAATCTAAGTCACAGTAGCCACTGGAGTTTACCACATTTTACCAGCAAATGCTGCACCTCAAGTCAGGAAGGAGTAATTGTTGCCAAAGTAGATAAGGTGATGCTTTGTGTCTGGATAAGCTTATTAGCATTGCTTGTATGTTGCTAGTAACTAACGTTAGCTAGTAGTTAGAGGTTAGGTTAGCTCAGGTTGCTCTTGTCTCTCATTGTGAATATTGGTACTTAGCCTCCAGATCATATCTCTAGATCACACATATGTTCTTCATTTTCATTTGCTCTTCAGTCTACTTACAAAATACACACATGTAACTTTGCGGGTTGCCATTTTACAGTCAATGATATGTCTGAGGGGAAAAAATGAGCCTGAATGCCAGCAGTGACAGCAGTTTTCTAGGGAAGGTAAAGGTTACTCCTTCACTCCTTCAATATCATTTTAAGTCAGGAAATGTCGCTTTAAGTCGTTTTTTATTAGGCTATATAACTTGAAGCACATGGCTGATACATTAAACACAGTCACGCCAATCACAGCCGTCGTGGGGAACTGTCGACTGATCTGGTTTGAAAAGTTCACTTAAGCCCAGAATACTCTGTGACATTTGGTTGGTGTTGAACAATACATTAGATGACTGCAATTCACTGCAGTGGTTCAACTGCAAATACTGTGTCTAATACTGTGACTAAAAGAAGCTGCCTACCATCACTTTTACATCGGGTTCACTCGGAGGTCAGTCTAAAAGAGCCCAGCCACAACAAGATGACACACACACACACACACACACACACACACACACACACTCTCGTCCAGCGAGGTCTGTCGAACATAGTGGCCATTAGTTGAGAAGGGTGTATGAATTAATAATGTTTCAGTGCATTTGTTTTTAAATGCTACTTTAGATATACTGTTGCAAGAGAAGGTGATATTTACATGTGTTTTGACAAAATACAACCAAAGACCAAAGGGATATCAAATGTTAATGTATGTGTGTGTGCGTGTGTGTTGCTTTCCTCCCTCCACCACTGTGTCCTCTCTTTCGCTCTGATACCTCCTCAAATCATTCACATCTCTACGTTTTTGGCCTCGTCCTTCTCCTCCTCCGATGCGGTCCCTTCCCCCACTCCCCCTCTCCTGTCCCTCCGTCCCTGTTACACTGACTTTCCATCACTCTCCACACCTCCCCATCCCCCTATTCCGGGGGCCTACAGGCACGGTGTGTAACGCGGGGCAGGAATTTGCTCAATTACTCTTGCTGTCAGAAGATGCGGCTAATAAAAAGGGCCGCAGCATTCTCCTTCCCCTGGACACGGGACATGGAGAGGGAATGGAGAGGAGGGAGAGAGAGAGAGATAGGGATGTCGATTCCACCTCCATCTCTCTTTCTATCGCTCCCACTCCTGTTGCCTTTTTGATCATCTGCCCCTATTCTCCGTCTCCAATTCTTCATCTCCCTCTCTCTCTCTCTGCTCCACCACCTCTCTGTCTCCTGGGAGAGGGCAGAGAAAACAAGGAGACCCGTATGTCTTCTTAAGTACCTCATCCAGGGGCATGATTGCTGCCGTACCTCAGGAGTCCCCTCCCTCTGTTCCTCCTAACCACCCTACACTCTCTACTGTGAAGTGCACTACTTTATCACATGCCAAACCAGATACACAGGGTCCTTCGGAGATTTGTTCCCCGCGTATAAAGCACGAGTTATCGTTTTCGGACAAGCCTGCTTGGAAACGCACGAGGTGGAGCCCAAATTGCTCACCCGTGAAAGTGTAGATTGTTTGGTCTCAGTCTGTAAGGAGGGGGAGACAGAAAAAAAGAGAGAGAGAGAGAGAGAGAGAGAGAGGCGGAGGTGGGGGGGCATCTGACAGTAACAATAGAAGACAGTGCAGGGAGGGTACGACAGCTAATTAATTCCCATTGTTAATGGCTCCTCTAATTGTGTTCGCCTTAATGACCATGACACCGCTGTGGCCGTTTTTTAATAGGTCGAGAACACAGACAGTCGCAGAGGGGGCAGATTAGCGAGGAGCCGCCGAACACCAGAGCCGCGCGTTCACACAGATAAAGGATAGACGCTGCAGGACAGAGTGCAAAAACATGCAGGTTGATACGTGCCTATTTCAGTCGCGTTAATAGCGTTTTTTATTTACTTGCACATAATTTACAGACCTATCAACGTCGTTTCCCCTAATAAATATGCGCAGACCTCATCAAGCACCTCGTGAATTTTCCCTGAGAAATGAAGAATCGCATCCACAGTGGTCAGAGCCGAGAGCTGAGAGCCGGGCGCGTAGAAGCAGCATTATTCTTCAGGATGTATGACTGAAATTTTCATAATCGTAAACATGAAAACTTTTTTAATTGAATATATTTGGGGCTCGTGGCTATAATGCCTGCTTCTTATACATTCAGGACATCACTTGCCGGAGTATCCGTGTCCCTGCGGCGCGCGCGCGTTCATCATCTGAAGCGCATTCTTTCCCTCTAATGGTTCTCATTTTGACAGCACGGGAGAAAAAAAGCAGCGCTTGTCTGAATTTAATTAATGGGTGTTATTGGCGGGGAGGTGCGGTGTGGGGGGTGGTTGTCTGTGATGATGACACGCCGCTAGGTGATGCGCGGCCACGGCTGAATAATATCCACACAGGGCCAAATCGCAGCGACAACCCAAGGAGAAAGTGACGGGGCGGGGGGAACTTTTGAGTCTGTGATCTCACAGCAAGGCACTGTGGGCTGAAGAGGAGATGTGCTCGCTCTTTTTTCTCTTTAAGCACCTTGCTTTTGATTCCTCTTTACCTTATATCTCTTTCTGCTTTGATCTCCGGCTCTCACATTTTTCTCTCCATCTCTTTTGCCATCTTTCTGATCAGGTTCGCTATCACCTCTACGGCTTCCCCCCCTCAAAACCAGCTTGCAAGCCTTTTTCTAATGACTTTGGCTTCTGAGGGAACTTTTAAAAGGGCACATTTATGCTCTACAGATCACACATCTCCATCCCAAACTGTGTAAAAGTGTCTTGATGATGTAGCTGCTCACGCCAGAAACAAGTTGTATTAATATGTACACAGACATGAGGCTCAGAGGCATGTGTTTTAGGCTATGCTTCACTAGGATTGGCTCTAGTGTGTGTGTGTGTGTGTGTGTGTGTGTGTGCGTGTGTGTGTGTGTGTGTGTGTGTGTGTGTCTGCTAGGAGACTAGGAGCTATCCATGGTTCTGATGTTTTTATTACAGCTCTCTCTCTCTCTCTCTCTCTCTCTCTCTCTCTCTCTCTGTGTGTCTCTCTCTCTCTCACACACATTTAAATACTTTATTCGAACCTGCTTATTCACATAACAGCAACGGATTCAAATATTTCAAGGTTCTACACACACACACACACACTAATACACACACACACACTGCCACCCATTCCTATGTTCAGGATTACACCAACATTTCCACTATAAGGCATCAACATGAACCTTTCTGTGACCCTCTGGAAGACTACACACCCCTTCCTCCAACATCACAGACACACACACACACACACACAAAGTGCACACTGTTTGATCAATGTGGGTGTGGTGCTGTGGGTGCTGAAGATTAAACTGAACTCACATGACCTGCTTTCTGATCTTCCACGCCACTGACTCAGTTCACCTCATGGCCTAAGCCCCTAATACCGCCTATAATAAATCTATAAGCTTTTATAAGCTCTTCCACACACCGGATCTGTTTAAGGGAGAGTGTAATCTGTGCGGTTTCATCGTATTTTGTTCTAACTTCTCGTGTCTAATGTGTTTGTCGATGCGCTCCTCCTTGCGTTGAATTCAGCTTTACTGTGTCAATAGCACACTGGCTGATTCAGTGCGGCTCAAGGCGAAAAAGATCTGTGCACACTGGAGTGATACACTTTGAAGCATGGGACAGACGAGAGAGAGCAAGAGCAAGGGGGGGTGAGAGGGGGAGAGGGGAGAGGGAAAGAGAGAGGGGAGGGGGATCAAAGCTCACAATAATTGACGGATTAGTATTTCACAGACCATTTCCTTGGCAGACGGGAAAAAAAAAATGCTGTGAACATGTTCACTCACTGAAATAACATAATGCAGAGTATTAGAATCTGCCCCTGAAGGCCAAACATGGCAAATACAAATACCATTGACCTTGGAGGTAGCAAACATATTAACAATAGTAGTAAGACTGAGGCCATTTAGATTGCTTGGCTGCTTGCTTAGAAAGGGATTTTTGAGTTCTCTGTTGCCATTATTTCAATTCCATGTTGTTTTTGGTGCGACCTCTTTGGAATAAATCCCTTTCAGAGTCAAGGTCAAAGCAAAAGCAGTCTTTTCCTATGTGGAAGAAAAAGGAAGAGGGCAAAAAGGGAAAGAAAAATGTTTAAATATAGCACCAGTAAAATATGACGAAATTAATCCTGAGCAAAATAACTTTCCTTAGAGAATGGGTTTTAAACCAAGGACTTCTGCCAGTTATGATTACCTGAGCAAAAATAAAAAGGCAACCTCACATTTTTTTGGCAACAAGGCATTGTGAATAGGCAAAGAGATCACTCACATCCTCAAGATTCATTTAGGTCAGCTAAATACATTACAGGCATTACACCAACTTACACAAGTCAACTTAACACTTGGCAAATAGTACTAGAAGCCTTTTGATAACGCTAAATCAAAAAAGACACTCAAAATGATTTTGTAATACTTCACTTCCATTTGGCAAATTGGCAGTCCCCGTAAGTGGTAGTTTATCACTGCGGTTTACAGGCGAAAAGTGTGTGAGGCTTTCTGAGAGAAGAAAATCAAACACACACACACACACACACATACCCAGAGCTCAGTGCTGTGTGAGGGTGTGTGTGCATGTGTGTATCTCTGTGAGGTGAAAATGATGCATTAAACATGTTTGTCTCTGCATGGAGTGGATTATTATTTGAAACATATCCTTGAACCAAGCCAGATATCTCTTGGATGAGCACTGCACCGAGCTTCTGCACACACTCACACACACACACACGCAAACACACACACACACACACACATACATACATACATACAGTATATGCACAAAAACACATACACTTTTCTTTTTTCTGTCCTAAAAGCTCACCATATCAGTTCCTTTACACACACACACACACACACACACACACACACACACACACACACACACAGTGAATTAATAAAATAAGCTTCCTTGAAAGGCTTACGTCAGCACGGACTCTTGGGCCGTCCCAGGCGGCTTAGCTTGCCTACCACAAGAGAAAGTGAGAGAGATGGAGATGGACGAGAGCGCAAGACCAATGTTCCCATGAGAAACCTAACAAAGAAAGGGAAAAAATACATTTCGTCCTTGTATTCAGCGCTTTAGAAAACTCCTCCAACGATGCAGATGCGAGGAAAGCTGCAACGACTCACTGCTGGACTCACTTTCTCTCTTTCTTTCTCATCTCATCATCTCTCTTTCCTTCTCACCGTGGCCTATTTTATTCCATTGTGGGATTTGTACATTTAGACACGGTATGTATGGAAGTATTTCCCCCTCCATATCATGTCTGTCTGAAAAAGACAAGCATCCGCCTCTTGAGATCTCAGCTATAGTAGTCTATGTATGTAAGCTGGTGGCATATTGACACTCCAGAAAAAGGGACAGAAGGGCTGAGAAGAAGGACGGGAGGCGACAGTAACACTTTGCCGCAATCCAACTATAATATGCGTGAGCCATTTGACGCTTTTATTCCCGCAGATAACTGGCCAGACGTAGACAATGTGTCATCGCATCGAGATATTTCCAGCACAGCTACAAAGGGGTTTGATAGCAGAGAATGCTTCAGCTGTCTCGAACATCAGCAGCAAACATCAAATTTTGGTGTCAGTCCCTCAGAATCAAAGAGAAAGGGCTTCTTTCTGGAGCCGCCATTTTGCACCGATGTTCAACAATCATACAGGGAGAAATCCATCGTAGAAGAGGCAGAGAGGCCAATTTCTCAATTTTTCCATGGAGCCATTGAAAAAAAAACCTACTCCCATCAGCTGCACCCTCTTCAATACAACACAAAAAGTAGGCTTTGATGGGGAAGGCAAAAAGAGGGAAGAAGGAGAGTGACAGAACGACCAGAGTGAACCTCAGCCGGGCGTTCGCTCATTGGATAATGGGGTTCAAGACCGACACTGAGCTGGCTTTCTTTCTACTGGACAAGTTAGTGATATAACATGAAGTGTATCAGAATGTGTTTTTTAATCAGCTCTTTCCAGAACAATGTCGTCTTTGCAATAGTATTGTCACTACCACTAAGGGACTCAAGGGTTCGCCAAAGTCATCGAACTTCAAATTCTACTGGTAGCGGCTTTTAAAAGAAAAACAGAAAAGAAAAACAGTGTAAAAGAAAAACATTGAAATTGCAGTCAATGGTTGTGCCATGAAAGCAGTAATGTTCTGGTTACCCGTGGTTCTGCTATTTTCATCTGATCTCCAGCTGGTGCCTTCACTACTGAGCCGTTTTATCGAGCCGCGCTGCGTTGCTGCAGGGCCATTTGGAGAAGAGCTGGCAGTGGGTCAAATTTCACAGATATTTCCACGCTTCACGCTGTTGCTTGACAGCTATCGAACGCACATGGCTGTCAAATATCAGCCAGGGCGTCGGCTGATGAGGAAAAGCCCATCTTCTGGATCAGCAACGGCAGCAAATACATTTTGCATGGAAATTAATTATTTTCATTTATCTCTGTCTTCTAATTTGATTATAGGAGCAGTGCTGAAACTCACTGCAAAGAGCCTGAATGATTGTGAATGGTGCTCCTGGCACACACACACACACATAAACACACACATGGGTACATTGTGCAAATGAGCAGCTGTGGGTGAAACCTCCAATCCAGATGAGGCCTTCAGAGTTAGTTCCTGTCCCCAAAATCCTTCCTCTTTAAAATATGCACATGATCAGAAATGGTAATTTTGCTCTTATTTGCAGTCTGGATGTAGAATTTTCCTCACCGGCCAAAATTGGAATGAGGGCCCACGGAGAGGAGGATGATGATAGCAGCTAAAGAGTCTCGCTAGAATATTCACATGATGAATTGACTCAACCACTGAAGAAAAACATTATCATCATGTAGTATTACACGAAAATGCGCGAAAAAACACATAATGCAAGAAAAAATGCTTGTTTTGTTTTATCACCACTTTCGTTATTAGTATTTTGATTAGAAAAAAAAGTAAACAACTTGGGTGTCAGAGAGCAAGGACAGATTCTCAGAGGATAACAAGGAGTAGGAAGAGAATGAGGAGGAGAAAGCATATTGGCAAATGATGGGGAAGACATGACCAAAGGAAACAAAAAATCTTTCCACATCATCCACCTACAATGACTCCCTACCTCCAATTCCCATAATCCTACACTTCTGACTCATCCAAACGTCATTTCCGCCTTATCTCATCTCATTCCCCTTTTTTGGATTTGTTCTGAGTTGAACCCTCCAATCACGTCACTGCTAGAGTCATCGGCTCCTCCCCCTGGCACTGCGTACCTGATGATGTAATCGCGGGGTCAGGGGGTTGACAGGCGGGCGTTGATGATGTAACCAGAGTGCCGGGGAAGGACAAGATGCTTTTACGGTCATCTGAATGTGAAGAGAAGCTATTATGTGATAAACACAAATGCTTACTAAATGCCACAAATAACACACCAACGACACACACACACACGCGGATGCACACACAAGCACACAAAGAGACTTGCTCTGTTGGTTAGTCATTTCTACCAGCGGCCTCCAGGAAAGGATGAATTCTTGTTTGACAGTATCTACAGTATCATCAAGCAAAAAACTGGAAGAAAATCTGGTCAGGGGCTGGTTAGAGACTTCACATATATACAAAGAGAGAAAGAGAGTGTGTAAGTGGATGAAGGAATGAGTGTCTGTGTGTGCGCATGGCTGCGTTTACATGAATGCATGCAAATGAATGAGCGGGTAAGTGATTAAATAAGCGAGAGTGGATGTATCTTGTTTTTACACACACACACACACACACACACACACAGTACAATACATCATGGCTGAGGCATGGTGGAGGGTTTGTGTGGACGGATGTGCTGAGAAGACGAGGAAAGCCTATTGGACATGCCGTGTCTGTTCCGATCAGCAATGCAATGCCTTGCAGCCTTAGGTAGATGGCTTTCAACATTACTCTGGGTCATGAATTTAACCATACCTGACATTTCCTGGGAGAGCGTGTGCGTGTGCGTACGTGTGTGTGTGTGTGTGTGTTTGTGTGTGAGAGTGTGTGTGTGCGTCAGCGGATATGCAGATTATGTTGGATAAAGTAAAGAGCAAAGGCTGACAAATGAACACAAGCGGACAAATGTGAGACTATATATATATGTATATACTGTATATTACATGCTTTGCCTGTGGAGAGATATAGGGAATTTAGTAGGCTGCATGTGCCAAATGGAGACTAGAGCATGCACGTGCACACACACACACACACACCCGCAGGCACACACACGCTGCAAAACAATTAGAATTGTCTGTTGAGGGATTTTCAGCACTAAGCTTTTAGGAGGTGAAATCTCTTTGACAGATGGGTGGACATTTTTCCAGAACTCCACTGTTCCTACTTTCAAAGACCCAGTCCCTGTGCTGCGGAGGTCACAAGCTCACTGACCAATGAGCGTCTTCTGTGTTTTTCTGCCCTTGAGAAATTCCACCATCTTAGCACCGGCAGACGGACAAACACAGAAGTAACACATTTTAAAATGATGCATGAATTTCAAGACATCTGCGAGTGTAGGTTGGGTCAAACCATCTGTTTCATTTCAGCAGCACATATGGTAATAGCTGCTAATAGCCAGCTAATACCACATGTTGTGTTGAAACGCAAAACAAAATGTGTTGCAGAGCTTTTGTAACAGTGTGATGCGGGGGGGGCATATCGGCATCTACACTGACAAATTATTTACACTTCTGCCTGGAAAGATACAACTGAGAACTGGACCGGGTGGTGTGATTGTTAGTAATTAGCTGTTAAACTGCCAGGCTCCTTAAAATCTCATTGTACTATATTTCCAACCAGCCTCCTCTTGCATTTCAGTGTAAAGGAGAGATATATGGGGACTTTTTGATAACAAACTGAAGTGAAGTGTCTTTCAAAACATACTGAAACTTGTATTTGACACCATAGTATTTTTAGATATTCCCATTGGACTAAAAGATTCCAGGCAAAATAATAGTAATAATAATAAAAATATAAAAAAGAACAGTAAACTGTGTGCATGTAGAATTCAGTTGAAATAGGATCGAGAAGGAGGAACGTAATTCCCTCTTAAGCTTTGATTATTTAACAATACAATGTTAAGATAATGCAATCAGATTGAGTGACACCAGATCTGTTAACATAATGCAATCAGATTGAATAATGCCGGATGACAACATTGTTTGTATTTCCATTTGATGTAACTCTGAAATATTTGGAGTGCATACTAATGACACATACTCTCCATTGATTGCCCATTAGGCCTACTGTTCATTTGCATAAGAAAACCAGAATGCATCACTTAGATGTGTGAATAATCTACCTCCAACCATGGAGGAGGCGATCCACTATGCAGCTATTGTAACATAACATGACTAAGAGCAAAAGTTATTAAAATTCTCCGCAGACCCACGATGTTGGCGAGCGATATTAACATAGAAAGTGTGATGTCATCTGAAGCATCTGGAGGTGTCAAGGACGAGGATGACACATCTGTCTTTCAGCGAGTCGGCATGTTGTCCAAGTGACGGGGGACTGACAGTCAAGAGCCACATGCTTCAAAAAGCAGGGGTGAGCCAAACTTTGTCATTTTGATTGATTGGGGATCACAGAGGCAGAGGACGCTGGGAGGAAGCTGTTATAGCAAAAGTATGACAACATTTGGACTCTTCGGCCCTGTGTGGCTTTTCATTATCTTTTTTTAGGTTGCTCTGTCACTGCTATAAAATTGACAATCATGAGTTGTCTGTCAGTGTTTCTACCTACCTGTGCTACTTTCTCCATTATCATCTTCCCCTTTAGCCTTGAAAAACAAAACTTCTGGCAACAAGTGAAAGCCACAGCAAAGCAGTAAAAAATATACTGTCAATCAAAGGCTGCTGGCTGGCAAACTGTAGCCTTGCAGTTGGCACACATAATTACTGAATGGATCAACACAAATCCATGTTTGTATTTATATTGGTAGTTTAACAGGAGCAGAAAGAGTATGTGTTTGTAAGGGGATGAGTGATACAACAGGAACTAGGCTTCTGCAAGAGCCACCATTTTTCTGGGATTTTCCCCAAAATATAATTCTGGCTACCTAGGAAATTGAAAAAGAGGAGAGTTGAGATTTAAAGTAGAGATGGGCATTTTAATTGCATGATCCAAAATTTCTTCGCTGTGCTCCCTTCCACTGTCAGCCCCCGGCAACTACCCTTTCTATTCATTCTAATTCTATGGCATTTGCAGACATACTGTTCAAAATTCTGCGCTAGGTATAATTCAATTTAGTAATGGTGATATATATATGTTCACTAAATTGGATTATACCAACACCTCAGACCAGCAGCGTGTCCAGTTAGCCAATGCCTGAGTAGCTCATATCCTTTAGTGATTACTGTAAGGCACACACACACACACACACACACACACACACACATAGCTACATATAATGCAAAAAAAGACAGAAACGTATCCCACTTATCCCCTTACAAGAGCCCTTATCTTGTTCTCTTAACACCCCAGAACAAACACAAACACAATCCCAAAGATACACACACACACACACACACACACACACACATACATACACAAACACACTGCTGGATTACTGGCAACTGGGAGTATGTCCTCCGCCTTGCTCAGCGTGTGCAAGAAAACGGCTAATGTTCTACCAGGGAGTCAGGAATCACCCACCAGCTACAACCTCTGAGAAATGAAGCAATTTAAAAGCACTACACACCAAATATGATATTCATGATTTGGATTCCAGCAGCAGCAGAGCCAAGCCGCCCTGTCATAACCAAGCGAACGTGCTTCCCATTCAGACCGAGGGGAGGGGAAGGGGAGTAAAGAGGGGAGGTTTGGGGCAGAGGAGATTTCTCATCTCGGGCAGTGCTGCTGGGAAGGATTCTTAGAGGATTCATAAAGAGAGAGAGGGAGAGAGAGAGAGAGAGCGAGGGAAATAGAGTGGACCAGTGTTCCCATGTGGACCCACCACAACCATCAACCACCCATCCACTTCTCTTTCTATCGCTCCCACTCCTGCTGTCTTGTGAGAGGCAAACATACAGACAGACCGAGATCCCGGTTTTGTTTTCTTCCAGGCCCCAGAGATAAACAGTTGTAAACTTCAGTGGAAAGGAACGGAAGCATTTAAAAAAAAAAAAAACAATCTGGCATTGTCCAGCAAGATACACAACTCCATATGCTTTTGAGAGAGGCTAGCTTAGCTTTAGGATACCTTACCATTAGCTTAGCATGGCTCTAAAGGCCTAACCTTGCTTGTGCGTTGGTTTAGCACAGCTCGTTTAAAGTTACACTTAACTGTAAATGTATTATTTTGAGAAAAAAGCCTATAACAGATTTAGTTAAAGGATGGCGTAGCTTTGGACTAGAGCTATAGTACCTAGAGATCAAGGCTAGCGTGGCTCCAAAGGGTTAGCATAGCTGTGGAGCCACGGCTGTGCTGGCAAAGCTCCAGGCCCATTGATCTGAGAGCTTCAGAGCAAGTAGAGACTGCAGCATCCAGCAGGCACTCAGCAGGGCTACTTGCTAATGTATGACACATTGTGCGTGTGTGTGTGTTTGTGTGTGCGCACTCTGCTCCCCATCTTTAAGTGCCACCCCTATACCCCCCCCTTCATTCGGAGGGAGGCTGGCACTGGCAGGAGATGGCATACATTCTGCGCTCAGGTTGGTACGGGGCCAGTAGGAGGAGAACGAGGGCATAGAGGGAGCAGAGGGAGGGAGGGAGGGATGGGTCACGGCCAATGTGGAAAAACATGCTGGCTGCCAGGTGGCATGTGGCGTGTTTAGGTTGCTGTGCGTGTGTGTGATTTGTGTGTGTGAGAAAGACAGAGAGAGGGAGTTTAATCTATCTGGGCGTTTCTATGAGAGTGTGTGGGAGGCAGAGAAGCAGCAGAGAAGCACCTGGAGCTATATGAGAACCCCGGGGTTTCCACCTCAGGCAACAGGATTGCCGCCTATCAGACACGCACGCACATACACACACACACACACACACACACACACACACACACACACACACACACACGCACACACCGCCTCTCTCCCATGTAGTCTGTCACTCTTTTTCTCTCCCTCTTGAACACACAATCCAACTCTCATACTCAGACACTCTAGCACACACACACACACACACACACACACACTTGACAGGCCCCAAGAGTGTACAGAGAACCAAAGACCAGGGCGGACTGAAGGCTCCGGCCCCGGCCAGGAGATGGGGTAAGTGGAGGAGAGCAAGGAGAGTCATCAGCCTGATGGGTTGGAGGATGGAACGGAATACTGATCCAGACTGCAGAGGTGGCTACTGTAGGATAAAGCTGCTGATTACAGGAAACGAGAATAGGGAGGTGGTGTTGGGGGGGGGGGGGGTTGGAGATAGAAAGAGATGAGGAGAACAGAGAGAAGGGGGAAAGGACGGAAAGGCGAAAAAGACACAGCGGCGGCAGATGAAGGGACAAAGAGAGAGAGAGACGGGACAAGGAAGAGAAAGCGAATAATGAGGTGGACAAGGGTATCATTTGGAGGCTGGGAACGAGGAGGCAAAGATTGGGAGAGAATGAGAATATGAACAATGGAGGCTGAGAGAGTGGGAGTCGCAGTTGACAGAGAGAGGAGGAAGAAAGGGGAGTAGACAGGATTGCTGAAGGCCTCCCTCAGATCACATGGGCCCCTTAAGAGTCTTTCTCAGACAGAGTAACACGATTGCAATGCAACACTTCAGGCTCTCAGTCTGGGAAGTTTGAGCCTGATCAGTATACCAGAGACAAGGTCTGCTAGGGATGGAAACCACTTTCAACCACACTCATTGGTTGAAGTAGAAGGCGGCCTTGATTTGCATTCTTCATATCTGTGTTTTTTGCCAAATTACTCCAGTGGAGGAGATGAGTAATGTATGAGAACTGTAGATTTTGAGATTGAGCCGTTTTAATTTCTCTTTTCAAGTTTTGCAGAGGGATTTTCTGCTCCCATTCAATCAAGTAAAAAAGAAAACTCCCACAGTGGTGATACGTTGGAGGAAACAGTGGTTATATGTTTGAAATCCAATAGAAACAATCCCAGTATTCTCTGATAACTCATTCATTCATTCACTTACTTCTTCATTCCCTTGCTCAATCACTTACTAATGAACACGCACTTACATATAAACACACACACACACAGTGCCTCCTCATTAGTAAGTCGCTGCATGTCCCTGTCATCCGCCTGTTAATAGAAATGTATCACTTCTCCTGCGGCACTGACAGCACAGTGATACACCATCTTGTCTGACCAGGATCAATGCTCTAAGTGGAAATTACAATGCTGCTCCACGTTCCCTGCCTTTCATGTATCAGTGCTTTGTCATTAAGGGTAAGATGCAGTACAGTATGCTCTCTCTCTCTCCCTCTCTCGTTGTTCATCATTCTGCAGAACTGTCAGAGGGCACGGCTGCTAAATCACAAAGGAACCTACTCATTGAATCCCCCCCTTGACATTTATTTTGTACAGCTCATAATCTGTCTGTGTCTGTGTGTGTGTGTGTGTCCATGTGTGGGTGAATTGATGTGAAAAAGGTTAGTTTTGTATGTATGCATGCTAATGTATACTATTCCTGACCGGTGCTCTTTAGGAATTATGTCTTAATGGCACGATGAATCAATCTGGATTAACCGACACAATGCAAACGCAGCCGAATGGAACAGATGGGGCTCAGCTCGGAGTGTGTGTGTGTGTGTGTGTGTGTGTGTGTGTGTGTGTGTCTCTGTGTGTGTGTGTATGTGTGTGTGTCTGTGTGTGTGCACATTGCTCTAGCAGAGGCAATTCATGTGACCTTGATAGTCATGGCAAGCAAAGAACATTCAGCACCATGGACAGTTCTGAGACACACACACACACACACACACACACACACTACACAGAGAGGGAGCTACAGATGCCACCACTGTGAAGTCCTACTTTTAACTGAACGCGCTACATGAAATACTGTAAAAACTTCTGAGTGATTGCTTTGCATGCAAGAGGAATTGTTTGGCAACTTCAAGTTTTATCTTCTCATCAGCTGTCAGAAAACACAAGGAATGCTCTGGCAGTCACTTGATAAGGAGATGTGCTTTGAGTTACATTATACCTCCTCAGTTCTACTTTATGGCATCAGAGAAAGACAAAGTGACAATCGCTGCTGCAGTCCTAATGGTGGAGAAATGCAGGAGGGATAGTCCTATAATGACTGCCACTGTATATCCATTGCCGCTGTATTCGAGTGCAGTTGCAGCCCACAATCCACTCAATGCCCCAAAATGGGAATAGACAGTTTGAGTAATAGAATTCAGATGATAGAGTCTGTGCCACCAATTTTGGGTGCTGCCAAAAAGACGACATTGATGCACAACATATCCACACACAAGTTGATTCACAGCTTATCAAGGCTTATCAGGGCTTCTCAAGTGTCTGTTTATTATCTGTTAACTGTTTAAGGTGATTTATAAGCTACCATTAATCTCTGCCTGTCTTTACATTCATTCCACCCCAAACCTGCTCTTCCTAGTGTAGCATCTCCCATCTATTGTCTTAGTGAGGAACAATTAAGTTGTTTTACTCCTCCCTTGAAACTCCTAGATGGAGCCTGAGCAATCTCATTTCCATAGGTGTTTTCAAAGGTGTAGATGCAAACTGTCCACATTTGAAATATGGATTTATGAGTTGATGCTTTGTTTGTTTTAAAATAGCTGTTTTCAATGTCACCATGCTCTCCTGGCATTTATGATATGCCAACCCATAAAAAAGTGCAGCTCAAAAATATTCAGCTCATTTCCCATTATAAGTGTTTTATGGCATAAGGGGACATAGGTTTTATTTACAGATTATCTTAAATTTACTGGAATGGCACCAACTCTAAAGGGACTAAGAAGGCAGATTATTAAAATATTTCCTGCCACTACTTATATATCATTTGATAGATCTTCTGTTCTGTTACCAGAATCATTTCACCAAAAATGTCATCTTTCTTCGTGTCCAGAGTAGTGACAGTCTATTAGAATATATTATCATCTTGGAGTAGAATTAACCAACCACCATTTTGAAGTGCCAGTGCCTTGGTCCTCAAAATCAATATCTATCAATTAAGTATTCCCATGTTCAGTTGATTTAACTTGGAACATCTGAGTAGTGGATAATCTGAAAATAGGCCTACAGGAGAGACTTGAATTACCTATCAGAAAATTAAGCCTCAGCCTCTCTGGGGATGTAAAATTAATCAAAGGGAAATCAAGTTCATTCAAGTGCACTGGGCTGTTGCTATGGTTATACTTCCATAGAAAAAAAATCAATATAGGAATCCTATAGGGACTTATAAACAGTGATTGTATACTACATGGAATTTTTTGGCTCCTATTATTGTATTACTATAATATTTTCTGTGTATATTTTTGACCAATGGGAGCTGAATGCTATTTTAAGGTTTTGCTGTGATATTTGTATAGCATCCTTCTAAAATGTATTATTAGATTCCCATAGTTATTTTTCTGAAGGGGTTGCCAGCTGATACGCTTACATGGTTCTCAACCGAGATAACATTATAGCTTAGGCGTTTGAGGGTATCACATTGTTTTCTGGCCAAATGCAGTTACTATATATAGGCTAGAAATTATGCCAGAGCCAGCACACTGCAAAAAATATCCATCTTAATAGGTCACTTAATCTAATCTCGAGTCTTACATTCGTATTTTATGAGAAAAAGAGTGGCGAAAACTGTCAGTGGGGTGAAATGATTCACTTGTTTTCGGTGCTGTTTTCGCCTATTTCAAGATTTTTTTTTAACCAATTTCTTGAAAAGATAATAATCTCACTTCAGAAAATCCCTGAGACAAGTTAATTTGCACTGGAAACTATCTCACCCCGCTGGCAGACGTTTTCACTTTTTCTCCAGGAAAATAGCCTGAGATTTGAACAGTAAATAGGTTAAATGTCTCGTTAAGATGGAGATGTTTTTTTGCAGTGCACGGCATGAAAGCTACTCACTCTGCTTTCCTGGCCAGTCCAACGGAGCGGCAGAGAGCGGTGGGAGTCTGCGGAACCAGGGACTTGCAGCAGGGGCTTCTCTTGTCGTCCTCGGCGGAGTCCGGGCTCGCCTGGCCCGTTTTGGGGGACTGCGGCGAGGTGGGGACTAGCTGCAGCTGGTGCGGGTGGTGGGAGGTCGGCGCAGGAGCGGTCGGATGCTGCTGAGGCTGGGCCGACAGACCTGGGATCTGCTGCTGCGGCGGCTGCTGCTGCGCCTGCTGGCCGGGGTGAGCCGCGGCTTTGTTGCTCCCCGGGTGCTGATGGAGGTGGGCCGGTGCCTGGGGACTGGCGCTGCGGTGGGTCGGGTGGTGGTGGTGGTGGTGGTGATGCTGGGGGGGCTGGTGGACGTACTGATGGGGGTCCCGCAACTGTCGGTTCTCCCCTATCAGGTCCTCCACCTTTCGCTCGAGTTCGTCGATGCGTTGGCGCTGCGTCTGGATCAGGCTCTGCTGGTTCTGCACGATAGTGGTGAGCTCCTTCAGATAAAGAACGGCTTTCATTGGGTTATCCAGCAGACTCTCCATTACTGTTTCTCTCTGCGGCCCTCTACCCCGCTATTTTGACTCTCTCTTCGGCTGTGTCTGGCGCGGCGATCCGTCGATGGGGCCTCTGCACCGTGCGTAACCTGGATGCTCGGGCGGCCGTCTGACGCTTCTGTGCTCGGAGGCTCCGGAGTGGGTAGATGCGTAGTCTCTCTCTCTCTTTCTCTCCCTCTCTCTCTCTCTCTCTCTCTCTCTCTCTCTCTCTCTCTCTCTTGCTCTCTCTCTCGGTCTCTCTCTCTCTCTCTCTCGGTCTCTCGCTCTCTCCGTCTCTCTCTCTCTCTCTCTCTCTGTCTCTCTCTCTGAGAGGATGCGCTGTGAGGATGCCAGAAATGGTGCTGATGCAAGTGGGGGATCAGCATCAGCGGAGTGAGGAGGCGGAGCCGTAGTGGACCAGTGATGTCAACACGCAGGGGAAACAGTGAAGCGTGTTTTCCAAGTCTCACAAGTCAATAAATCCATGGTCTTTGCATCTCATAGCCCCACATGATGGAGATATGCTCTAGGGAGCTATGCTCTAGTGTGCATGCTCTCTGATGCTGCAGGATCGCTCCAAATGAGTAATTCTGCACTTCTAAAGCAGGACAGATGCAAGGTCAGGGAACTTCAGTGCCTATCACTAAACCATACTTATTCATACCAATGCCTAAAGGAATTTTCACACTATTGAGCTGAACTGGACTGCATGCCTGGTCACCCATTCATTTCAGCCCTTTGAATTTTGCAATGTAAAGAAGTGGCAAGTAAGATGCAAAAACAATCTGGTTTCATTATTTCATTATGGCAGATCTCTACAAAATGCCAAGTAGGTATATAGGCCAATAAGATTATTATTTCATTTATGCATATAGCATGATCTGCCACCCAAACTGAGTCATGAATGTTCATGAGTCTTTCTAATCGATCTTCTCCCCTTCCATTTCCAACCACCTTAGAAGATAAAGCCGACACAAGGTCAGATAGGATCCTTTTACAAACTGATCTGGTCTTTCACAAAGTCTGGTGAAGAGTTGCTTTCAGGGCTTCAGTGTGACTTCAGCATGTGAATTAGATCAGCTGAGCTCAGGCAATCCCTGTTCTTCATGTGGACGTGTGATGTGATTAGTGTCACGACTGAGGCTCTTTTTGTCACACAGCAGTCTTTGTGTGTTGGATGGTAACGCATTTTGGATGCTGCCCTGGAGGGCTGGAAAAGAATGGCATGATGGAGAATATAATAGCTTCCTCCTAATGCTGCTCACTTAGCAACACAGTATGAAAATGACTTAATGAAATGCTGATCTTTTTGCACGGTACATATAAGTTCTCCGGAGCACATTCAAATTCACCATTTTCAGCAACTTTCTTTTTGGCATGAAAACAAATCACGAAGTTTGGAAAGCGGTAATCACCCATGAGAAAATAGGTTTTCATTTTCCAGCAGATGTGCAAAACTCTGCATCCCCTCCCCCCATTTGGAGATAGCAGTGTGAATTTCAGCAAATTGGATCAGGCAAAGGCGGATGCTTTTTTCGGTCTGTGACTTGGTATCTCTCATTTTACCAAAAGGGAAATAAACAAGTCAACCAGACAGATAGCGTGCAGGCGGAGCAAGGAAAGGAAATGGGTTTTAGGGTGGTTGAGATGATCCCTCCTGATACACACTAAAGTGATATCTCACTGAGAGCGTGCATGACAGTTCTGGTATACAGTATAATGCTTCAGTCGTGCTCAACGTTTCAGATTGTTGAGCGCACCTCGTCACTTGCGTCTCATGTGAGCTAACATTTGTACTCTTCCTTAGTCTATTATCAAGTGAATTACAGTGTGTTGTGTTTGGCAGAATGCTTTGCACCAACAAAATGATCCAACAGGCAAAGTTATGTCATCTCTATAACATTTTCTTGCTTCATTTGTCACTTAGCCTAACATCTTCATTACAACACAGCATTACTTATTCATGATATGTCATTTTGAACTCCAACGGGTGCCCGCATTCAGCATGAGTAAATTACTGTTAATTAGTGTCAAACGTCTAATGAAGCGAAGGACGTTAATGATATGCTGTGACTAACGGCAAAATATCTTTCATATAGGGATAAAGAAAAACACCGCAAATAGTTTCGTAGATATTTGTTTGGCCTTGACAAAACAAATCGTTAAAAGTTTCATGAGACTTTTTCAAAGCTGCTAGGAGGAATTATTAATATCGTATGACCTTGAGACGGTGAAATATTAGGACCACAGTGGCGAGCCAGTGTGAGTGCAGCCAGGTCCCCCCTTCCATATGGCTGCTTCACAAGCTGCATGAAGTGAAAAATGGCTCCCGCGCCCGACCGGCGACACAGAGCTGGACGGAGCCAAAAATGAGTTTTGCAGAGGGATTGTAAAAATGGAAATGGTGCCAGCAGTGACTTTGGCGCTCGGGTGAAATCTGCAAGGTCCAACCTCACTTATTACGGGGCTGTCTGCCGGAAGAGCTGCAACCCACCTTTAACACCAATTACCTTCCAGAAGATTCCGAGGCCGGCAAGGGTCGCGCACCCTTGATCTGAAACGACAAGGACGGGGCAGATAGTGGGAGTTGAATAATCAAGTTTCCGTGTATCTGGGGATGAGTTCAACTTTGAGTACCCTTTAAGACAGCATACAAATCTAGGCTAAGTACTTCCTTCATCTTTGAATTTCATTACTTTTTAGGCCTGTATTACCTTGGAGGGACCGGTGGTATTCAAACTCCCGTATCATATTTCTGACTCTCCAGAAAGAGAAGTTTGAAAGTTGCTTTGCAGAGTTTGCCACTCCTTTGGAAGCTCCTCAAGAAGTTTTAATTTCAAAACAATGCGTTACATCAGTACAGGCCTAGTCCCCAGAGAGTTGTTGTGTCTCGGGTTTGTTGTTAAGCTGAAAGTAGACTGGCTGTATTCTTCTCTCTCATTATACAGTGGCGTTTGATGCCTAGTCTAACAGACACAGACTGAAAGTGTGCTGTTGTGAACCCATAAACAACGCTCTGAGAAAAAGAAAGTTGTCTCTCGAAACAAAGTGTGTCAGGGAAACAGTGTTTTGCGCATTAGCTTGTTCCGCCGGATCCTGCCTTTATTTTGAATTGCTTGGGTACTCAGTTTGCTCAAAGAACACACATCTTTCAAAAGTTGCTATTTGTACTGATAACTCACATACATTTTATCACTGTAGCAATAAGACTGATTTCTCCTTTTTCACAAACCTTCAGATTCCACAACCAAAAGAAAACTACACGATTCTCTTTAGCTGTTTTGGGGCAACACTTTGATTAACAGTTTGTCGCATTGCCGCTGACTTGCCTCAGTACATGTGAGAGAATTTCTGCCTGATGATTTTTTTGCCTGAAGATGACTCATTGGTTACGGACATGTGGTGTGTCATCACTACCCTTTAGGCATGAAAAAGGGTAGAAGAAGGATAATGAAAAAGGAAAGATCTTTGGCAGAATGATGCCAAGGAAGTCGACCGAGTTTACACAGCAAAAAAAATAAAAAAAAGGAGTGGGACATATTTTCAAGGACTTTGGAGCGTTCTGAGTAATGACATTAAGAGTTGCGATAAGAACAGACTACACGATAAAGCAATTAACAGCAGGTAAAGATTAATTACTTGGAACGCTACACTTCATTAGTGACACACTGCAGCGGTGCCAGTTGAGACGAGCAAGTCAGCGAGTCATTGACACCATGAGCATCTGGCAAAAACAGCACTTTAAATTATTTAGCTAAGTGGTAACAAGGGCTGTTTAGCATTTACTTAGCATCCAGCTTTCTCCAAATAACAGCTGAGAGGTTTCATTCCAAAACACTGGATATCCACTTTGGGGGGAAAAAATGTTACCTGATGTTCATTGCTCAATATCCAAAAAACAAATCATTAAATTCTGTTAAATGTTGGTAATTTGTAAGGGAAGGGTTTCAAACTAATAACATCAAGAATACATTTAATGTACAAAATATTAGGGATACTTTCTCTTTTCATTAAGTACACTAATGAGGTGAATCCAGGCAAAAACCATTATCCCTTATTGATTTCCCTTATTAAATCTATACCAAGATGCAGATAAAGAGAAGCAGATGAGTTAGAGAAGGATTTTTAAGCTTTGAGTCAACTGAGATGTGGATTGTGCAAAAGGGGCTGCAACTCAATACCAGGAAGATGTAGCCTAACTGATATTTTGTACATTCAGTGAAGTCAATAGTGAGTTTTATTTTCATGCCAGCAATTGTTTTGTCACAGGTGCCACATTTTTCCTGTGGTGGACATTATTTTGCAAACCAGAAAGCCTATTGAAGTATTGTAACAGATGTGGACATTGTTTCTTCTGTAGCTTGCAGAATTCATTACGCTGCTGCCAAACAATGGCGGTTTGTGCGAACTGTAACCTCCGTGGTTGCACTTTTCCTATATCCTTGGTGGTGGTAAAATTCCAACAGCCCTATTAATAAGTTATTGAGACAGGTTGTTCACACAATCGCTCCGGGGAGACCTGGGGCCCGGGAAGCTCAGCTGAGCAAGCTTCTCTCTGTGTGATGTAGTGGGTTTTTAATTCCAGTGGCAAAACATCAGCACTAAGGTTGAGTTTCCAAGAAACTTCCAGTAGTTGTATACTGTGCCACCATGCACATCACATGTTTTAGGAAAGACTGTATGTCCATTTCTAAATACCAAAGACAATGTCCAAATAGCTCTGATGATGCCATTCCAAAGTGGAGAGAAATAATTAAGATCTAACTTTATTCAAAAAGCTTTTAAATTACAACACACTGCACAAATTTAAGAAAAAAAAGCATAAACCTAACAAAATTGTCACTCCAGTGGTGCGATTTGTTATGTCAGTTGAATATTCATGATTTCTACTTCATGTTAGCCTGTAGTCCTTTTTAAAGCCTCCACCTGATTAAAGCAAGGAGAATCTTTAATGGACGCATCTTGTTGACCCCTGGCTAGCTCTGGCGTCCAAATCCAATACCCATCAGCCTGCTCTCCCTCCTCATTGGCTCGGAGCAGATCAATAATGAGAAGGGAGTGAGGCCGCGGGCACCTATTGTAGATTAACTCAAACCATTAGAGGTGATGGGTGGAAAGTGTGGACGGTGCATTTGTGGGATTAAGACGCACATTGGCTGCATAAATTAAGCATTTGAGGGTGAAGTGTGATTGATTGTTCCATTTTATTTTAAGCCGTTCCCATGATGAGGGATAAGGAGAAAAAGATTTGGGTTTTTCACGACCCCTTCCTCGTTTTTGGTGAGCTGCGAATTTGAATATGTAGTTACACATCCACCAGGTAGACTATGCCAAATGGATTCATGCCCAGGCTTGCTTGTAAGCTTAGTGACAGGCTTCAGTTCAAGGTAATGAGATGAATGTGTTGCGTCTGGTAAAGCAAACACTGTGTAACACTTCAAAATCATCATAATAGCAAAGCCTCAATGGAAATTGTGACATGTACAATCTTGCCTTTTACCTTTTTTAATAATGAATGCATACACACGCATACCTGTGTACACACACTCTTTCTCAAATGGCTCTGTGGATCACAAGTCAGTCTACCAATGCTGAGCAAAGCAAATAGTGCATTAAGGTGATTTAATATTGCATATTGCAACTGAGTAAAATCCACTGATATTCCTCAGTTTAGTTCACTCACTCTCAGCATAGTTAAATGTTTTCTGGTGAATACATAAGGGACCAAGGACAGACCAAAGCCCATCACAGGTTTGTGGGATGAGGCCTGACCCGCTGTGAACCGCTGCTACAGCTGATGAAACAGCGCTGAAACAGCCATTACGTGGGAGAAACACACACAAACACACAAAGACACACACACACACACACAGAGAAACGGCCTATTCCTGTGATCCACTCCCCCGCCCCCGCTCATCCCTCGCTACTCCATTTGAACACAAGGTGTGACATCAGTCAAGTATAAAAAAGTAATTTTTGGGAAACTATCTTTGACAGTTGTGACAGACTATGTGGAGTTTGTTTTTACAAAATAACACATTTATAGGACTCTAATTGCGACGTTGTGATGTTAAATTAAACTAATTAGAGCTTTCTTTCTCCAGTGAGTTTAAATTGGTACCCAATATAGATTCACTGATACAGAAAACTCAGCTGGACTAAAAAAAAGATACGAAACGGTTCTGCCTCACATAACCAGTATAATTTATTGTAATTTGAGTTGAAGTGAGCAGAAGTTAACCCTTGACCTTTTGGATGGGTCAAATGGATTAGCAATGAATAACAAATTTATTTCTTAGTCATTTGTTTCCAGTCATTTCTGTCTTCAGCCTGTGAATCTTTCATTGAGGTTGAAAAGACATTCACCCCTCATTCCGAATCCAATTAACACTCTTGCTCTAAGGGGAGCATATTGCATGCTGCGTGTGTGTGTGCGTGTGTGTGTGTGTGTGTGTCTTTGTGTGTGTGTGTGTGTCTGTTTAAACCCTTGAATCTGCCAGTGTAATGCTTTTTTTTAATGCTCCTTTCTGGTGTCATTACCTCCAAATATAGAGCATAATTCCGAAAAGAAACAGGATTTGCCTCAAGCTGCTTATTTGTCACATCACCACAGAAAGCTGTGAACACATACAGTAGCCAGTGAGTGCAGCATGAGCCCAAAGGTCAGAGAAGTGGGCTTGAGACAGGAAGGTCGCCGGTTTGAAGCCCCAAACCAGATGGGAAATGAGGAATGGGAGAAGTAAATGAATAAATCTCTCCCATGGAGTTGCCCACTGGCCAACAGTACGACTGTGTTTGTGCTGGGCAGCGGTGTGTAACTGTGACTATGAATAGCATAAAGAACATGCATCTTGAACAAACTCCTCCCCTGGGAAATGAAAGGCTGGAAAATAAATATATACATCAATGTCTTTGCACTTTTGGCAGCTACTGTCACAGCTGTTTAAATGTTACACTGCGCTCCTCTGTGGCATACAGATATCCTCCCTCCCCCAGGCTTCCTGACAGGAGCACAGCACTGCAGTTTACAATTTAGACATCCAGCCGGTGCTAAATGAAAAACGACGTCTTCACCTTGTTAGGTAATTTCCCAAGTCATAATATGCACCTATTCAACAATACATGCCGAACAAAATGTGCCAAAAAAACCCCATTATTTTACACCCTGGAAAATATTATTTTATTTTCCAGGGCTTTTTTATTGGTTCCTTCATGGTGTACCAGTCGGCATACAACAAAACTCCAACTAATAACACTATCACAGATTTCTGAACAATCCCATCATCTCATATAAAACTGCCTCTCTCTCCCTAACAGATACTGCTCTTCCATCAGTTTACACTGTCGGACACTTTACACTGTCGGACACTCTTGACTGATCTCTTCCCATGTTATGTCCTGCCCCGACATCCGGTTTCAACCAGAAATACGTCAAATTACAGAGGCGAGCTGCTCTCAAATTGCCACTTCATTGTGAGTTAAACCAGAGTGAGCAGCTACAGTGTTCACTGTCTTGCTGAAGGACACTTTGACAGGAGACACGTCTAACCACTAGGCCTCCCTACGCTGCTTTCAAGTATATTCCAATATTGTCTTTATACCCCAAGCCCCCACAGCAATATACACGACTAATACACTACTCATATATCAAAGATTAATGACATCAATCATACTTATCATCAGGCCACACATACACACACACACACACACACACACAGCAAACACTGTAATCCGCTTTAGTGTTTTCTTTGCAGACTAACTCTCTCCTTTTTCTCTTCCTTTGGGTGATTCCATGGGTGAAATGAACTAGCACTCCTTAGGGCCACAGCAGTAATTGTTTATTGTCAGGCTCCGCTTATTCCCTCTTACACCGCTGTGGAAATCTGGCTTCTTTTCCTCTAACCGAGAGGAACTAGAGGTGTAAGATCACAGACAGAGAGAGAAAGAGGGGAGGGAGGGAGGGATAGAGAGAGAGATGGATAGAGATGGAGGAAGACAGAAACAGACAGAAAGAGATGGAGGGAGGGAGAGACAGATGCAGTCTGTCACAGCTAACTTTAGCTGTAGTTTACATGTGGCTTCTGTCTCTCATTGTATCTATCTGCCTCTCTACATTCAGTCAAGTAACTTAAATTCATATCTGCCACTTGCTCTCATGAATACAGTAACCATGTCCAAACTACAAAACTTTTTTATTGCACTGGTTTGTGTGCAAAAAAGGTAATTGTAATGTTCTTTCTCCCTCGTACACTGAGTATTCATAAAGTCAAGGTCTGACTTTACCAGTGCAGTTTCTATGGTGATTAGAGTGTGACACATAGATCCTCCGCTGTGCCAGCCATTGAGAGTGATGAGGAAAAATTGTATTCATCTTTGTTAATTTTGAATATGACTGAGCTGAAACGATTCTTTTTTTCTACAAAATAAATAAATAAAATACAAAATCCTAATCTAAGAATTGTCAACTTGTACAGTGGGCATTAGTTCTTTCTCGCACTCAAGTTTCATTGAAACTTCATTGAAAAAGAAAAAAAAAACACATTCCTTTAAGCCATTTTAAATTTGGATAGTTAATATTAAAAGATGAATAGAATTAAAATGAGAATTTTAATATTGAAAACAAATTATAAAACACTAGTTTCTGACCTTCTGCTGAATTTCCAAAGTCCATCCACTTTATACTTACCTTTTTAGTATTCACAGTAGTAGGTAGTGCGATTGTTGACTGCCACCAAGTGGCATGGAGAATAAAGTGCAATTAGAGCACAGTGTGTTGCATCCCATGAGCGATAAAAACAATGGCTTTGACGCTATTCACACTTTTCACCAATGTTGCAAGTGTTTTTCAGTTTAGGCTCACTGACTCAGACTGGTATGTGTTCGTCACCTCAAGAAATTTCACACAAGATTCCAGCCTCATGACCTTTGTATTTAACAGCCAGCCTCATGTGGTGTTGACACGACTCTTCAGGATAGCACATCTGGAATATTTGCACTATGTGAAGGACGCTCTCATCAATGCCTATTTATAGCTATAACGTACATCGAGGCCTGTGTTGGCTTTTCCAGTTATCAACTTCCTAAGGGTTGGTGCAAGGGCAGACGAGCTATTATATATCAGCTTATCAACATGAACAGGAATGTCAGCATACGCACACAAATACACACAAACGCACACAACGCACACGCAGGTGTTCTAGGATCCAGGTGCAGGTCGATGATAGGAAACACTGAGAAGGATGGGACTTTTCATCAGATTAATTCCTAACCTTGGAGAGCAACACTTGAGCTGGATCGCACAATCCGCTGCCATCGTTTTCCTGCACAATGTGTGTGTGTGTGTGTGTGTGTGTGTATGTGTGTGCGTGTGCATATGGGTGTGTGTGTGTGTGTCTAAGTGGACTTTCACACACCAGAAAGATATGTGTCAACTGTGAAAGACCCCTCTACACACAAGTGCATTCAAACCCACACAGTAAATACACAAACTCCATATTTGCACACACTATTTTTAAGATGTTCATTTTTTTAATTGGAGATATTTTTGTCCTGGGATCCTCAGTTGGCCTGCTGTGAGGAGACACTTAATAAAACTGAGTGACATGAAACTGTCAACACTCCCTCTCTTTACTCTCACCGCCCCAATCAGCCTACCAACCCACGCAACATGCCATTGAACTGAATTTCCAGTGGTCTTCAGGCTATTGTTGGCATTTGGTATGACTTTCATACTTCAAATAACAATGGCTGGGTGACAACAGCTAGTCAACCCACTGACACACACACAGAAGCGCACACACATGCATGCAATGCGCGGGACAACAATGCCAGCAGGACGTGCTATACAGCTCAAGTGTTGCTTTCCAAGGTTAGGAATTATGGAGAATAACACAGCTAAAAATACGGTGCCCACGGTGAGTGTGTGTGTGTGTGTGTGTGGCAGTGCCAGAGTTTAAGATTCACCATCTGCTGAAAAGTCATGTCTCCCTCAGTTTGTCCTATCATCAAAATGCTCTCGAACTCATCAAGAGGCATTTCCTCTACAGGCTGACAAAACAAAAGTCAAGTTTCCCTCTGTTTCCAAAGCTCCACTTGTTATTTCTCGAAGTTTGAAAAATGAACAGAACACATAATTATGATGACCAAAACACTACCTTGGCAGTTAAGAGTGAAGGTTAATTTCGATTCAATCAGCTCAATATGTTTTTTTATTCAAAATTTCTAAACTTTGTTTTTCATCATAAAAAGTTGGTATGTCCAATCTAAAATATGAAGAATGGAGGCTTTATCATCATTTGTGACTTGCAGTTTCAATTTACATTGTTTTTTCTCTCCTTTTATGGATGTGTCTGCACCATCTATTTAAGCATTATGAAGTTGAATTTAGGTAGGCAACACCTGTCACGCCCCCCCTCCCTTGTCTTTTCATCTGTCTTCTTTAATCCATCATCGGCTAAGCTGCTTTCCGTCCTCGCGGGTGCCAGTGAAATGAAACATGATGAAGCCGAATACTGATAGGACACGGCAACGACTGGAAGAATATCTGTCCATTTATTTCCATTCTAATTGTCTACAGATGTCATAACAAAACAGTTTCTTCGGTAATAAATAACAACGAGTTACTACTCACCCTGCTCTTTTCTTGAAGTGCTTTTTAGTCATTGCACAGAAATGGAGGCATTGCTGATGTACTGAGGCTTATACATGCTTATGACCTCCATGTTCACGCTTATGCTCAATTCCTATGCATTATGGCCACGTTACAATGGTTCAAGCCTATTGGCCTTAAGATAATTTTTCCATATTTCTGTCTAGACAACCTCCTCATCCCTTTCCCTGTTCCTCCTCAGCTTCATCCTGTGCGCCGCTCCTCACAGACTGTCTCACTGTCCGCCGCCGGCTGCATCGAACATCTTCTTGCGGCCCTCCATGCCTGACATGGCCTCCACATTCTTACGCCAGTCACCCACTTCAGAGGTAAGCACCTGTAGGGTTGAGATGTGACAGATGAACCAGACAGGAAAAGAAAGACAAACAGTAAACACAGTGAGGCATAGCAATTGAATCCAGCGAAAAACCTTGGTGATGACGAAAAATAGTATTGCAGAATCACCTGCCTCATTTTCTACATGGGTATCATTCAGATTGTGCTGTAGTTTTCACTTACAGTACATGGTTAACTTTTTTGTGACCTAGATTAGGTGGAATGGCAGCTGTTCTGAAGCAAAAATAAAGAGGAAATGCTAAATAATATCTAAAGTAAGGCAGGGTGCTGAGCAGAGTGCACACTCTTTTATGCTTCCAGTTCATTTTAATGTGGTAAAAATGCATAATTAACATTTCAACACACTGCAAATGTTAGGGGAACCATCAGATTGACAGTCAGACTAGAGGTTTGGTCTTGTACCTTGTCTTGTTTGACGTCCTCCTTCTTTACAGACTTGAGGTTGGCTCTGAGGTCCATGGAGCCCTTGTGTTTGGAGCCCAGGAGCGCTCTCATCATCTCATCCGCCGACACCCTCACCTTCCTCAGCGCAGGCTTTTTGAACTTGCCACCAAGGTCCTGTATCTTCAGCTTCAGCTCATGGATCTAAAACAAATATGACATGCTTGAGGACATATCTGAAACAAACAGAGACAAATTCCTGCAACAAAATTCACCTCATTCTCATGCTTTTGGGAAGTTCAATCTTTTTTAATGAAGAAGCCTCTTAAAGCTAGAAACATGATAACCAGGACTGTAGTCTGTATTGCTGAGATAATTTATGGAGCTGCTCAATGGGAAATCAAACTTGTGGAAACTTGTGGAGTACTGGGGTGATTTTTTTCATGGATATGGGCACACTTTCTTGTTTTGAACTGTTAGCACAGCTATGAAATATGACTCATGTTGGAGTCCATAAAGTCTTTGTTCTTGAGTCTTTGATCTCTGGTTCCAAGCTAAAGAAGAGAGTTGTTTGAATTAAAAAATATTGACTGAACTGTGCAAGATCAGAGTAATAATGCTAGGTGTGCTTGGTCCGGGACGAGAACATCTTGTTGCTCAGAGGAACTTACGTCTTTGTTGTGTTTGCACACTTTGGATTCACAGTCATATCTCTCCTCATCCACAACATCAATTTTTGCATGAAGCTGCTTGCATAGATTCTGAGGGGAAAGCAGATTTAAAGCACAGTGTTCACAAAATGCTCATTTGTCTTGTTACAGATCAGTAGAAAATTGCACTCATGAACAGTTTTCCCCTGGTTGACTACGCCCTGACACTTACTTGTAGCTCATCCAGTGACATTCCAGATAGTTGCAAAGGGGGCAACTTCTCTCCTAGGTAGCGCACTTTCTCTTCATCCCTCTCCTGCGTCTCCCTCTCCAAATCCTCACAAGCTCTGGTGAGGAGCAGGATCTGATTGGATAAAACAGACGTCCATCAAAACTGGGCAGGACAATCAGAGGAAATGCACCACAGTCTAGTCAGTTTGCTTTGGAGAACTTGCTCTATAGAGAATTAGAGGCATTGTCATGAGTTTGTGAATATCCTTTTTATTTCAATGTATGGCAAAACGATGCATTGGCTCTACAATATGTATCACAATATACTGTATAATGTACAATGTATCACAACTACTCACTTTGAGGGAGAGCTTGCGAGAAGCCGAGATCTTCGACTTCGGCTGTGGGAAAAGATATTTGTGAATATAGGCTCAAGACAATGTACCATTATAGATCAACTGCATGCATCATTAAGCAAATAGTTGCTGAGGTTTTTCAGGTTTGTAAAGTGGCAGCAGCTATTAAAATACAGAACAGATAACAGAATATTTTGTCAGCTGTTACGATACATTAAACATGTATGGAAAACCACTTGAGAAGACCTTTGAGTGTCCAGCTCAGTGGCACTTACTCCAGCCCCCAATAAAGATAAGGCTTTATTATTAGGATGAAGTCAAGGGGAAAGCTCTCAGTGATGCAGACCCTCGGCTGATAACACCTATGACAGATAACCGTGAAGTGCCAGCCGCTGCCCGGTGTGCCAGGCCTTTGCCCTGCTGATGCCATGTGCGTGTCCCTTCTCGATATGTGGTGGATTAACACTGTAGAATATAGCAGGCTCACCTTATCCGTCTTGGGATTCATTGGTCTTGGCGTGTCACTCTCCTGCAATGGGGACAAATGAGGACACAGGGAGTGAGTTTTTAATATGAGGACATAAGAGTGTTGATGTCAAAGAACTGAATATGCAGCTTTCCTCCAATCAAGTCCAACCAAATCACAAAAATGCTACATCACAAATGAACCATGACAGCAGCACTGAGATACAGAGAATATCAAGACTTTTCTTACCTCACTGCAAGTATTGTGTTCACGAACACAAGTAACAGACAAGACAAACAGAGGTGTGTATTAGTACAGTTTAGGGGTAATACTTCACCCCACTGGGCCACAATGTAATACGACCCATCGAGGTCCTGCATAGTGCGCAGCCTTCAACATCAGTGACATGAGGATTAAAGCAAGGACACAACAGGAGCAAGTCCCTTCCCTACATTCAGCATCACAGCACTTTTAGCACAATATGACTAATGGCAGCTCAACAGAATTGTTAGTGCATTACAACAAGATCTATATCCAACAAAACGGGCACATTCCAGACAGCTGTAGTCACAAGTGTCTTATTTGTCGTCTCAAGAGAATAGGTCCTCTCATTTGGTTGAAGTACTTCAAAAATAATCTGATATTAATACATTGACAAACATAGCTTTTACCAAACACTATTGTCATTGATATTAAGCAGGCCTATTGTCTCTGATAAAAGTAATTTCTCATCAGCTATTTTGAAACCTTGGAGGGAAGAAAAATATCTAAATTTGTATATCCATATAACAATGAAAATCTTTACCTGACCAGTCCAAACTGAAATCATTTCAAATACAACAAAGAAAAATGCTGCAAAATACTTTAAAAAACTAAGGAGAATGACTGAAATGATAAAAATCATTTCCCAAACACTCCAATCCCCTCCCTGAGTTTCTTGTGTTACCTGTAAATGGGTGTCTGTAGAGTTGTGGAGAGTCAAACAACGGAGGCTGAAGACAATGGGAGGCTTTTATGTGAGCCGGGCAGCAGAGAGTGGACAGCAGATATAGCGTCTGGCCCCAAGAATGCGCTGGCATGAGCCCAAGCATGACATATCACCTCCCCTGACATTGTGACAACACTGGGGAAGCGTAATAATAAATCATGAGTATTACCTTAATGGTATTGTCCAGATATTGCCTTTTGTTGTCGGACATAATCTCATCGGTCCCACTTGGAACAGTAGAAAAAAATACTAGCAGAGACATCACTGTATCTACTTTCACAGCTAGTAATGTAAGGAGTTTGTCATCTAAACTAAACTTGTAGTACAGTTACATTAATGAGCAAGAAGAGGACACAGGGTTCATTCTTTAAGTGAAGATGCAATTGATGAGCACATACACACACTAAGCCCTCATGAATAGCAAAAGCACAGAAGCATATTCCAAGAATAGGTGAGGCTGCATTCCTATTGAACTGCTCTTTAATAACACTGTCAACATACAGGTTCAGTACCACATGTTGGCATATTTTCTGTTTTTTCTGAGCATTTCTGGGTATTTAGTTTGACGTGTCATCATGTACAGAGGTTAATCACAGACCATAAATCTGGATGGTCTTGAATGCCAGACATGCAATTGCTGCCGGTTCCTGTCATTAGCGCCGTGATTTATTACGGGGATATGTGTAGTATGATATTATCACGGTTAGATAATAGGAATTAACCTCCTACAGCATTTGATCTGTAGTAATCACAGTGATTATGATCAAAATAGAGGTTGCCATGGTTATGTTGGCCCCAACCCCAGAAAGCCACAGAGAGTTTGTGCCTGTATGACATCCTGGCTCCATTTTTTTAGAAGGTTATAATTAAGACATTATAGTGATATAGCATACAGGATGGTACAGTGAATTGTCGAAGTAAGTCAACAGTCTCTCTTTGGTAAATAAAAAGTGTATCTAATAACTGATTTCAACAGATATATAATTTCATTCAATGAAGAACAGCAGACAGATGGTGAGGATGATGATGAGGACAAGGAGGAGGAAGAGGGGGGTGAGGAGAAGGAGAAAAACGCTCCAAAGCAACAGTAAAGCAGACTGAAGAGGTTCCACTGGTTCTTGAGGGAAAAACCACTCAGGATTCATCCTTCAGTGAAAGACAAGAGGAAGGATGGCGAGCAAGAGCAGGAGAGAGGAGACATTATCAGTCCAGATGAGGAGGGAAGAGAGAGGGAAGTTCCAGTGACAAGGAGTGATAACCTCTTACTTGGGTGTTCATTTCCTTGGGAGTCAATTTGAAAGATTCATCGTGACAGTGGTTGATGTAGTGAGAAAACCTCATACACACAGATAACTCTGCTGTCACAACTTAGATCACACAGCTCCTTGATCCTGCTCCTTGCTACATTCATGAATATAGCAAGAACACAGTGAATGAAACGGATAATTCTTTCATTTGCTCATTCATTTGTTCATTAAAAGGTCTGTGTTCAACTTGTGGGACTGAGTTTACCAAGTATCTCAGAGTATGAGTGCTAATCTAGACCAGGACTCGTATACTTCTTGAAAAGCACTTATCACTAAGCATCAAACTTCTCTTCTTCTCACTATCTTACACTGGAATAAAGCAGATCCGAGTGCTAAGATGTTTTTGGTAACCCAAGCGTTAGCTACAAGGACACCTTCTTGGAGAGTTTATGTGGAGCTGTTGAGAGTGTACTATAGGGCTTCTCAGAGATTAGAAACCAGAGTGACATGAACTGGATGACTGGCATATCTGTTTGCCACGACGTAGCTTGTAAAACTTTAAGTGACTTCGTCTGTTTGTAACATATCTTTACTTCTTTTGGAGGTTGTGACAAGGCTCATGTTCCCTATCTCGTGTCCTCAAGGAGGAATGTGTAACATAACAACTTGACCTTTAACACTCCAACTTTTGACAAATTACACTTTATTATGTGTCAAATATTTGACAACTCAAATAGTGTTTCTTACAAAACAGGCCTCCAAAAATTACCTGATAAATTGCAGGTTATGAATGGATTTTCACCTTTCAACAAGCTTACCATTTAATGTATAACACTTGAGTCTGTTTGAGTCTGTTTCAGTATCTATTTCAATATTTTTTTTAATTGATTTATTTTAGACCAAAGCAACTTCACACGTTTTTGCGGGGTGTATTGGCAGATCAATATACGAAGATATAAAATACCCAAATTCCAGTTACATTAGCCCACTATTGTCAAATACCATCATCTCCTTTTCTGTCCCATTAGACCAGAGGGGTACAGGATGTAAAGAGACACTGAGAGGCAGTAAAAGGGAGCAACAGCGGAGGGAGAGGTGGGCAGAACAACAAATGTTCTGTCATCATTTTTTTTCAGTGATCCTCAGCAGGTGGGACTGCTATTTCTGCTGCAACCCAACCCGCTTCTGTCTCCATACACACACACACACACACACACACACACACACACACACACACTTACACACACACACACATAAAAACGCAGGCGGGCCTAGGTATCGGAGAATTGCTTGCCATGCACTTTCTACTGTCATTGCATTCATAAATAGGCAGCTGACAGCTCAATGTGTTGCCCCATTGGTCTCCTTACGCAGTCATAAATCTGAACAATTATGTTCTGAACCTGGACAGAGAGGACATCACCTACAGCTACGGTATTTTCTAAGGCAGGCTTTCGTTCTCAGTGTGTGATCTGCAAGGGGTTTGAGTCCATCCTCACCTGTTGTTTGAAACCTGTTTGTTTTGTCAGTTGTCTGCGATAATCCATCTGGGCCTCACAGGGTTCGAACCCGCGGTCATGACCCAACCCACTAAGCCATAAGGTGACTAGATGTTGACTTTGAAGTATGTGTTATCACTTGACACCACTTTGTTCATGATATGGCCCACAGGGTGTTTAAGTCCTCCTCTGCATCATGTGACAGATGGATTAGACATGTCACCTAATTATATGACAGATACAGTATGTACACTGAATGTGCAACACATTAGGGACACTTCGTCTTTTCATGAAGTGCACTGATGGGGTGAATCCAGGTAAAAGCCAGTTTCCCTATTGATTCCCTTATTAAATCTATGCCAATCACAAAGGAGGAGATGTAGATAAAGAGAAGCAGACGAGTTAGAGAAGGATTTTTAAGCTTTGAGACAGTTGAGATGTGGAAAGGGGCTGCAACTCAATATTAGGAAGATGTCCCAAATATTTTGCACATTCAGTGTACGCAGCCTATTTATAATCAGAACACAGCGTTGGATCAACATCTTACAAAATGCAGCTAGGTTTTTTCCATCTTTCAGTTCCTCTGCACCCCAACCACGATCACCCCTCTCCTCACACTCTTTGGACCTTGTACAGACTCTCATAGTGGCACCTCTGTTGCGGGACACGGGGCACACAGAGCAGCTGACACATGACTTCGGCCCTGCAGCCTGCCATGGCATCCTTCTGCCCTCTGGTTCTAACCTTGATCCTGCCCACAGCGTTTCCCAACGGGGTGCAGCGGGGGCAGGTGTCCGGAGTGGCTCGCATGTCTCAGCTACCCGCACTTATATATATCCAACTGCACTGGCACATAGCTATTCCACAAGTGGGCTAATGTGGAGGATGACAAATCCAAAGACAAAATAATGCAGCTGGGATGATAAAAAGAAGTGCTTCCTTTCAAACCTTAATCCTTAATCCTTTCCCTAACCTAAACTGAAATCTAATTCTAATCTTAACCCTAAACCCAAGTCCTAACCCTGAACTAACCTTAACCTTAACCCTTACTTTAACCTAATCCTAACCCTAATTCTAATCCTAAATCTAAACCCAAATTGAACCCTAAAATAGTCCCTTAAAAAAGTGAGGACCGGGAAAATATCCTCACTCTGGATTTCCTCATCTTTCTATACTTTTGAGGACATTTGTTCTTAAGTATAGAAATAGAAAACCACACACACACACACACACACACACACACACACACACACACACACACAGTTTGAGAGTTCAAGATAAAAAAAAAATATATCCCTCACTGTGTATATCTGTCTCCACCATGTGACTGCTTTTGGGAAATACAGCAACCACAATAAAGCCTGTGTGTTTCTGACTGTCCACAAGAAGTCAGCAGAGCTCAACACATACAACGGCTGTCAGAGAATAGAATAGAATAGAATAGAATAGAATAGAATTGGCCCTTCAAATAGCTCAATATTCTGGGACAGGATCAATGTATAAAACATGGAAAATAGCAATATGTTTCTAGAATAAAATGGGATTATAAAGGACTTGTGCTTGGAGTCGGGGTGTGGTACTCCGGCACAGCAGCAGCACCAAAGGGAGCGTCTCCATCAATCGATCATGAAAACCTCTTTCATTCAGTGCGAAGAAAATCCAGTAGGGGGCGGCAGTACATTACATATGCGGCAGATCTCAGCGGGAAGCGAGCCACAAGCATTCCGCAGCAACCAGCGTCAAGTCAGCTAGAATAAATACAGGATTTCCACTCATAATTTTCAAAATAATGGATGGATGTTTGCTATCTTAAAAAAAAAAAGTCAATTTTAATCCACAGTTTGTCATAAAGGCTGTATAAGTGGAGGTCCAATGGCTGCGCAAGGTGGCATATGGGTGGCATATGGGTGGCGGCCGTCTTTCAAATGGAGGACCCCTGTTCAAACCGTGTCAGCAAGTATACCGTAATGAGCTAAAGAAGAATTTCCCACTGGGGATCAGAAAAGTAATTACACACTTTATTATTCCTCACAATTAAATCGGGCAGGGACTAGATCTGCTCCAGTCCATCCTTTTCCATCCTTGTCCATGTGTTGCGCAAGTCACACACCGTTGGGCAGATTTTGACAAAATTTGGGGGCATGATGCATCTCACCACTGTGCATTTTCAAACATTAATTGGCCCAAGGGGACGCTAATATTACAGGTCAACAAGGAGACATTATTTGTTCTTGACTGGCCCAGAAGGACACTGCATCATTCGTGGATGACATGTTCACTGCTGCCTTATTATTAGCTGCCAAAACTAGACAAAGAAAGACTGCATCACAGATTATATAGCTGGCAATTTGGTATCTCAGACTTTGAAAAAGTCAATTTTAACCCATTAATGTTTCTAACAGCTGTAGATTGGGCTGATCCAGATCCAGTGGCTCCAGTGGCCTTGCCATATGCCATATTATACTGTATAAGTGCCCAATTTTACGCTTTTATTTTGAAGACCACATCGCTACACTTCCACTCTGATTCTGGCTATTTCTGAGAGGCTTGACGCAGCTTCAGCAGCACAAGAAGCACTTTGTCTCGGTGAGAGAGAGGGGAGGGGGCGTCGAGAGGAGGAAGAGGAGGAGGGGGAGGGAGATTGAATGGATTGCGCCCAGTGCACTTGCACCACGGCCCCCAACCAGAGCCTGCAGGACGAGGGGAGAGGAGACCGGAGGAGAGGACAGCAGGGCGGGAGAAGCTGGGTCCAGTAGGATCGGATCGGGCACACAGAAACCCTTTCGGACCCGGTCGGGGTGCAGAGGCAGACCAGGGGGGAGAGCCAGATCCCTCACAGTCCGCACCGAGGCAGACTGCTGTCATGATGGTGGTGATGCACCGAGAGCACAGCGCTGGATTCCTGCAGCACCCGGCTGCAGAGCCCGAAACCCCGCAACCATAACCAGCACCCGGACCCCGAGCTGCTGCAAGGATAGGCGCCTCTGTTTTTCTCCCGCAAGCCTAAAAAACGCAGAACTACAGAACAGGACACTGATTTCCAGACGCATGCTTGAGCCAAACAACCGGGCAATACCTTGCAGCTCCATTCACACTCCACCCTGTCTAAGGGATGAGACGGGATGCAGTCTTATCTCTCCAGTATTAGTGGAGACCTGCTTTGAACCGAGTCTGCGTTTTACCGCACCGCCACCGGTTTCAATGCGAATTCCCTGGTTGTTTTGAGCCGCGCAAAGACGAGACGCAAGGGAAAGATGTTGGTGCGATGCTACCGGGGCAAGCTGTCGGTGTGGGCCGCTCTGTGTGTGCTGGTGCTCTGTTGGTTTTACGTGTTCCCCGTCTACAGGCTGCCCAGCGATAAAGAGATAGTGGACGAGGTGCTGGGCCAGGGTCAAGTATGGCAGAAGAACCAGACGGGCATCGATTTGTACAGGTCGGTGGTAGGAATCACAATGGCGTTTAAATCCAGAAAGCTGTGTGTCCTAAAGTGGGGGCCGGGGACCCCCAGGGGCCCTCAAGGGGGTTCCTGGGGGTCCCCGGCGAAAGGAGGAGTAGCCTGGTATTATTTCACTCTCTGCTACAAATTAGCTCCATGAGAGAATGTTTAGAAGTTGCTGTTTTGTTTATAATTTCCACTCTCTCTGTCTACAGTAAGGAAATGTAAATATGTATATTTGTCATCTCTATCAACATGTACTGTATGATGGGGTTCTTGGGACAAAATCTTATAAAATGGGGGTCTGTGATCTCCTTTGTTTCCATTTGGTGTCCCTGAACCAGTGTGGGCATGAGGTCATACAAATGATGACATTTTAATGTATTATTATTATTATTATTATTATTATGCCATAAGAGGCCTACCCCACCCTTGCAAAAAGAAGTACTATTCTATGATACATTTTAAACAGATACTATATAAATATTTAAAATATTCTACAGGAATATTATAGTAGGAGATAAAGGTCACTCTAAACTCACTATTGAGCACATCACAGACACACTAGAAGTCCCTATAGGATTATTTTAAGAATGTTATGCAGGTTTTTCATGAGGGCAGTGACACTGCTCTGAAAGCAGACCTAATCACCAGAGCATGTTAGTTACAGTATGGCAGTTTTGTTTGTGTTATTAAATCTCATTCTCTTGAGAATATGAGAGAGCACAGAGACAATTCTCCGAGGCAAAGCCGATTAGGATAATGCGCAGAAGGTGACACTTGCAGACCAGAGGACGCTGCCTGTGGGCGGATGTGATGCTGCGTTCTGCTTAGAGCAGGGGTTCCCGTACGTTTTCATGCCAAGGACCCCTAAACATGTTAGGGATAAGCCACAGATCTCTGTTTGGTATGATTATGTCCCAGGGAGAGTAGATTTTTATGTTTAGATATGACTTAATACTTATACTATAGGTGGGGGGATTGCAGTGGAGAGAGTGAAAACAGTCATTCTTAGTCATTCTTATATAAATGAATTAATTATAAAAGTTAACTATTCCTGTACTTGGGGACCCCCTGAAGCCCTCATAAGGGCCCAAAACCACATTGTGGGAACCTGACTGGCTTATAGAACGTCCATGCTGAGCTTAAAAAAATAAGTGACTGCTCACAGAGTTTCCCCACATGTGGTGTGGGGGATGATGACCACTCACACATCCCTTTGTGCCACATGCCAAACTGGCCGGGGACCAGAATTAAAGACTCACTTCCCACTTCCTCTGTCCACAGGAAGCTGCTGACAGAATGTTGCGACCCACGGAGGATGTTTGCCGTGACCAAGGAGAACTCTCCGATGGGCAAGGTGCTGTGGTACGATGGAGAGTTCTACCACTCACACACCGTCAACAACGAGACCTACTCGCTCTTTGTACAGGTAGGCCTACAATGAGGGGAGAGAGTGTGTGTGGTGTGTGTGTGTGTGTGTGTGTGTGTGTGTGTGTGTGTGTGTGTGTGTGTGTGTGTGTGTGTGCGTGTGTGCACGCGCGCACTCACACAGTGCATGTATCTCTCAGTGTATGTGCATGTAAGCCATTTTGAGGACGCTTTTTTTTTAACAAGGCGAGTTTCCATATGTCATATACATATTATAGGTTGTAATCATGTAATTTTCACATGGTAGTAGTGATACCTACATTGCAGTGACTTTGCAATTTTGTTAGGTTGCAGAAGGTCAGCAAGTGGGATTTTATTTTAGAAAGCTGAAAAAAAGAATAAATGAAATAATAGCGATTGAGGGCACTTTTATTCAGAGTGCCCTACAGTCCTACAAGGGCATTCATTCTCAGTGTCGGTGGTCCCACTGGGCACACATGTCTTTCTGTCTGTCTATGTGTCTCATAGCCTATTTGCAGCTAACCACAGCACCAGTATAATCACTAAGCTCTGTGGTCACTCAAATTCACTCACTCTTCACCAAGCAACTGTAATAATTATTGACTATAGTGTGTTAGACAGAAGGATGATTGATCAAAACCATTCATGAGATTTTCTTTACTTAATTATGGTCAGCATGCTCGTAAACATTGTCATGCTCAGCTGCGAGCTGAGATCGTATGGACATTCTTGGCTCATGAGGCATTTTGTGTGTTTGTGATGCATTTTTGTATCCGTCATAGGCAGGTTAAAGGACTACACTGACTTTTTGGGGGTTTGGCTCATTGGTCATCTTACCCATTAACTGACGAGTGGATTGGCACCAAACTCATCTCTGGTAGATAGCTCTGTAGCATGCATGATGTTTGTGATCATGGGTGACTAGCGTTATCCAAAGTATGAGGATTAGCCTTTTAATAATCCAAAGTTGGTTTTGGTTTTCATTCTATGACGTGTAAATTCATAATCAGTGAAAACAAAATGTCAGTCTTCATCATTACTGAAGTCCGTTATGAATCAACAGCACAAAAAACTAGCTTTCTGGCTAATGTTGCTCACTTACATTCCCCTAAACAAGCCTGGTTCATGTGCAGCAGACAGTTATCTACCAGAGACACAAAGATGAATTTGGTGCCAATCCTCTCATCACATATTGGCAAACAAGCAAGAGAGTGATGTTCTCGACACTGCCATGGCTGCATTATAAACCATTTGAACCGCTTTTACACCCACATACATACAATTACTTATGTGATTATTTTTCGCTCAGAGATCCACATACCCCCCACCCCCACCCCCAGCCCCTTTAATATGCTATGTCCTCTGAATGAATGAAAGTAAGTAAGACCAGATGGTGGAAAATGATTTTCTCCTAGTCAGCGGAATATGACACTGTTGAGGGGGCTGTGGGATTTGACATGGATCCTAGTTGATCCATAATGGAGGATGGGGGTGGTGTGTGTGTGGGGGGGTGCTGGAGCATACACACACACACACACACACACACACACACACACACACTCTGAGGATAAAGGATTACTGGAAGATTGTTCTCAGTGTGAGGGTAGTTACTAATAGGATGAGAATGAGGATATGAGAGAGAAGTGTGCGATTTTGTGTGTGTGTGTGTGTGTGTGTGTGTGTGTGTGTGTGTTTGCCTTCTAATTAGCACAGGATACAGTGCAACTTGTTATGAGATGCCCAAACGTCTGCAAAATCCACGAATGAAAGAGACGCCACGCACTCTCCTCTTTCGCTTTCATTTATTTGTCTTAATATCTTCTGCGTCTTTCGCTTTCACTCGGCCCAGAACAACTGAATTAGGAGCAGCTCTTCTCTAGACACAAGGAGAGGAGTGATAGATGGAGAGGTGCTAAGGGGGAAACATTAGAATAAACACACATGGGGTACAAGTCTTAAACAAACCATATATTTTCCAGTCGTCAGTGTACCAGTTTTGCATTTTGTGTCATGACACTAGTCAGCCATGCCAACTTCTGCATGTCAGTTCACCTTAAACTCCCTCTCCATGGTTATCACACAACAAGAATATACAGCACCCTGCACTGTATTTCTTTGTCCCAGTGTATTGCAGTAGTAGCCTTTCACCATCTAAATGACATTTCTGGGTAATTCTATCGATTTCAGCAGCCGAGAGTCAACCGACAAAGTGAACTCCGGACTCTGGGAGATCATTAGCAGTTGGTTGTATTTCTCCTTTTCCCATCTAGAGGAGGTGTTAATGGTTTGGAGGAGAGATGGAAAAAGCCATATCCCTCCTCCCTCCTCTCCCTCCTCTCCCTCCCTCTCCCCCAGCTAAGTTGGAGGGAGAGCTGGAACTGGATTGGCTCCAAGCTACCGTTCCCCCCTCTGCTTTGCCTAGGGAGGATGCGGTGTAGTACAAAAAGGGACCTACTGTAGTGTGTTTATGCCTCTGTGTGTGTGTGTGTGTGTCTGTGTGTGTGTGTATACCCAGATAAGGGCTGTTAGGCTATTTTTACGTGGTTCCATGCGTGTGTTTGTGCATGTGGGGTGTGTGTGTGCATGCATGTAGATGAGGGTGTTTGTGTTTGTGCTTGGGAACAGGATAAGATGGGACAAGATGGCATAAGTGTTTTTTGCATACTGGGGCGGTATTTCATTTGACCCTACCCTAATTTGAAGGCATGAACTGTGTGCAAGAAGAGGCATGTTCATTCATTGTATGGAGGTGTGTGTGTGTGTGTGTGTGGATATGTACAGTAGTGTGAGTTTAACCCGGCTAAACTGACAATTTAGTGACCTTTTTACTGAAATAGTAGTTACCCAGTTTTTAATACTAATGTAAGTGTTTATGTTCTAAATCCATAGCATATATTATAGTAAGAAGACAGAGAAATATCATATTAACTTCATGTTTTACCCATCCTTTTGTGTTGCATTACATCACTCTGAGAGTGTGTGTCGGTGTGTGTGTGTGTGTGTGTGTAAGCTGTGTTGTGACCTCACTGTTCGTTAAATATTTCATGTTCACTTCACACACAGGCTGAGTATGTTTTTTTTTATTGATTTATTTTGTATAATGTTAGCTATTCGTTTGTGTTCAGACCAACATTATGCCATGTCACTCTCCAGATTTCTGCCTTGAATTTTAATGTTTTTTCATGGAAATATAAACTGGTTGTTTATGTACTGGTAGGTGTTTTCCTCTGTGCCTTGCCCTGTCCAAGGTTGCGGTGGCACCCTGTTGCATTGTGTGTGTGTGTGTGTGTGTGTGTGTCTCCATCTCACCCTTGCAAGGCTTATTTTTAGCAGTTAGTGGTTGCACTTTTTCTACAAGCCTATCTTGTGGGCACTTGTGTGTGTGTGTGCGTATGTGTGTGTGTGTGTGTGTGTGTGTGTGTGTGTGTGTGTGTGTGTGTGTGTGTGCATATGAGAAAGAGTAAGACCAAGACAGAGAGAAAAAAAGAGAGAGAGAAAGAAGGTAACTAGTAGTTAGGTGGGGTTACACACACACACACACACACACACACACACACACACACTACCAGTGCTGTGATTGCAGGCCTGGACATAGACAGGCAGTTGGCAGCGGATATCTGGGCACCTGCCAAGGAATGTGCCAATTAGGGCTTTGCTTGTTAATTACTGGTTAGACTAATGGTTCAAACAGAGCGTCCGTATACACAGTTCACTGTACTGTACAGTAGCTTCCCATGATGCTTTGTTTCTTTCCCCATGCTCATCTTAACTAGTTCTCCTTTCAGTTGTACAGTAATTATACTGAATATTCAAATGCAGTGATGGGGGTAGAGATGAGAAAATATTGTTGCTCAGTCCTGATACTCATGACTACACATTCTATTGTAGACCCATTGTCCTTTCATATTGTGATATTGACAGTGTGAAGACTAATACAGGTGGAAAAGGCCTTATTATTGCCTAGCCACTATCAGCATACATCATACTGAACAAACCAAACCGAAATCTGCAAAACCAGTCAAGAAATTGAAGTCCAGAAAAGGTATTGGATCAGATTATTATTAGGTTTCCAGAATTAAAGTTTGACCATGTGTTACCGCAATAAGCGTCCCCCCGCTCAGGTTTTAGCCCTGGCCCGGCTCACTGGTTCCCCCCTGCTCGGTGTGCTGTTAGCAGGGTATTGTTCTCTCTGACTCAACCCCCTGTCACGGTCCAGCAGAGACCCTGGGGCAAGTAGAGGTGTATGTGTGTGTGTGTGTGTGTGTGTGTGTGTGTGTATATTCTCAAACGTGTGCACTCCAAGGGGAATAATGAGCACAATTGTTTCCACCGGGGGTCTCGCTTCGTCCGTGCCTCCGACTCAAATACAGCCAAGTCTGACAGAAAGGAGAATATTAGGCTCCTGCTGCACAAGGCAACGCAATTCAGTGTCCTCGGTGATGGCTTTAACGCTGCGCTAGGCTAGACTTTAATTTACATGATGACAGGGAGACCAAGCACAAACACAGCGCAGAGGCAGGAGAGAAGACAGGATCGCACAGACAGGATCTGATGTAACAGAGACGGTTATGTAGGAGCCTGGATCGGATGTTAGAAGAAAGATGGGGGAGGGGGAGAGCAGATGGATGGATAGATAGATGAATGGATAGATAGATAGATAGATAGATAGATAGATAGATAGATAGATAGATAGATAGAATAATAGCAAGATAGATAGATAGAAAGAGAAGCTGTTTATTTACATCTTTGTCACTTTTTTTGTATGACAAAAAAGAATGCGGGTACATTCAAATCAATTCTTTCACCGAAGCAAAGAAGCAAAAAAAAAATCATTCATATTTATTGAATTATGCCTGGCCACTTGGAAAACATAGTGAGATTTCATAATTTGTAATGTTAACAGGCATGAACAAAGACTGGTAGCCTCTTGAGCAAGTTAGCAAGACCCAGATGGCATGAGCATAGTAGGCAGGACAGCTTTGTTTTTCTCACAGTGGGAGTTCAGGGCTCGTGCCTGTGTGCTCGCTAGTTCAATGAAATAATTTCACTACACCTAAATAAACCTTTTCATGCACCAAATACCAGAAAGGGAACCTGATTCATAAGCTGTCTGACCTCGACCTGCTTTTGTCCTCCTCCTCCTCCTCTTCATTTCCCTCGATTCTCCCTGGTTTGTCCGTCAGCACATGGGGCTGTGAAGGGATATTAGCAGTAGGCCAAGGTCCCGCTCTTTGCCGAACACAGGATGACTCATATACCAGCGCGCAATTTTAGGATCTGAGTGGAGAGAAAATGAATATGTTTTTGTGTGTTTGTGTGCGTAAGTGCATTCGTGTGTGCGTTTTTGCGCGTCACGTGTTTGTGTACTTTGTGCATGTGTATGGATGCATGGATGTGTGTTTCCCTCTTCAAACGCATCAGCTTGGCTAACATGTTCCCCTCTCCCCAGGACAATCCTCTGCAGCTGCCCCTCAAGAAGTGTGCGGTGGTGGGCAACGGCGGCGTCCTGAGGCACAGCGGCTGTGGACGGGACATTGACAAGGCCGACTTCATCATGCGGTGAGGGACAAGGAACACTGTGTGTGTGTGTGTGTGTGTGTGTGTGTATGTGTGTGTGTGCATACGTGCATGCGTATGACCGGTTCACTGCCCGTCCAAACGTGATTTGGCTGTGCCGCCCTCGCTGGGGCCTGAGAGAGCAGCCAAAGGCGCATCAGCCATCAGAGATAATGAGAACTGGTGTCGCATCTTGCCAGGAGGGAGACAGAGAGAGAGAAAAATGGGCCACAGTCAGGGCAAGAGAGAAAGGAGGTTAGGCGTGAGTAAGCAAAATTGAAATAGACGGAGATAATGGGAAAGAAAAGAAGTTAAGGAGAAAGGCATGAACTAGAAAAAGAGAGCGACGCAGCATTAAAAATGTCTTGTCTCACACATTGAGATGAGAGATGCAATGAATGATAATAAAAAAAAAAAGTCATCTGGGACTTTGGTAAAATCACAAAAGGAGAATCATTCAAATTTCATGAATATAAGATAAAGGTGTCATCCCATTCAAAACAAGTTATCAAAGACATTTGTAGCGGCTTTGATAGAGGAGGAAACCATCCCCGAAGATGCTGTGATCCTCCCTGAGAATGTGAAAACTATACCGTCTTGATATATATAGCCTTGAGGCTGAATGACTCCAACAGCGAAGTCTACACTTGTGGGAGAAACTAAAACTAAAGCCGGATCTGCTGTGATTAGATCTTGAGCATGAGGGAAAGTGCAGAAAGCTAGAACCTCAGCTCAGAGAAACAGAACTTTGAGAATACCAGGAAAGAGCTACGAAGGAAGAATGGGCACATGGATTTAGATGAAAGGAGATAGGACTGAAAAACAGACTCCAGAATCACATTGAACTGATTGAGTTCGCATGGGAAGAATCACATCTGGTTGGAACGGAGAATAATTACAACCCACAATAAAAAAAAGAAGGGAGTGTTTGACGTTAGGTTGCACAACCGCTGCCACACAAGTCGCAATCAGAAGGTTTTAAAAAGCCTGTATGCTCATTACTTCTGCTGTCATTCAAACACCCCTTTAAATGTGTTTGTAATCATCTCAAATGGCTGTGGCAGTTGAAGTAATCACAGAGTGAGACTGTAAACCAGTGTAAGGGGAGACTGTAACAGCTCTGTTAAGTCTATGGAGTCCCAGCCCAAAAGTTAACACAGTATTTTGTGTTGGAGTAAACAAGGGGAAATACTCTGGAACAGATTGTTTGAATAAGATAAATCTACCTGCCAGTGACCAGCCAGTCCGCATTAAAGTGAGCTATGCCAGGCACGGATAAGGAAATGTGATGTCATCCTCTAATGATTTAAGCCAAACTGTGACATAGCAGTTTTAGGTCCCAATGCCTGATTAATCAGCAGCACAGTGATCATGTAACCTTGGTGTTACATAGCCTGATGTAATTCCACTTCAACATCTCTTCTACTGTGGCTGCATCTGTAGAGATGAGCTCCCATAAATCCTTTGTATTCAGAGTGAGAGCCTGCAGATGATGTGTTGTGAGGAATAATTTTCCAGACTGCTATTTGAATAATGGTTTGAATACTCTATGCAAATCAAACAGTCATGGACATCATTTGAATCTTCAGAGTTGCAGTGCATGGTTAGCCGCACGCGCGTGTGTGTGTGTGTGTGTGTGTGTGTGTATACATGCATATATATGTGTAGTTGTATACCTCCACATGCTATATCATGTGCATTTTGTTCACCAGGTGTAACCTTCCACCACTTTCTAAGGAGTATGTGGAGGATGTGGGCACCAGAACACATCTGGTCACAGCCAACCCCAGCATCATAGAGAAAAGGTAAGAATCATCAGTTTCATTCCCAAGTAAAACAAATGCATAGTGAATTTGTCTTGGTGACACTGGCGCAGAGATATATTGATAACTTACAGTTTGAGAGTGCATAGTGACAAGAGGATGAGGACAGCAGGACGTTAAATACAGTGAAAAGGGAGAGTGCGGGACACACCATGGGTCATATACTGAACTGGGATGGGACAATATGCTTATCTCATGATACGATTCGATACACTACATGGGGTTAACGATTTGATGCAACCACATTATGTAATGAATTAAAGTTCAATGACAACAAAGTCTGAATTGTGTTTATTTCTGAGCCACCAAACGTTCTAGCAATGGCATTGACTTGCTACAATGTAGACAACAATTTAAAAATCTCATTACAAAGTGCAAATAATTTTGATGGAGAGCTTATGAAAGCAAGCCATCTCATTTGTGATTACTACAGCAGAATAAAATGTAACTAATATTGCATTTTTCTGCCCCACGATACATATTGTCACATTTTTGTATTGCGGTATATTGAATTTCGATATATCGTCCCGTCCCTAGTGCTTATGTAAAAGCAGGGTTTACCCAGTGCTTTACAGAGACAAAAACAAGAAAAGTAAATGAGGATATAAAATAAGAAGCACATTAGAAGCTCAAATCAGGCCACTTATTTTCCCTCCTTTATACTTCTGCCTTTCCTCACTCTTTCATTCAATCATTTGATGTAGTCCTGAAATCTTGATTTTCTGAAAACAAGTGTACCCTTCTATCCCTCCTATCTGGAAATGTCTCTCTCTCTTCTCTCTCCGTGTCTCTTTACAAGTGTTTCTCTCTCTCTCTGCATGCCGTGCTGTTTGCCAGATGTTGTGTATGAACAGCTTTTTGTCTGACATCTTTAACCCAGATGAATCTGCAGTCTGACATGGCCAAAATCATTTGCCAAAATATCTGCGTGTGTGTGTCATCTCCCAAAGCATGATTCCAAGCCATTTGTGTGATTGTGCGTTGGGATTTGTCCATACAACACTGACCCATTGTGCTTCTTCAGGGTTCACATCCGACAACACAGGAAACCCATTCCTTTTATAGACTGGCAGAACAGGAAGACAGAGCAGACAGCTACACTGATCAGTCAGCCAGTCAGCAGACCATGACCAACTCTGGACTCTAATCTTAATCCTTAACCCACAAAATCATGACTTACCCTCTCCCTTTATCCAATCTTTCTCTTTCTCTGTCTCTCTCCCTCTCCCTCTCTCTCTCTCTCTCTCTCTCTCTCTCTCTCTCTCTGCCTCTCTCTCTCAGATTCCAGAACCTTCTGTGGTCGAGGAAAGCCTTTGTGGACAGCATGAAGGTTTACGGCTCCAGCTACATCTACATGCCAGCGTTCTCCATGAAGCCTGGCACCGACCCGTCGCTGCGGGCGTATTACGCCCTGGCAGACACCTCCTCCAACCTCACCATGCTCTTTGCCAACCCCGAATTCCTGCGCACGGTGGGAAAATTCTGGAAGGCGCGCGGCGTGCACGCCAAACGCCTCTCCACGGGGCTCTTCCTGGTCAGCTTGGCCCTGGGGCTGTGCGAGGAAGTGACGGCCTACGGCTTCTGGCCCTTCTCCGTGGGCCTGGACGAGCAGCCGGTCAGCCATCACTACTACGACAACATCCTGCCCTATAAGTGGTTCCACGCCATGCCCGAGGAGTTCGTCCAGCTTTGGCACCTCCACAAGAGCGGCACGCTGCGCATGAGGGTGGGACGCTGCCCCCCTCGGGATGGGGGGAGTTAGAGCAGGGCGAGGAGCGATAGAGGTCGACAGAAGGAACGGCGGGATACAGAGGAAGATGGAGAGGTTTGGGTTGGAACGCTGCGGGGAAGTGAAGTTGGTGTCATGACACACGCACACACACACACACACACGTACATGAGCGTATTCCCCTGACTAACACCGCCACTGCATCTGTGTCTATACACTCCCCTGCACTCCTGCTGCCCCCCCCCTCAATCCCCCCACTCCACCCCGCTGTTCCCTAATTATCATGAGAATGTCCCCCACCCAGACCAGCAGCATCAGGGACATACACACAATACACACACACACACACACACACACACACATTCAGACATTCCCAAACCAGCCATATCTGCCCCCACCCAATTGCTGAGAGATTGTGTGTGTGTGGTGTGTGTGTGTGTGTGTGTGTGTGTGTGTGTGTGTGTGTGTGTGTGTGTGTGTGTGTGTGTGTGTGTGTGTGCGTGGATGTGTGTGTTTACGGACAGCCTCAGCTGGGGCTAATAAGAGTGAAAGGGTCGGGGGTTGGAGGGGTGGGGGATGGTTTTGTACACTGACTACTGTATCTGACTGACATATGGGGCAGCTGGACCAAAGCCCCCTCTGGGTCTTTGTTAAACAGAGACAGAAGGAGCGGAGGACCAGAGGGAATAATAAAATGCACTGAAAGACTGGCAAAGTGCAAGGAACAAGGGAGCGAGAATGGCGTCCTGGTACTCAGCTTGAATGGGATTGAAATTAAATGAAAAAAGGGGAATGGGAGGGGAAAAAAGAAAGAAAGCTGACTCGTACGTGTATGAAAGGATTTTCCTCTGCTTTTCTTCAACCAAGCCCTTGATTGGCATTCTCTGGTGCCAAATAGAGCTTTGGTTCAAAGCAGGAGCCGTTAGAAATGGAGTCTTAAGTACCATATCCACTAGAATGTTCCGGTGTGCAGCCAAGTTGCAAACTTAGCCCTTCACTGAAAAGGGAAGACGAGAACACTTGGGTGTTCAAATACACATATTGTTTTTGTTTGCCAAACGTGATTTTTCCAGGATTAATGTTGATTCCTTTTTTTAGGTTGAGCAACCACCAGTGGCCATACGAAGAGAAGGGAGAAAACATTATCGACATATATAATCACAAAAAAAAAAACATTTGACGCAAAAAAAGTAAACAATGGAAGCGTCACACATAAGTACCTCACCTCTAAGTTCACATCACACACTGGCGTCTTCCGCCATTCCCTGATTGACTACTTGGTACGATTCAGTCACAAACACACTCCTGAAATAAAGACCCAGAAGACTCCAAACCCACTTCTTTAGGGGGGGAGTGAAAGTCATCTCTTGGTAATTGTACTATTCTTGCCAAGTGCCAAGCCAAGGGAACAGTGGCCTCTTTGATACAATCTTGTACTGCCCTTGTGCTCTCTCAAATGGCTAGACACAGATATAAAGAGGCACTGACAAGAACAGACTCTGAAGACTAAATGTCACAAAGTGGCATTTTAATGGGTGACAGTGAAACTCATTTTTCTTCAGGTGCTGGACACCTACTCATGTCAAGTGTGATCATTTCTACCATTATCGTCATTATCATCCTTTTTGCATTTGAATACAGGGACAACTGAGCCTCTATCCTGTGTTCCTTTTATAAATGTGTTTTATGCTGTTTTGTTTCTTGTCAGTGTACACAAGGGAAAAGTAACATGTCAAAGTAGTAGGTGCTGTTCTTGTGTATTTGCAAAGCAGATGGGAGACAAGTGTTAGCGTGCTGTTTTTGTACCTGCATTCCTCGCAGATTGAAGACAATGTACTTGAGTGGAATTGTTTTTTTATTACTATTATTTAAGAGTGCTAAATATGACTGTGCCATATTGTCAATACTGCAACAAAGGCGGCTGAGTCTGCATGGAAAGTGCATGGAGTGTACCACAATCCTTCAAAATACTTCTTGGACTAACGGTACGGAACGTGTTGATAGGGTGATATTTTATGCTTTATCCACTCTTCTCGAAATGAAAAAGGTTTAGTGCCTTCAAGATGTACCAAGGCAAAAAGAAACATTGTAAACTAGGGATATTTCTAATGCTCGTTATACAACATATCCTCGTGTGTATCAACTTTGATTTTCACAGTCCCTAACTTGGCTGTGTGGAATAGCAACCCATTGTATCCATGTCCCACTCAGATTATATGTGGCATAACAGTAACCCCTGACTTCATGTACAATTGAATGACTGAGCAGTCACAAGTCGAACTCTTGCCCAACTCTAGATATTGTTGGACCAAGTTAATTAGGCTAAACAGACTCTCTCTATATACTGTCTCTCACAGTAGTTTCCAGTCCAAACGCACATGTGGCTCTTCCAGACTGGCAATTCAACTTAATTACTGAGACCAATGAGATTTACTTAATGATGTTTCTTATTTGCACCTTTTTTTTCTCCTGCCCAGTATTGTGAATGAGTGAGATGTGTCATAGTGTGCATTGAAGTGAGCATGGTGATTTTAGATGTGTATGTGCTTGTGTTGGTTCTGAGCTTCAAACTCAGCAGATTTTTTATCTATTTCCCCTGTTTGTTCTAGTTTGTGCCCTCCTTCCATCCTCTCTGAGCCACGTCTGAAAGAAACACCGCAAATCATGAGATGAATCTGTGATGTAAAAATTGATCAAACATCTGGTCCGCTACCGTAATGATCAATTAGTTTCCCAGTGACACTGTTACACGAAGCCAGACTGGTCTGCACTGTGCTGTTCCTGCTGCGACCCACAGCTGACAGAAAGTAAAGGCACAATGTGGGATCTTGTTTTTTCCCCATTTCTTGTGTAACGTGTAACTCAAAATTGAAAACAGTGACAATGACAGCATAGATTTGTACCGCTTCGTGTTTTTGATCTAATGCGAACGACCAAGTGAGAACAATATCATCAACAGCACATGATCAGTGATGATTTTTTATCAAGGTTTATCATATCAAGGGGATAAACATGCCAACATGTATTCATTGTACCCTCAGTTTCATGTTCTCCTTTGTGTTTGCCATCTTTTATCAGATATTGTCATGATCCGATTTCAGATGAGTTGAAGCTGCCAGTGCCGCTGTTAGCTGTGGGAAACGAGAAAAAAGTGGGACGGGACAGGATCATCACAGGCAGTTCAGGGGGTTTGACACACGCACAGTGGCAGTATTGTCCTCTTGTCCGTTTTCTTCACACTCGCAAAAATTGATCTCACCATCCCAGTAACCAGAAAGCAGGCCGTGACGTGTGTAGTGAGGATTTTCAGCCAACAGATCAACATTTATCAAGCTGTTCTGAGTGTGGCAGCAGGGTGACCGATCAGTTAGAGGCTGGTCATGGAAAGGTCACATGTTCGACAGCCATATGATCTGTTGACGTGTCCTTGAGCAAGACACTGAACCCCAACCTGCCAACTCATTGCAAGTTGCACTGAAGAAGAGCATCAGCTGAATGACTAAAATGTAGAAGCTGCCATTGTGCATGTGTCATACCCTCAGTTCTGTCACCTGGTCCCATCTCATAATGTCTTCTACTGTTTTGTCCTCCTAGTAGCAAACCAGAAAGTTGCTCATGTTGATGTCTTAGTGCAGGCTTCATAGCTGGTCTCGCTGACAGTCTCTATAATGTAGAAATGTAATATTTGAGATGCAGCCAAGGTTTTCTGTTATGTCTTCACCTGCACAGTGTGAGGAAATACTGTGTCAGGAATGACATGACAAACTCAATATAAGAGTCAAACAGCATCTGCAAATAATTCTTAGCATTTGTTTTAATCTGATGAAAGGGGTAAAACTAGATGATCTTAGAAAGTTAACACAATCACAGTAAAGTATATGATGATTAATATAGTATACTGTACTTTTCTGTTATTGATAACTTACCTGAAGCAATCTCAATTATGCAGTAAGCTCCACCCATCCAATGCTCCAAGCAGGTTAAAACAAACGCTAATAATTATTTGCAAATACTGTTTGACCCAGATTTGATCGATATCAGTCCAGAGGGCTTGACTTTCTTACATATATTTAACTGTGAATTAGGACGTGTTTGATGTTATGCCATGCTTGGTTATTTTGAACAATAGATATAAATGTGTTTTCTTTGCCTTGACTTACAGACTTTGAAGAAAAAAAAGCTGTTTTTTGAAAGCGTTACTGTGTGCGCCACCTCTTGTGTCACCTCTTCTGTTAGCTCAAGTCGTCTGGCGTGAGCGACCCTGCCTGAGCATGTCGAAAAAAATAAAATACCGGAAGTCGAAAACGCAGTTCAAAGAGGGAATGAACACATTTTATGTGCCACCTGGATAAAACTGTGAAGGTGAAATAATGAAAAAAATCAAAACAACCGCATCCATATCCAAGGCAAACACTGGTATCCAATAAAGGAAAGAAAATAATAAACCACGTTCAGCTGTGTGTTTTGTTTTCAAACGGTGTCTGTTAAGAGTGAAGCCAGATGTTCTCCAGCATTACACATAATGATGTTTATCTAACAAGGTTCTGCTCAGTTTTTAGTTAGTGATTCCACCAATGGGTCTTGCAATAGCAGCACATTATTCTGAAATAAAAAGGACAAATGTAGAGCAGATGTGCCACCCATGCTTCGCAGGGGGAAAGGGGGAAATTCTGCTTGGATTACTTGGATGATGGTGTAGAAACACACTGTGAGGACTAAATATTAAGACAATCTCCCCTTTCCAGGAAGTAGACAGACCGCATGAACCCAGGTGAAAGCTCTGATCCCTTTTGATTTCACCAACGAGATCCACTATAGTCATGCAGGGTGGAGATGGAGATGAAGGGAGGTTAAAGAAGAAGTCAAAGTTTTTTTTTAAAAACCTCGTGGCCAATGAGACAGAAGGTGAAACAGGAATGGTTTGAAATTTTCACGTCAGATCATCATTTTTGTACCATTTTCCATGGTTTGCACTTTGTGTTTGTGCAGGTGCTGAGGATTCTTGCTCCCCATCTAGTTTGTTTAGCGGTAGGAATACATTTTGCTCCCGAGGAATGGCGGCAGTGAAACCCTCAGCCTGCCACAGCCCGGTCTGGATGGCCTGTTTTCTGGACCATGAATTTTTCAGGATGTGTCAGCAAAAGGCGCGCAGCTGTCTCCCGGCCCGTTGTTCCCTGCTGGACCGCTCAGCATCATCTGGGCTATTTTTATGATCAAGGCCCTAATTTGTCTGTCTGGTGGAGGGAGATAGCGAAGAGAACGGAGCGAATTAAGGATGTTGGAGATTTAATTGGAGAGCTCTGGAGGAAATGGGAGATGTGTGTGTATGTGTGTGTGTGTGTGTGTGTGTGTGTGTGTTTGAACCCAGTCTAACCCTCCACTGTTTTGCCCTGATATCTGGTGCAGGCGATGAGGTAATACACCTGCTTTATGCCAACTAGCCTTCATTGTGTGGCATTACTGTCAGTCTGAGGTTAATGAAACGTTTGAGGCAGATAGCATCTCTGGTAATGGACACAGAGGCAGAGCAGAGGTGATTTCATTGCCCACACACTGAATGTGAACAGTATCGGAGGCAAATAGGGTTGTTTGATTTTGACAGAGCATAAACACAGATAATGGTGCTTCATGCAGCTGTTTATTCTCTTTTGCAGACAAAGGAGAGATGTATTCATCACAGGATTTTCTCTGTCTCTCTTTCTCTCTCTCTCTCTCTCTCTTATTGTATTCATCTCCCATTCGTTCTGAGGCCTTGGACCTCCAACTCTCCTTGGAGCTCCTTGAGTCTCATTTTAATGTGCTTTGTTTCCGAATATAACGTTTCCACACGTTTAACGTTAAAATATTCAGCTGCAGTTGGCTTCGCTAATCAGAATGTGTTGAAAGCTCGGCTGCGTTGGCCCTCGCTTCATCCATATCCAGGGCTCCAGGAATACACTTGTATTGAGTTGAAGAGATATCTTGTTGACATTAAGTGTTTGCAGATTTGTATTATTTGTAGTCTGTAGGGTATAGTCCAGTTTTGCTATCATCCCTCAGTCTATGTTGTGTGTGTTTATGGCTCATTTATCTCCAGCTATTAAATGCTGTCAGGTGAAAATCTTATATCGGCAAAAAGTCAACTTTGCAAGAATTTAGAGAGTATTTTTGGCATGCATTTTTGAAATTGGATTGAAAAGGATGGGTTTTGAATGGGCTTCAGGTCATGAAACTTGCTAAACCTATAAAGGGCTGAGTAACTCTTCAATTCAAGTAAAAGCATGAAAATTGTCCAAATTGGAGTTTCAAACTTTTTTCCACAACAGCAGCAATTTGTTTATTCCTTTGAAGCCAGAGCTTGAAGTTATTGCTCAACATATAAAGCTAAAATTACGGCTGGATAGAAAAGTGTAGCTGTGATTTCAGAGAGAGAGCAGACTTTTCTTATTTTTTTCCCCCACTTGCCAAGTCAGTGCTATTTCTTCAAATTAGATGCACTTTTATACTCGTAACCTTATTTCTGGCACTTGAGAAACTTCCCCATAGGAAGTAACTACCATTCAACCAGTCACTTGACTAGGATTAAGAAACCCTGTCTGTCTGTCTGTCTCTCTCTCTCTCTCTCTCTCTCTCTCTCTCTCTCTCTCTCTCTCTCTCTCTCTCTCTCTCTCTCACACACACACACACACACACACACACAAACACACACAATTTCTCTGCTACTAAAGCTTATAATAGCAACTCTCAGACAGGGACCAGCATTACCTCAATTACCTCTCATTTTGTTGTTTCACAGTATGCACCCACAACTCCCTCCACATGTTGGACAATTCAGGTCATGTACATACTGTATGCACATGAAATAAACCTGAAAATTAGATTATATTCACTTGTTATGTGGCATGTGACTCATACACTGTCTCACATCCTGACTTTTCATAAGCGAGGGATTGAGTGTTTATGCTTTCAGTTATATGGTCATGGGTGGTAGATGTACCTGACTTCTCTGTTTAACTCTTCATCAGTCACATAAACCTGTTGTTATATTGTTGTATTGAATGTTATATTGACTGAAGTTTCAGTCTCCAGGCTCCCTATTCTTGTCTACAGAGAGAGACAAATCTGTATTTATAGGGCTCTGGTCTGGAGGATATTCCTATGTTCTGCTACATGGTGACTGGACAGCGAACAAACTGTAAACACTGTTTTGGACGGCCAGATCACATAAGCCTGTAATGTAGGATCACGTGGAATTGAATGGCTGTCTGGGTATGTCTTGTTTGTATCTGCTTTCCCATAGCCCATGGCATCGCTGATGCTCTTAGAGTAATAACTTACTACTCTTATCTTTAGAGCTGGCTGTTATCTTAATGCCATTACTCCGGGGGACTCAGTAGGGCTCTAAGCCATATTTAAACACAAGCCTAAACACACCCAGCAAGAATCGCAACCAGATTTTTCCAGTGCAAGTGGTTTAAGAAAATTTGTTTACAGTCCTTGTCAGGAGATTTCAACTTGTGTTTAAATGGGGCTTGATAATCAATCTGGATACAAACAAGATGCGTTTTAATCTTTTCCCAAACTAGCATCAATTTTACAAATGAGTAGGGCTTGGTTTCCTCATACACATCTCACCACTAACTACTGTATAGAGGTGCTGTGTGTAGCAGCAATACAGTATGTAATTGTCAAATGAACTGTGGCACCTTGATTCACTTACTGGAAACAATGAGACCATGGTGGAGTGGATTGGTCACTGCAGTGGCATTGTTAGTGCGCGTGTTTCTCAAGTAAACCCTTCCTGTCCCGAAGAGGATGTTACTACTTGCCGCCCTTCCCCTCCCTGGCACGGCTCCATGTGCATATGTTTTCTCTTTCATTTTGCTGAAGATGCTAAACATGTTGGAAGCGATTTTTTTCCATTTCACTCGTTCCACCATCTGTCATTGAGAGAAACTCCGCAAGCTGTCGCTCCGTTTGAGCCGGACAGAGCGGCGCCCTCTTCCGGTTTTGTGTCGCGAAGCAATCGAGCAGATTTCCCACAAAATACGATCCGCTGGCACACAATGTTAAAGTGGAGGCTGACAATCGTCTCTGTGATGATCTTGTTTGGTTACAATAATTATACTAATGTCTCAAAATGAATGTGGTAATGTTTATTGATGTTAAAATACTACATGTAGCACCTTTAAAGTTTGAAAGACTGATTCCTTTGCAATGGGCCAACCCACACACACACACACACACACTCTTCTCTCTCTCTCTCTCAATTCAATTTCAATTCAATTCAATGGTGCTTTATTGGCATGACAAAATGTACACATTTGTATTGCCAAAGCATATTACATGTGTATAACAATATGAACAATGTGAACAGTGTGAAACAAGTCAAATAAAAACATTACACTATTACTACTGTTACTACAATTGTAACATCAATTATATACAAATGTAAAAGGACAAAAAAAAAAAAAACTCATTCTGGGACTGGTTTGAAGTGTGAGTGTGTGTGTGTGTGTGTGTGTGTGTGTGTGTGTGTATGTGTGTGGGTGGACGGGGTGCTCACTCGCTGTCCCTCAGATTGTGGCATGTCACAATATATTTAGCTGCTGTGTTGCAGCTTGTCTTCTCCTCTCCCAGTAGGATGGCTAGTTTGCTGATGTCAGGGAGGCTTCTGAAATTTGGGTGGATCTGTTCGATTTTTGGGTAATAGTAATTTCTAATTTGGTTATATTTAGGACAGGTGATGATGAAGTGCAGCTCTGTCTCCACCTCTCCCATGTCGCAGTGTGAGCACAGCCTCTCTTCTGCCGGCAGCCATGTTTGTCTGTGTCGGCCTTTTTCCACGGCCAGGCCGTGCTCACTGAGTCTGTACTTTGTCAAGGTGGTTCTCAGTTTGGTCTCAGTCACTGTGTGCAGATATTCTGCCACAGTGTACTGTCTTTTTAGGGCCAGATAGCATTGCATTTTATTTTGGTTTTTAGTTTGTGTGTCCCAATAAGTAATATAATTTAGTTTTTGTTGAGTTATAATTTGGTGGATTCTGATGTTCTGGTCCTGAGGCTGTGAAGTGTTAGTGTGTGTTAGTGAACTGAGCGTCAGGACCAGCTGAGTGAGGGGACTGGTTCTGGTTTTGCTCAACTCTTGGTACTGCAGGGCTTTGTAATGGTATGAGTGGGGGTCACTGTTTTTCAAATGTTGCCAGAATTTGATTGCCCTTTTTTGTATTCTGATCAGTAATGGATATTGGCCTAATTCTGCCCTGCATGCGTTGTTTGTTGTTTTCCTCTGGACATGTAAGAGGTTCTTACAGAACTCCGCATGCAGGGTCTCAATTGGATGTTTGTCCCAGTTGCTAAATTCTTGATTTGTGATTGGACCCCACACTTCACTGCCATAAAGGGCAATTGGTTCGATTACTGATTGAAATATTTTCAGCCAGATTCTAATTGGAATGTCTACAAAAATGTGTCGTTTTATGGCATAGAAAGCCCTGCGTGCTTTTTCTTTCAGTTCATTCACTGCAAGGTTAAAATTTCCTGTGTTGCTGATTTTTAGACCTAAATAATTATAGTTCTGGGAATGTTCAATGTGGTTTCCTCCTAACGTAAATGTATATTTTTTTCCCTGAGATCTGGATCTTTTTTGAAAAATCATAATTTTGGTCTTTTTCATGTTTACTGCCAGGGCCCAGGTCTGGCAGTACTGCTCTAGCAGGTCCAGGTTCTGCTGTAAGCCCTGTTCAGTAGGGGACAGCAGAACCAGGTCATCTGCATAGAGCAGGAGTTTAATCTCTGAGTCGTATAGAGTGAGGCCGGGTGCTGCCGATTGGTCGAGAGTTTTTGCCAATTCATTGATGTAAATGTTGAATAAAGTTGGACTCAGGCAGCATCCCTGCCTCACTCCACGCTCCTGAGAGATGAAATTTGTTCTTTTATCGCCAATTTTTATGCCGCACTTATTTTCTGTGTACATTGATTTAATTATGTCGTAGGTTTTACCCCCTACACCACTTTCAATAACTTTGTAAAACAATCCTTGGTGCCAAATAGAGTCAAAAGCTTTTCTGAAATCAATAAAGCATGCAAAAATTTTGTTTTTATTTTGGACTACATGTTTATCAATTAGGGTGTGCAGGGTGTAAATATGATCGGATGTGCGGTATTTTGGTAAAAATCCAATTTGGCTTCTACTCAAGACATTACATCAAGACATACATCAAGACATCTCTCTCTCTCTCTCTCTCTCTCTCTCTCTCTTACACACACTTACACACACAGACCTATTATCCTGAGGTTCTGTGCTTCATACAGGCAACGTCTTGCAGTAGAGTAGCTCTGTTTATGATATTGTTTTCTCTCCACCCAGCCCAATCCATCAGTGCCAGTATGTGTGCACCGCTGTTCTCATTCTATCAAAGCAGCTAATTTTGGGGCCCTTCCTCATTCTAACCCAATTATTGACTTTAACAAGGACTATCTCATAGGAAGCAGGAATTGGGGGAGGGGGGGCAGATCAAAAACATTCTGTTTCACTTGTTCTTTCTTGCTTGCTTGCTTGTGTCTCTCTCCCCCTCTCTCTTTCTCTCTCTCTTTCTGAGCTGTTTCTCTCTCGCTCCTGTCCTTCCCATGTTATCAGTCTCTCTTTTTAATCCATCCACAGATTTCAGGCGTGGATCTTGAGCTGGTGGTGATACGATCTCTTCAAAGCTTTCGCATGAATCATTTCCATACTTTGAAATGGAAATGCTGTACCGCGTCTCTCTTCCTCTTCCTTTTGTCTTTGTCTTTTTTAGCACACAGATGGCCTTGCGTTAATATATGACCTTTTGTTTTTTACCATATTCCCCTTATAAAAACACTTCAGCCTACGTAAAATAAGGTTATTCGAATTGTCTTCTTTTTCTTCTGTTTTATTTCAATGTTTACAGTATTACTTGTGTAAACTGCCCTTTTGCAGCCTCAAAGATCATGTAAATAAACGTCTTACGGTCACATACTGTCAGTACAGTACTAAATTTCAGAATGAAAAATCATCTTCAATCCAGTAAATGATGATGTGCACAAAGCAGCAGCCTAACAGAATGTAGACACTGAGGGAGGCCAAATATGACATGTTGTCATCTGGTTCAAAAATAATCTAAAATTGTGTGTGGTTGTCTGGGAATCTACAGGCTAAGGATAAGTGTGTTTTTTTTAGCTCCTAGCCCCTCCTAGTGTGTACAGTATATACAGCAATATGGATTGGACCTTTAAGGACCAGGTCAGATGTGCTGTAGCATCTCTAGAATAGGTCAATAGTGTAATGTCATAGGATGGCTGTAACCTGGGGGTCACTCTGAATGGCAGCTTTGTTGCAGCCAGACAAACACACACACACACACACACATTTATATGCGTGCCTTCCTTAGCCCACCCCTGCACACTAAGGTTTTCCCATTAAGGCACTGGGGCTTGGAACTGAGCCAACAGATTTCCCCAAAATTCCCCTTCTCCACTTCCTCTGTAACCGTCTCTAATCCACTCTAGTCCTCTAAACAGCCGTGGAAACCCAGCTGCCCAGCTGTACTGCTCCTGCCTCTCTGCTGATACAGTTGGTGTGTGCCTAACATGCCTGCTTTAACTAATGATTATAGCACAGAGGGCTCAACTATATTATATCCTACTGTATGTTACAACTATTATGTTTGGGCGGTGGTTGTAGTACATGTGACCTGGTCTTTAGAAAGACTGCTTATGAGTATCTTGATTATCTTGAGATTTTAAAACTTTTAATAATCGTAATCGGCAGAACGATAAAATAACAGACAAGGCAACAAGAAAAGCCAAAAATTGTAAAAAAAAAAAAAAAAAAAAGGCCTTATATAAGACTTTTTATCAAGGCCTTTAGCCTTATGATAAAAGTATGTTTTAAGAAGTGATTTAAAAGTGGATACTTAGTTTTTAAAAGCAAAGTTCAACAGGCAAATGCCTCTGGCTTGAGAAAGTCTTGTTGCAAGCAGGATACCATTTCTATAAAATGCTTTGAGTCACATTGGATGGCGATCAGATAAACTGAAATTCCTCTTGATATTTGCAGATCCGTAGCAGCCGATGCATTCCTCACTGTCTTCCAAATAACGGGTCTCAGAGAGCATCTTCTTACAAACTACATGATATATTCACAATTCAATGTACGAATGTCCTCCTTTGAAATCTGATTTAATGTACAAGCTATTTGTAGTGTTACATGAAGCCTCAACCATGCCACTGGTCAATTTTCCCAGCAGCACAATTGTATGCACAATGTAGCTATTTGAATTTTCCTGACCAGACTTTATCATTCTTCCATCTGTTCTAGATTTGTACAGTCTGTCTGTATATTCACGGCCTTCGCTGCATTAAGCGTAATATCTCAGCCGCTGGCTATTTCCGGCTGAGGGTATGGAGGCATGAAGCAAGGCCTTACTGTATAGGAGGGACACGAGTGCAAATACATGCATGCACACATACACGCACACACAATCATTAATGGCTTGGTCCACCATGCCCCCCCTGCCACCCTTCCCTCCTCTTAAAGATAAGGGATATTTATGGAAGAAGAGAGGGTTGACGCAGGAGGAAAATTTAAAAAGTGTCTCTGCTGTACGCCGCCTCTGTATTCTCAGCTTGTCCTCCTCAAAATTCAATTTCATCCCTCAGTGACAACCAATCCTACAGCCTAACCAGCTTTGTCAATATCTGCAATGGCTTCTTGTGCCAGGTATGGATCTTCTAAAATGCAGTTTTCACAACATTTCTAAAGGTAATGAGAACTGAATTTAGATCGTTGGTGGGTATACATGGCCATAGACTCCACCATGGCCTATAGGAGACAAACTGGTATTACACTGGTAAATACTTACTACGAAGCTTTTACTTTTGCATTGTAGTTCTAAGATGCTGGATGCAATAAAATTCCTGTTTGAAGACAATAACTGTCATTTGCCCTTTCCTCTCTTGAGAATTTCATATTTACCACAGTTATTCTTGTGAAAACATGTTGCCAAGCCAGTCACATTCAATCTCCATAAACCTCAGAGGAAATGAGGAAGGAATACTTCATCCAAACACAGCCCACGTATAACTTTGTTATTGATGCCATTATCAGTAAAACCAAAGAAATGTAATATGGAAATGGAAATCCCCTTTCGCTATAGCTGTCTTCCTTCAAATAGACAGAATAATTTGTATGTTGTTGTATGTTGTTGTCAGAATTTGCATAATCAATGTTCATATGTTATCCGGGTTGAATTACCTGTGTGTTTTCCTCAACAAGTTTTGTGTTATGCTGCCAGCATGATGAATATATACATCATGATTTGGGAAGATATAAATAGAATAAAAAGAATGTTTCAATAAATTGAATCTGATAATGAGGCACTCACCTCCTTATTTCTTCATCTAAGGATGTTATATTTCATTAGAGTCTTGATATGGATAAGAGGCTTTTTCATGCTGCTATTTTTTCACTGTTTCAGCCCACTGCTTTTTGATCTGCACCAAGGACAGATGTATTCATCAGAGGGTTTTTACTTTCCCGTCTCTCTCTCTCTCTCTCTCTCTCTCTCTCTCTCCCTCTCTCTCTCTACAACAGCAACAGTATAACAGTTAAAACTATTAATACTGTGGCACTATTTTAAGAGCCTGTAGAGTAGGCTTTACTAAACTAACCGTTGAGGAAAGAGGAAAGAGTGTAAGAATGAACTCTCGACATGTTCCCTTTCCTTTCATTTCCCAGACTTGTTGACGTAGTCCGCCTCCACATCATCTCCAAGATGTCTCACACACTCCTGTCCTGAATCCATTTTTCTCTGCTCCGGTCCATCTGGCTCGCATGATCATGAAATACTGTGCTTGGTCAGCGTAGGATTTTATTTTTAATCTTTCATTTTGATCCCAGCTTTACTGCTTTTGGGTATGAGGAAAGCTCATTATAAGTAAAATGTTTTACTGAGCTTGCCAGCAGAGGAAGCAGCTACATCAAGATCCAGCTAGATCTGCTGAAGTCGATAAGTGACTGTAGGATGTTTACTAGGTCCTTGTTGAACTGTGCATGTCTGAAATTCCTGTGGTGGTAATGTTTATAGGCCAGGTGACAGCTCTTATGTAAGATCACTCTTCAGACACAACACTGACAAATGGCACTGTAAAAAGACATAACATACCAAAGCATGCAGTCACTAATAATCATTAAAACCTATCACTCAATACATAAAACTAACCAGCTTTATTGAAAGTTACTTTAACTTCTTAGGTATATTTAATTGCCATACTTAAACTTCAGTACTTACAGCTACATTATAACCTGCTTCCCTACACTAATCTTGTGTATTGGCTAACTTAAGCATAGAAACTCAAAACCAGCAATAATCATACTATTTTACTCCTAAAACCAGTTGATATGATGGTTGAAATTAGCTGACCCCATCCTCCAACAGCCTAATGGACTGCCTCCACAGCTACAATCAACGGACACAATAAATAACTCCTCACCTAGATAAATGTTTGATACATCAAAATGATAAAACACTCTATTTATCATCAAACACATATATCAAACACACTTTATACTCACGCATCCACACACACAATACTTAATTTACAATAACCATTACAGTTTAAAAGCAATATAATACATGAGATCATCAGTACATTTTGTCATTTTGTATGCTGAACCTATTTAATCTCATCACTCAGCATGATGTTATCCATTCTGTAAATAAATGAATCTATCATGCTTCTACTCCAAACCCTTTGTCATCTCAATAAGTGGTGTTGGTAAATGATTAGAGGTGTTGTCTGTATTCATGACAGAAAAGCACTTGTGATATTATTTGCCACAAAACCCTTTTATGAATACTATATTTCTTTTTTGTAACTTCTGTCTGGTGACTTTCAGTAAATCTTTAGGTGTCCATGACGCAGCTCTAATGCCCTGTAACCCAAACGAGGGAGGATACAAATAGTGATGACAGAAATATATTAAAGCGCCTATTAAATAAACACAAATTTTGCTGCACTATGAAAGTCTGCCTTATTTCTTTTTAATAGCGCAGCACTAGGGACCTTAACTTTCAATTCTTTGTTGCTCCCATCTATTTTTTAACAGCCAGTAATGGAGGAATTACAAATCAAATAAATGTTGAGTTCCTTTTTAATGACTTTTCTGTATCTCCATTTTTCATGCCCCTTCATCTATATTTAATTCACTCTGCTGATGAGGGGCCGTACTCTATCTTCAAGTTCATCTCGCCCCCTTCTTACACACACACACACACACACACATGCACCCACACACACACATGCGTCATGGCCTGGCCCTGGGTTCTCTGGCTGACTGTAAAAGCACAAGGAGGAGAGCATGAGGGGAGAGAGAGGCCTTTGGGAGAGGCAAACGCAAACATGTTTCCCCACTGGCGCCCAATGTCAGCTCTCATTACATCCAGCAGCAGGCCCCCTGGGCCAATTAGGGCAGGGGGCTGCACTCTTTACAGCTTTGTGATTGGCCAGACAGTGGTAGCCCCCTCCCTAGTGTTGACATTATGGAGGAATAATAAGAGAGGTTGGTGGGAGGTGAGCAGCCCACAGGAATGTTTCAATTAATGAGAGGACAGAGAGAGTTAAAGGTATTTGAATTATACTCCTACTATGACTATATATAAATGTGGGGTAGGAAGATAAAGTTGCACTAGGCAAGATTTTTATGTAAAAATATCACAAAGTGGATCTGCACCAGAGAAGAGCGTCCCATCCTCACTAATTGAGTTCCTGTAGGTTTGCCCAAATTAAATTCTGGTGTCATAAAGTGATGAATCGAAGCTTAAGAGCAAAATACAAACTACAACCTAAACAGCAGCGAGTGCTCTGTCCAGAGAAAGATCTTTGTGTCTCTAATCCCTTTGGTATAAAGCGATCACAGACAGGCTGGGTTGGTAAACATGAGCGTGCTGCGTGCAGTTTACAGACATCATGACACATGATTTCAGGGTACTAAAGTTCAAATTGAAGTTCAAAGTTACCTCTCGCAGTTTTGGAGCTACTACCATGTGAAGTTAGTGCAGATTTGAATCAAACACACCTAGAATTCTCCTTCATGTAGCTCAAATATTTCAGACGGTTTTCAGATATATTTTCTCCACAAGTCTTTCCTCGTGTTAAATATTGTATTCTCAAAGCTCTCCTTATATCTATAAAACCTTTAGAGAATACACAGACAGAAAGCAAATAACATATAAAGCATGAAAATAACATTTAAATCCATGGTAGGCAGGTAGGATTTCTAAATTGGCATTTTGTTTGAATTGAGTTATCCCCATTAATCCCCATTTTGGGCAGACATTTTTGAGTATGTAAATATGTTAAAATATCAGCAATAATAATAGCACCATTGTTCTATTTGCTTTTTAAAATAGATTTTGAGCCTCAAGCATAACACAAATGAGGCAAACTCTGAAGCCAGAGGGCATAGTCCCAGGTTGTCAGTCATCCACATGCACACTGCTATCCCCTCACCTCAATGTTAGCTGCTTTGGTAACGTCACCAAGCTCATATTTTCATGTTTTGATATGAATTATTAGTTGTCACTCAAGCTGGACCTTGATTTCTTACCTGCATGCAGCTAGCGAGGACGAAAGGCCGTGTAGTGGGCTGCTGCCCACTGGCATAGATATGTAAAGGTAGTCCTTACATAGACAACGCTGTCTTGGAAAGGAATGAATTCCTTCCTAGAGGTTGAATAGATGTAAAGTTATCCTAGTCATGGAGTCGCTGTAGCTTTTGGCATGGTGAAGATTTTCCTCCCAGACAGTGGGCTCAGCCCAGGCTACAGTTCTAATCTACTGGAGGGTGAAAATAGAGACATATACTACTAAACATTTTGGCCATCTTTGGACCACACAGTTGAGGGAAACAATGATGCTATCATTCAACCTCCTTGTCCTTTTCCAGTGTGTTTGTCTAACTATAGGTGGGACCCAAAGTGGGTCACAGGCTAATTGGCTTTTGTTGTGAAATGAGATATCCTCCATTTGAAAAAAGTGACAAAACAAAATGATTGCTGATTTGGGTGGGATGATCTTTGTTTTTGTATCTTTGTCTCGGTGCTCTTCCTCTTCCAGACATGTGTGTGAGAGACTCAGAGAGACCAGTGATGCAATACTTTTGCACTGCAAGTACTGATACATGATTACTTTCTGCTTCCTTCCTTTCTCATGCAGCTCTCCCTGTACAAAGGTAAGACCTTGCCGTATCTAGCAGCTTACAGAACTATCATCTCATTTTGCAGACTGTCTTAGCTTAGCTTTCTCCCTTGTGATTTGCCATTTTTTCTCCATCCGAGAAAAATTACTTCCTGCTTCCTTCCTTCCTTTCTCATGCAGCTCTCCCTGTACAAAGGTAAGACATTGCCGTATCTAGCAGCTTACAGAACTATCATCTCATTTTGCAGACTGTCTTAGCTTAGCTTTCTCCCTGGTGATTTGCCATTTTTTCTCCATCCAATCCATAATGTATCACATATCCAACAGGGGGAAGCAGAATGCCTGTGGGATGTCTTCCAAAGAACTGAGGGTAATTTGGAGACGGCCCATGTTGTCCATTTGAATGGATTGACTGGAGATGAGATTCAGGGGCTACAGCACAGTATTGGCCACTTTGGAAATTGGTTGACTCAGCAAATTATAATTCAGAGGCAATCATTCAAACCAAGTGTAGCATAATGTGGAAATCTATGCACATGGCAAATAGCCACATTGGTCGAGCTGAAAAGGAAGCATAGCATTTATAGAGTGTGTGTGGTACAGCAACATTGCAAAGCTCAGCTTATTTCATTGCATACTCTTTTGACAAACTCAACTCGCACTGAAATATTTTTTTATTGTTTGGAGCAAGTTCCTGACTTGCTTTTTCTTTCTTTTCCCCTCCTTTCCGCCTGTCTCACTGCCTTCATTCCTTTCTGACATTTCTCACCCTCTGTCTCTCTTTCTGTCTGGCTCATTCTCCAAGAAAGTCCCTCTGTCATCTTGCGTAAATCTGGAGGTCAAAATGTCTGGACAGTTTGTGCTTCTTTTGCTACCTCAGCACTAGAGAGATAGAGGGTGAAAGAGAGGGAGTGAGCCAGACAGACAGAGACAGAGAGAGGGACAAGGGAGGGGGAGGAGTCGGGGAAGAGAAAGTGGCAACAGTAAGAATGCCCTTGTAGTGTGAAGTCCCTCAGCCAATCAAATCGTCCTGCCCTCTCTGAACCAATGAGACTCCCTCCCATCTGAGCCAGGAGCCTATCTGAAGGAGCCTACCCGGCTTGGTGCCAATAGTGGGCAGAGTGGGAGATGGGAACGGCTAAGTCAATTGAGGTCTGACCTTCCTTAGGGCAGACACTTTCAAGAATCAATCCGGTTAAAAGCATTGGTAAATGGCAGGAAGATGACAAAATGCAGCCAGCAACATATAAATCAGCCAACAGTGTCTGGGATCTTTGCTGCTAAATCAATGCACAGCACTCTAATTCAGAGAGAGAGATGGCTGCACTTACAGATTGCATGTTATCTTACATCAGCACACCCTGATTAGACAAGGAGAAATTGGTTTGTAAAGACCAATATGACTTTGAAATATCCAACTGCAACATACATATTTTGGTGAAGTTTCATACCATATCTGAAGTTAAAAGCTGACCTGGGTGTTTTGGATAAATTGTGTTATCTTGCAAGGTAATGTGAAATCACAAGGGTATCACATTATAAAGCTATCTTTGATGAGGAAGGTAATACTTAGTTTCATCAATGAAATCATCAGATTTGCTTTGAAGTCAGGTATTTGACTGTAGAATGACTTGGGGGGGAAAACTAATAATGAAATGAGTTTGAAGCTGGTGTGATGAGGTGATGAGCCTGGATCCACTGTGAGGCATGGAGATACTCTCAAGGAGCAGAGAAAGGGCTAAAACATTGTGCACATTGTATACAAAAGACAAATCAAGGCCGAATATTTCATCCAAAAGGGGTCATTTGGTGTCATTAGTTTCCAGGAAACCAAGCCTGGAGCAAAACCTGATATATATTGTTTAGATTTCATGATAGCATATTGACTCTCCAAACTAAAACAAATTAATCCAGGGAGGGGGCTACCACTGACTGGCCAATACATTATTGTTTTGTTTTTTTTAACTACAAATCTTCAGCCACCCTTGCTTCAGACTTGACTCATGTTTGTAGTTATAGTTTATGAAATATTTAATTCAGCTGTAACCACAGTCTTTTCATTCTGAGTAAATTTAATTAGTCAGTCACATTAGAACGAACCTACGGATATTCACCTTGCTTCCCATCGTCAGCTGGAAATCACGCATCGCTTCTGGTTGCAAACTGATTTCGCACTTCGCCTTGGTGCAGGGTTTAAATTCTGTGAACTTTGCAGCTGACCAATAGAAACACTTGTTTACCCATGTTGATCTCTGAGGAAAAACATATAATTTTATTAGATGTTACATTTATGGTTTTCCTGTTGTAATGTGCTAACATCCTTTTTTGTCACAAGAGCGAAGAGAAATCATTCGAATTCAGATGTGACCACCCCTTAGGAGAGATATTGGCTACGTTTACATGCACAGAGAATTTTGTTATTTACTTGGTCATTCAAGTAACCCAGTTTTTGTGTCAACGCATGTAAATGTATAACTGGGTAAAAATGGGGAGTCCTGTGGCTCAGTGAGGCGCGCACCATGTAATCGCGATATCCTGGGATCAACCGGAAGACTGCCATATAAATTAGAGTTACAGGCTACTTCAACACATAAGTGAAGACTTCAGATAGACCTAACAGTTGTATACATGTCGCTGTGTGTCAAACTCATTTTTGACACACAGCGACATGTATGATCAATCAAAGAGAACGGAAATGAGTACGTGTGTTCCAACCGTGGGACTGGCAGCCCCATCCAGTGGGCGGGTGTCTGAGTCATCACAGCTCGCTCCCCTGCTGCTTGTTTAGAGCCCCAGAGCTCAACAACAGCCACCTGCAGAAAGCAAAGCCCCCTAATTATAATTGGATTATATTGTGCCTGTATGTATTTTTGTATGTTCGTGAGTGTGGGCGAGAGAGAGATGAGGGTGGGATTTATTTTTGTGAGTTTGTGTGGGGAAATGCACATACCATATATATGCAATTGCTCTGTGTGTGCAATTTCCATTGATTGCTCATTCTTCAAAACTATAGTACACCATCCCTAATTTCTCTTTTCCTCTCCTCTCAGCCACCAAACATGCCCCCCCCCCATTAAATTCTTCTATTCTGTTGTTGACAATGCAATCACAGGTATTGACAGGGGACTTTTGACTCCCACAGCTGTGACTCATAGTGTTGTAGCCGGAAGGCACCCGGGCAAGTTTCACAGAGTAATGGTTGGTGGGTGGAAAGAGAGTGCGGGGAGGTGGGGTGGAGAGCAGGCAGGGGGTCTGGTTGTGCTGAAATGCTTTGTTCATAATTTACTCTCGCTCTCTCTCTGTCTCTCTCTCTCTCTCTCTCTTTCCTGTCATCTTCTGTGGGAGGAGGGATGGTAGTTGCTGTGCGTGTGTATGTGTGTGTGTGTGTGTGTGTGCAGAGGCCTTGGTCCTATGAGCGCCAGGTCTGTTCCAGGATATTTATAGCTCTCATTAGACACATCCCGCTAGAGCCAGGGTCACAGCACAGTGAGGTGAGTACTGGGAGAGAGCACATTCATCCTACACCGGCAGGACATACACACACACACACACACACACACACACACAGAGGTACCTGATCTGAGACTGTACCCAAGCTATGCACATGTTTGCAATGTGCAGCACAGTGATAGTACGCTGGCACACACACACAGGTACAGTATGTACATAGGGATGCTGTCAGTGTCCACCTTGGACAACAGCAATGTTCAACCCACAATCCACATTCACAGGATCAAAAGCTGCCTCAATGCCCGCATTTTAAGCCCATTTTGGCATGCAAGCAGACACGAAAAAGCATTTGCACACACACACACACACACATAAACGCACTGTCTGATCTGATCATCTGTTCAATCTGCCTGGTTGAGAGATCCCAGCATGCATTTGGTGCAGCAGGTGGCAAGTGGGCGTAGGGAGTGGGGGAGTCTGCTCGGCAAAATGACATGGTGGACTGATTGGGACAAAACTGTAGTGCGCACACACACTCACAAACACACACACACACACCCACACACATTCACTCACAACACCTTCAGATAGCTTCCAGAGGAAAGCAGCATGCTTCATACATGCAGCAATTGTTGATTGTATTCCCCCCTCCCCTCTCCCTCCTGCGTGAGGTGTTGGAGTGGTTCCTCTGTCAAACTGACACAAAGGGTGATTAGGTCCCTTGGCTTCTAGTCTGAGGGATGGCCTGGTAAAGATCCTTTCATCTGTCCTGATAACTACTGTCGGCATGGCAACGGGTACTAAACCCGGATAAAGAAGAGTAGGCCTTTTCCAATGAATCCATTCAAGAAAGCAAGTAGGATGCATTTTGGTTACAGCGTAATAGACAGTAGAAAAATGACACCAGAAAAAAAGTCTGCATAAAAAATAGGCCTAGTCTGGTAACTGAATGTGTCAGATATTTATTTATTTATGCTTTGATCTCAATGATCACAGACATCAGAAAACACCTTGCACAGCCTGGAAGCACAGTCCAACATGAGAAGAGAGGAGAAGAGAAGAGAAGAGACGAGACGAGACGAGACGAGACGAGACGAGACGAGACGAGGGAGATCTTCAGTAGAAATTGTGATCCACTGTGGCCAAAATGAAATGAAAGCTTTTTCCACAGAAAATAATCTGGCATATTTATGATCTTTGGTGTCATAAAGTTACAAGCAAACGTTCATCTAAAATGAACCGTAGCAATGACTCAGAGATTGAGGGAAAAACTCTTCTCTGGAAGCCAATCCTATTTCCAATATAATGAATTGTACGCAATCTCTGACAAACCTTCCAGTTGGTCTGGAAGTTTGTTTTGCAATTAAAACCATCCAGACAAAACATCTATGTGAACAGCCTTACATCTTTAAAAATCTAGTTTGGTTTAGTTGTATGGTGATTAAATCGGAAAACTACAGAGGCAGAGAAATAGCACCCAGTGATAAAATGTGATGATGGGCTTTGGAACAAACAAAGAAGAAATGTAAATTACTACAGTATGTAAATGTTTAAACCATCTGTGCAGATGAGATTTAAAACAACTAAGGGATTGATAAAAGCATCGAGTGGCAAAACAAGCAAGAAACAAAACATTTGAAGAGCTTCCTGACAAGCTATTACTTACAATAATTCCCGTACATATCTTTGTCAGCAGCAGCATGTCTGTGCACTATTGCCTCTTCACTTAAGTTTCCAAAGCCTATCCATCTCTTTCTGTCCATTCCATGTAAAGTGGCCTTCTAATAATACTGATTCTGACTTTAAAACCCAATAATTTCATGAACTGCAATGATAAATCTTGTAATTCCTGCTGATGTTTGACAACCCCCCCCCCCACACACACACACACACACACACACACACACACACACACACACACACACACTCCAACCCCTCCACACAAACATACACACACACACACACACACACACACAATACTAAACTGACTATCACTCCCTTTAATTGTCTAATTCCATTAGAAGTGCTTACGCTGGACTGGGAAACTCACAACACATCACTTGAAAAATGCTTCTCCAGACTTCCAGGCTAGCAAACCCTATAAATCATTCATTTTGATATCCAGATGACCTTTCCGGTCTGTAGATGAGCAGGAGCCGAGGCTTTAGGCTACCTGCGACATGTTCGCTCTATACAGAGGATATGGATTTAATCTCTCTGGAAAAGTAATTGAGATTTGCGCGGGTGCGGTGGATGGGGGCTTAAGGGCAGAGCAGAACCAATTCAACAAAATGAAGATCTATGAGAGACTGGGAGATTAGAGTTATTATGTGGTATTTGTGCAGTGAGGGTCTTGGTCACACAAGGTCACAGACCATCTGCATCAAGCAAGCTGCAAAATGTCCTTTTGAATTAAGGGTGTCAACAGTCAGCAGGCACAACCCCATATCTCTGATGCATACATGCAGAGTCACGTCAAATGATATAGCTGTAGGCATGATAAAGCTGGTGGCGGTGGTGTGTGTGTGTGTGTGTGTGTGTGTGTGTGTGTGTGTGTGTGTGTGTGTGTGTGTGTGTGTGCAGGGTGCGACGTGTTTGAGGGTGTGCAGTTGGGCGGGGACATGACTTTCAACTGGTCAACATGAACGTCATCTCTCTCTCTCTCTCCCTCTCTCTCTCTCTCTCTCTCCCCCCTCTCTCTCTCTCCCCCCTCTCTCTCTCTCTCTCTCTCTCTCTCCCCCCTCTCTCTCTCTCTCTCTCCCCCCTCTCTCTCTCTCTCTCTCTCTCTCTCTCTCTCCCCCCTCTCTCTCTCTCTCTCTCTCTCTCTCTCTCTCTCTCTCTCTCTCCGCAGAGCCACTGCACTGCAGAGGAAACTTGAACTGTGCCCAGCTCCCATGAATATCGCTCACACACAGCACCGTCCCAACTCTGCACACACACACACACACACACACACACACACACACACACACACACACGCATTCCACATTATCTGCATGACTGCATACTAGAAACACTGTGCATGAAGACCCATCACACTGTGAACATCTAAGATTGAGATCAACATCAATTCCAGTTACCATATCAAGATGAGTGGAAGTTGCATATCAGACACAAACATGCCACACACAGAGAGAGAGAGAGAGAGATGTTCTTTTCAGTGTGATTAATGATGTGCTCTATATTCCAACAATGTCACTGACAAGCAAAGTCTAGAAGTCCTTCATACAAACAAAGGGAGAAGTGTGTATCCAGTAGATGTTTAAACATTTTCTTATCAACAGTATGTATAACTTTGTAAAAGCAAAGAATGCATTAGCTGGGTTATTCCCACCGCTCTCTGTCAAGCTTTGAGACGGCAGGTCCTTATCTGTACAACATGTAACTTTGTAAACGTAAAGGATGAGTTCGCTGTTTTTTCCTTTTCCGTTTTGAGATCTGAGATTTTGTTGTGACATTTCCTAATCCGTTGCAAAATTTCTCTGGTTTATTTAATCTGGCTTGAGAAAATCTTTTTTCTCCAGTGCTGTACTTCTCTTCCAATATTGGCTACAATGTAAAATTAAACCGAAGAGTCATTACCAAAAAAATACTTTTCTGTGCTTGTTGGATGTTCAATATGGCTGCTAAATTTTGCAGAGTCAGTCTAGGTCTTCCCTTCTGATTGTTTGTTACGCATGTTTATTCCTTCTATTTAAAAGCACCTTATAACCAAAGGCATTGGGAAACTAAAGCCACGGGTTAAAATTAAATCTGAGGAGATGCAATATTTTAAAACTAGTTTTCCTCGCTCTTATGTCTGAGGAGTGAACCACATTACTGAAGGCACATTAAATCACCACCAGTCGATCGCTCGCAACCACAACCACTCAGTATATTGCTGCTGATTTAGATCCACAGACCTCAAGTCCCTCTCGCCGTCTCCTGCTCAGCTAAAACATGAGCGTTGCTTCTCCATTATGTCTGATAAATACAAACCCAGTGAAATGCTGTGTTTATGTCTCCATACGACTAAAGCTGTTTATGGGGAAGCTTCCCTGGATGAATTATTCAGTGTACAGTGTGTCGACATGCTTATGCAACACCGTTTGAATTACAGTGAAAGCTACGACACAGAACCTTCAAAGCTTACGAGCCGAACGAGGGCGAAAGCTTGCATAAAGAGACGGGGGTAGACAGAGGGAAGAGGAGAGCGAAGAGGGCGGGGGGGGGGGGAAGACAAAAGAGGCAGGGATAGATAAATGGGGCAAAGAGGCAGAACTCCCATTCAGAAAGTCACAAGCCGCTATCTTATTGAACAAGGAAATATTTGCAAGTGAAATATTCAGAGTACGTCTGGGAACCGGTCAGAGCACCCGGACCTCGCAGCGGGGTTTGGATTCGGGGGGGGGGGGGGGGGGGGGGGGGAGCGAGGAAGAAAAGGCACCTTGTCTGCTGTCTAGACGGAGTGAGATGAAGCGTGATGTACTGTCAACAACACCAAACTGCCCGGGCCCAGGCAGCTGCATAAAGCAGGTTTAACACTAGTCTAAGCCTTAGACTGGTCTGTGATCCTCAGGTTGGACTGGGCTAATTAAGACTGTCTGTTACTTAAATATTACGACTTGTGACTTATTTTGAGGTAGGAAAGTTAGCCACCTTCCCCTTGGCTAATCTTGATTGTTCAGGAGAGAGAGAAGAGAAGGCCCTGTTTTTAACAGCATTTACAATAGCAAAACGACACAAAAAATTGCTAGTCTAGTTACGCATACACTATTGAATGTAGTGGAACTTACAAATGTCTACAGAAATAAAACTATACAGGCAGCACATTATTTTAGATATCATTGTTGATATCTTTTATTGAGGCAAAGGGTTTGTGGGAATTTGGGGGATTTAAGAGGGTGGTTGGAAAAGGATGGAAGGAGGTTGGGCGTGTGTGTGTGTGTGTGTGTGTGTGTGTGTGTGCGTGCGTGTGTGCGTGCGTGTATGTATGTGTGAGCACGGGTGTCAATGTGCTCAGGAAGAATTGGAGGACTTGTTGGAGTCTTGGAAGTCGACTCCATCTTGTCCTCCTTGTTCTTCTTTCTCTCCTTGCGTTTTGGAGTAACGGCATCAGCGAATCTTCGCAGCCAGCTACGCTCCTCCTTCTCCAAAATCTCACTGATGTCCCTCTCCAGATCAGCAATCTTATCCACCATGAAGCTTTTTCTCTTTGCCCTCTCTCGCTCTTTCTCCTCCAGGGCCTGCTGGTTGTAAGTTTTGGCCCTGAGGAGACCAGTCCTCTCCTCCTGCCACTGGAGGAAGCAGCTCTCCAGCTACTGCTCAGCCTGCTTCAGGGTGGTTCTGTGCCTGTGCCTGTGCCTGTGCCTGGGCCTGTGCCTGGGCCTGTTCCTAGGCCTAGGCCTGGGCCTGGGCCTGAGCCTGAGCCTGAGCCTGAGCCTGAGCCTGAGCCTGAGCCTGAGCCTGAGCCTGAGCCTGGGCCTGTTCCTGTTCCTGTTCCTGTTCCTGTGGGACCTGGGCATGTTCCTGGGCCTGGGCCTGTTCCTGTTCCTGTTCCTGTTCCTGGGCCTGGGCCTGGGCCTGTTCCTGTTCCTGGGCCTGTTCCTGTTCCTGTTCCTGTTCCTGAGCCTGAGCCTGAGCCTGAGCCTGTTCCTGTTCCTGTTCCTGTTCCTGTTCCTGTTCCTGTTCCTGTTCCTGTTCCTGTTCCTGTTCCTGTGGGGCCTGGGCATGTTCCTGGGCCTGGGCATGTTCCTGGGCCTGGGCCAGGGCCTGTTTCTGTTCCTGGGCCTGGGCCTGGGCCCTTTTCTTCTAATTTTATTGTAAAGCACCTTGTAACCTTGTTAAGAAAGGTGCTATATAAATAAAGTTTATTATTATTATTATTATTATTAGTATTAGTATCATTAAATTAAAAATTGTTTGGAGGATGTAAAGCAACGTAAAATGACTGTATATGTTCCACTGTGTACAAATAAAAGAAAAATTCAGAATGATATTGCTGATTACACCATACTGAGTGATATCTGAATCTATTGTTATGGAAATTTCAGAGCAGTTTGACAGCGGTGTACATTAGCGCACATATGCACACACAAACACACACACACACACACACACACACACACACACACACACACACACACAGAAAGAGAGAGTTTGATGATATCATCTGTTCAATCAAAGACACCCAGTGCCCATGAGAGACCAAACACTCAGAGGAAACAGCCGTCCACAAGAGAGTATCTGTACTTGTAACACAATGGTCACTCTGTCATCAACATGCTGCCCTCTGCTGTTGCATTAAACACTCTTCAGCATGCACAAGCTGCAAATCATGTGGGAGTCTGCCATCCAGTGGTAAACTAGCAAATCATTTCCAAAGAGGCTCTGGGAACTAAATCTTTGAAATGAAAAATGAAAATATAATATAATATTACAGTATTCCCATAGAGATACACAGTGTGTCTCTAATACTCAATAGTGACTTTATTGTAACCTTATCATACTTGATGGTATTTTTCATTTCCTATGGTATCATTGTAATATTCCAAAAGGTTGTTATATAGAGAGTTTGAAGTTTTGCCCTGATTTGTATCCTATCTATAGGATTACTACAGTTCTTTCTCATTTCCACAAAATTGTAGAGAGGATTGTAGAGGATGTTGTTTCAAGACACACTTCTACAGATTGGCCTTCATGTAATTGTGTTATCCTGTTTTGAAATCTTGTTTTTTTACCCTGCGCAGAGATGGGCAAAGATACATCAAAAATGTATCTTGTTACAAAATACAAAATACCCCTCAAATAAATGTATCAAAATAAAATACAAAATACTGGAGCCAGAAAATGTATCAAGATAAAATACATGTATTTTGTATTTTCAAAATACAGGAAAATACATTTGTAACATTGGGCATTCAGAATTTATACAAAATGGCAGAACATTCAGATTTTTATAATGTACACAAGGCTCTGGTGAGAGTTTGAACCATACAGGAAGGAAGAACAGGAAGTAGAATGCTACTGTATATGCATATGCCTGTACTGTGTATGTACATATTTTACCCAGGCATAAACACACTTGCACACATATCCACGCGTGCACACGAGAACACTCACACCATTTTCACACAGTATATCCCCAAAATGCCAGATAGATTTCACTTTACTGTTCAACCTTTCTTCTTGGACTTGAAATGAAGAAATCACTAGAAATAACAAGAAGCTGTGTTCGAATACTTGGATTAAATGCTTCAACAGAGCTTTTTTGCCAACTGCCTGCTTCATTTTTTAATTCATCTTCTGTCATTTAACAATCAAACATGCACAGTATAAAACCTGTGGGTAAAAAGGATACGCACAAATCACACTGTAGAGAGAATGCTCAGAAACCACAGCACATCTGTGTCCTCTGTATAACAAGGTACTGTATCTAAGCAAAACTGTAAAAAAACAACAAAAAAAAGACTTCACAGAAGATGAACTTGATTACAGAAATACTGTGAGTAGTGTGGGCTTACAAAATCACTGTGTGTGAGTGTGTCTAAGTGTATTTTTCTTCATTTTAAGATGTATTTACATTAATTTTTTTTTTATGTTTTATGAATCATGGAGAAAGTATTTTGAGTATTTTGAAAATACAAAATTACTCCACTCTAAAGTATCTTGTTACAAATTACATTTGAATTGTTTCAGCCCTGTCAAATACAAATTACAAAATACTCAAAAGTAATTGAAATACGTATTTCAAATACAAGTAACAGAAATACTGCCCATCTCTGACCCTGCGCTATTATTATTGTCTGTCTTTTGTATTACTGTCTGTCTTCTGTACTTCTGTTGTACTATAACTACTCTTATTTTCTGTAAAGCACTTTGTAAACTCTGTTTTTAGAAAGGTGCTATACAAATAAAGTTTATTATTATTATTATTGTTATTTTCATTATTATTAATAGTAGTAGTAGTAGTAGTATATATTGTCATAAAACAGTGCTTATCAACCCAAAGAAAATCAACTGTAATATCACTATCATATTCCAATAGGGACTTACAGTGCATCTGTGGAAATAGTGATCTTATTGTGTGGTGTAATTACTTGACCTATAGCAGCTGCACGATAGTTCGCCACGATGTTTGTATCATTTGATAGTATCCTTCTAAAATGTATTGTTTGGGAATGACAGGCTTGCTGCACCCACAGGGGAAATATTTGGTGTTGAAAAAAACGCGAGTCTGAATCCACGAGTTGGAGGAAGATTTGTCATAGCTGCTCAACCACCTTTACTGGTTCATCTTCAGTCGTCAAAATCGTGTTATCAGTTTCATCCTTCTGGTGGATGAAGAGAAAAAGAGAGAAAGAAGGTGAGCTCCTGCCTCCTGCTTTCACGTTGACCTCTCTTTCATCCGGCCTCATGTCTTTTCCTGGGCTCTGATGAAGTCTCTGTGAAGGGAGTCTACTAAAGGGGGCCTTGTCGAGTCTCAGAATCTCCCTCTGTGTTTATGTGTGAGTGCTTAGAGTGCAGGGGCCAATTACGCTCATTGATTGCTTCATCGCTGAAAGAGCAAACCACTTATCCCTTTAGTGGCCATTATAAGGAGCTTTTAACTCCATTTGTACAGAAGTGTACTCTTAAACCTTCCAACAATGCTTATGGGGATAAATCGATGTCAAAATCATTGTAAATGCACAGACTATGAGTCACAAATATATATTACAATTTGTAAACACAAAACACGATCTACAAACAAACTCTTCATGATCCACAAATATAAAACACGATCCACAAATAGATTTGAAATCCACAAACTCTTCATGATCCACAAATATAAAACACGATCCACAAATAGATTCAAAATCCACAAACAAACACATCATGATCCACAAATAGAATTCAGTGACTTGTACTTGAAAACCAGAATTTGAATGAATGCAAAATGATTTGTCTGCGTGTGTGGGTCGTATTCTATTTGTAGATTGTTTCGCATTTGTTTTCAGAATTTTGACACTACTGTTCCGCTGTTTTTGGGTGTAACCAATCTACAAATGCACTTAGATTTTGAATCTATTTGTGGATCGTGTTTTATATTTGCGGATCATGAGTTGTTTGTTTGTGGATTTCGAATGTATTTGTGGATCGTGTTTTATATTTGTGGAATGATTTTGACATCGATTTACCCCCATACATAGCCTCCAACTCTGATTTCCACAAGCTCTGACCCACCCGCATCTGCCCCATGCCGTCCTGTTGGCCGTCCAAGGCTGGATTGACGGCAGTAGTCCAACCGACATCATCAAGGCGTACGATCCCCGCACTGACCGCTGGGTCAATGTGACCAACAATGAGCGTCCTCGGGAAAACCACGGCACCGCTTTTCCTCAACGGTGGCATCTACTGCGTCGGGGGCTGCAACAGTGAAAAAATATTTCAAGGGCGTGCGGAAATTTGATCTCAGCACCCGCACCTGGCACCGCGTGGCGCCCATGCACCAACGCACCGCTTTGTCAGCGTGGAGCTGAACGGCTACATCTACACCATGGGAGGCTACGACGGACACGTTACGCTCCACACAACAACACAACGTTGTTCCACCTTCCAATGAGCGTTACAGTGAAACGTTTATTTTAGGACACATTCCAACGTTTTTGCAATGTTGTCCACATGATCTTTCTTGGACTTGACAATGAGATGTTGCTGCAATGTTGCAGAAACATTGCAATGTAATGTAGGATAGCTTTACACAACCTGTTCAATTTGTAGAATTTGTTGGATCAGGCTGTGAAACAATCAACTTTTAATTTTAAATTGTAAAGACATTTATTGGTGCTTTATCAAGATTTTAACTTAAGCAGCAATAATCATATGATTATAGGTATCTCAGCACAGCTCCATCTCTGTCTAACAATACCTGTATATTTGTGTATATTTGTAATGACAGTATTATTGAACACACTTTCATTAAATTAGCCACAGTACAATACCCAGATTCCAAGGTATGATTTCACTGTTGAACAGGACCAGCTAAGAAAAATAAATCTCACTTGACCTAGAATCGTGGCAATGTGTGTTTTTGCCGCAGTATGCTGATGAAAATTATTTTTGCTGGTGATTGTTTTAGCTCTGTCCACACGTATATGGATATTTTTGAAAACGTAGTATTTTCTCTGTGTTTTGGCCTCCCGTCCACACGAAAACTTAGGTCACTGCACAGAGCTTTTGGAAACGCCTTCCAGGGTGGAGATTTTTCAGCACTCTGTTTTCTTTGTATTCGTGTGGACCGGTGAAACGGAGCTTTTTGAAAACGCTGACATCATGACCTCAACTTGCGCATGGCAATTGTTGGTTTATATGTATTGAGTCAGGATACATAAATGTATGCGTCAGGAACCTACGAGCGTTGGCGGACTACAAGTTGTTTACATGTGGTCAGCACTGTTAGGTTTAATTACATGTTTACAAGTCAACCAAGCTTTACTTCATCATTACACCGCCGTGCGGAGGCATGTAAATATACTGCGCCCAATAGTTCTTAATCCACCTCTCCTCTCAGTTCAAAAGTCTCTCCAACTTTAGGAATCGTGAATATTGTGTGTATTGTCTCTGTGTCTTGCCGAATATGCATGCTCCTAATGTTATTCTGTGGTGTTTGACATGAAGTTTTATGACCACCTACTGGCCTGGCACAACCTGATCTCACAGAAAAACATGAAATTAACACGAATTGTTAACAGCAAATTATGTGTTGGTGGAACATAAAGTGTTATTTTACGTATTATTTACGTTTTCCCAGCATGACACGGTTAACGTGAAGGAGACACGACTATAAACAGAAAGTAGTGTGACACTGAAGTAGCACGGTGGCCAGTAAGGGCGAGGTCGAGGTGGTGGACGGGCGTTTGCCTTCGATGTCGGTGACCGGGGTTTGATTCCCAGCGTTTTCAAAGGACATTAACGATAATTCATTTAACGAATGCTTTTCTTATTTAACCCTGACCAAACCATTTCCCTAACCTTAACCAAGTTGTTTTAGTTGCCTAACTATAACCTTAACACAAACCTTAGCCAAGATGTTCATCATGCTCACTTTCAAATTTTGTAGTATATTTTTCGTATATATATTTGTATTTTGAATTTTTATTTGACATTCTAACACAATTCTGTTTCTACTTCTTGCAACTCACAGTGCTGACACAGCCTTTTGTTTTGATATAAAACAGGGTTGTTTTCCTAGTGATTGACAGGTCGCCTGTCCAGTAATCAACATAATATACGCATTGACATAATATACATAGTAATCGAATAGTTGTGGCTCTGCAGATGACCCAAACTCTGCCCCCTCCATCTCCAGGCTTCAAAATGGTTTACAGTCTATGGGTCGCACACAGCAGAAAGTTACTTTGTTGAGCACTTAATTTATTACATCTTTTTTTATTTCATTCACGTTTTCGGCCCTCTGGCCTTCAAGACACTGATGAAGGTCGGAGGGAGAAAAATGTTCCGTCCATCATGGAATAAATCACTGTACAAAGTGACTTTCCATTGTGTGTGACCCCATATTTTCAACTAATATGAACAGCACATATGCAAACATTAAGTGAGTGAATAAATGAATGGATGGAAATGGAATAAATGAGTGAACAAGTGGCTGGAAAACTAGCTGGCAGACTGCAGCGCTGTGGCCCTCAGGCTCTGTGCTGCTCAAAACAAACTTTTTGGACTCCATTTTTGTTCCCTTATTTTAAAGTTAAAGGACTACAACAAGTTTTTGGCGTATCCATAGACCTGATTAAAAAGAGGTGAATAGGAGATGTGTCTCTGGAGTGAAAGTGTGTGTCTGTGTTTTGTGTGTGTGTGTGTGTGTGTGTGTGTGTGTGTATATACATAAACTTGATTGAGTGTGTGTGTGTGTGCATGTTTGAGTGTGCTAGGATGTGGGTGAGCGTATATTGGCGTGTCTACCTATGTATGTGTGTATGTAGGTGTGTATGCGTGTGTGTGTAGTTATCAGTGCTTCAGAGTGTATCTGTTCTGTCAGGCAGAATTCCTCCCTAATTTAGATTCTGCCGCCCTATCGCTCCTTACCTTAACACACAGATAGCTAAGGGGTGTGTGTGTGTGTGTTAGTGTGTCTGACAGTCTATCGCTCCCTGGTTTTTCAAAGCCACATAGCTAGAGGTGTTTGTGTGTGTGCGTGTGTGTGAGAGAGAAAGAGAGGGAGGCAGAGACGGCGTTTGGGTCCGGAGGCTGAGTTTATTAGTGATCACACAACAATCACAAAAGATCAACAGGTGAATGCATGGTGGGGTGACACCACTGTTGCGTTTCTCACAGCATGACTTTACATGTGCTTGCCTTTAAAGCTGATGAAAGCACAGAGAAGCTTCCTTGCAATTCTTCCTTGCATTTGAGATGGACTGTGTGCTTCAGATCGGGTGCTTAAGACACAGAGCTGCTCATTTCCCCGCTCGCCGTTGTCGCAGTGAATCTTGGGGCTTTCAATTCGTTCTCATCGGTCAAGTCACCATCCGATGCATCCTCGATATTTTGAGGCTGGCAAGGAAACTTCCGGGTTTTCTATCTGTCCTCCGTCCTGTCGTTCTTTTGATTTGGAATCATGCTTCGGCGGTTAGGTATTACGTAAAACGCGTCATGGAGGACACAAGAACGCGTATTGATAATCAGCCCTAGAGAATTAAAACCACTTCAGTGTCGTATGCAGTGTTCGTATCCGGTTCCAAACACAGGGGTTCTGAATAAAGGGATGGGGTTAATTAGTCCGATTCATCTTCCATCAGCGCCTTCTGCCTCAGCTTTGCTCTCCACTCATCCTCCTTTTTTTTCATCTTCTCTTCTTTCAACAGCAGTTTCTTCCTCCTCTCCCTGGCTTTCTCCCTCATATGTTGGCAATCTGGGTCTAAAAGAGACAAAAGCAGAACAAGAGTTAAGTCACTTGTTTTTCCCCCAAGTTAGAATAGAATAGAATACATGTTGCAGCACATTCAGCTCCATTCTTAAGGCTTCATTTGGATCTTAGGAAGACCTTAGCATCAAAACGGATAATCCTTAGTTGAACCCCTTTTCATGACTATTTTATCGAGCATCTGGCCCTCATGTAGGTTGGATGGGCACACCTCCACTACCCTTTTTGTAACTAATAAAACATACCTATGAGGCTTTAAATACAAGTAAAAAAACAAAAAAAGAAACCATGTATCTACAGCAGACAGTTCTGGCATAGTGTACTTCTATGAAATATATATTAAAGTAAGTAAACTGACTTCCTTACCGTCACACTGGTCGTTCTCGATTTCATAAGTCGCTGCAATAGAATCTGTAATAGATTTGCTCTTCCTCCTGAAGTTCCACCTCTTTAATCTTCTCATGAAACCTTTCTTTTCAAGCTTCTGCAGTCGTTCTTCCAGCTCCTCCTCTTTCTTCCTTCTCTCCTCTGTCTCTCTCATCTGCTTCTCCCTCTCCTCTTTTTCCCTCTCCTGTCTCTCTCTCTCCTTCCTCTCCCTCTCCTCTTTTTCCCTCTCCCTCTCCTCTTTTTCCCTCTCCCTCTCCTTCCTCTCCCTCTCCTCTTCTCTTTCTCTCGCCTCCGTCTCCCTCCTGTCCGCCTCCCTCGCCGCCAGCAGGGCCTTTCTCCCCCGCGCCTCTTCCTCGGCGAACATCCTGTTTCGCCGCTCCCGCATCTGCCGCCGCTGCTCCAGGTCTCTTTGCGTCTCCTCTTCCTCCAGCTTCCTCTCGCGCTCCAGCCTCTCCTCTTCTTCCTTCCGCCGCTGCTCCTTCATCCTCTCCTCCACCGCCTTCTTAATATGAGGAGGAGGCTCTATCCCCATCCTCCTCTGCCTCTCTAACCTGCCTTTTATTCGTTTTTCCTGTTGCAGCATCAACACCTTCCTCTCGGGCTCGGGGTTCAGGGCCTTCTCCTCTTCCTCGGTCTTCTGCTGTGGACCGGCCTTCTGACTATCTCCCCTGCCCTCCGGCTCTGACTGGCTGCTGCTGATCTTCTTCTCCTCCTCCTCCTCCTCCTCCTCCTCTCTCTTGCAGCTTTCCACCCGTCCTCTGTTGTGTCTCTCCTCTTGTTCTCTCTGCTCCTCCTCACTCTCTTTTTCTCTCTCCTCTCGTTCTCTCTCCTCCCTTGCCTCCCTTTCTCTCTCCTCTCGTTCTCTCTTCTCCGTCTTCCTCTCCTCCCTTTCTCTCTCCTCTCGTTCTCTCTTCTCCGTCTTCCTCTCCTCTCTTTCTCTCTCCTCTCGTTCTCTCTTCTCTGTCTGACTGGAGTCTTTTGTTGATTCCAGTCTTTCTTCACTTTCCTCTCTTTCTCTCTCCTCTCTTTCTTTCTCCTCTCTTTCTCTCTCCTCCCTCTTCCTCTCCTCTTTTTCTCTCTCCTCTCTTCCTCTCTCCTCCTGAATCCTGTCCTTCCAACTTTCAGCCATGCTGTCTTCTTCTGTCTGACCGGAGTCTTTTGTTGATTCCAGTCTTTCTTCACTTTCCTCTCTTTCTCTCTCCTCTCTTTCTCTCTCCTCCCTCTTCCTCTCCTCTCTTTCTCTCTCCTCCCTTTCTCTCTCCTCCTGATGCTGAATCCTGTCCTTCCAACTTTCAGCCATGCTGTCTTCTTCTGTCTGACTGGAGTCTTTTGTTGATTCCAGTCTTTCTTCACTTTCCTCTCTTTCTCTCTCCTCTCTTTCTCTCTCCTCCATCTTCCTCTCCTCTTTTTCTCTCTCCTCTCTTCCTCTCTCCTCCTGAATCCTGTCCTTCCAACTTTCAGCCATGCTGTCTTCTTCTGTCTGACTGGAGTCTTTTGTTGATTCCAGTCTTTCTTCACTTTCCTCTCTTTCTCTCTCCTCTCTTTCTCGCTCCTTCCTCTTCCTCTCCTCTCTTTCTCTCTCCTCCCTTTCTCTCTCCTCCTGATGCTGAATCCTGTCCTTCCAACTTTCAGCCATGCTGTCTTGTTCTGTCTGACTGGAGTCTTTTGTTGATTCCAGTATTTCTTCACTTTCCTCTCTTTCTCTCTCCTCTCTTTCTCTCTCCTCCCTTTCTCTTACCTCTCTTTCACTCGCCATTCCTTCTCTCCTCTCCCTCTTCCTCTCCACTTTTTCTCTCTCCTCTCTTTCTTTCTCCTCTCTTTGTCTCTCCTCCCTCTTCCTCTCCCTATCCTCTCTTGCTCTCTCCTTTCTGTCTCTCGTCTCCCTCTTCCTCTCCTCTATTTCTCTCTCCTCTCTTTCTCTCTCCTCCCTTTCTCTTACCTCTCTTTCTCTCTCCTCTCTTGCTCTCTCCTTTCTTTCTCTCCTCTCCTCTTTTTCTCTCTCCTCTCTCCTCTTCCTCTCCTCTTTTTCTCTCTCCTCTCTTTCTTTCTCCTCTCTTTCTCTCTTCTCCATCTTCCTCTCCTTTTTTTCTCTCTCCTCTCTTCCTCTTTCCTCCTGAATCCTGTCCTTCCAACGTTCAGCCATGCTGTCTTCTTCTGTCTGACTGGAGTCTTTTGTTGATTCCAGTCTTTCTTCACTTTCCTCTCTTTCTCTCTCCTCTCTTTCTCTCTCCTCCCTTTCTCTTAGCTCTCTTTCTCTCTCCTCTCTTGCTCTCTCCTTTCTTTCTCTCCTCTCCTTCTTCCTCTCCTCTTTTTCTCTCTCCTCTCTTTCTTTCTCCTCTCTTTGTCTCTCTGCCCTCTTCCTCTCCTCTCTTTCTCTCTCCTCTCTTTGTCTCTCTGCCCTCTTCCTCTCTTCTCTTTCTCTCTCCTCCCTCTTCCTCTCCTCTTTTTCTCTCTCCTCTCTTTCTCTCTCCTCCCTTTCTCTTACCTCTCTTTCTCTCTCCTCTCTTGCTCTCTCCTTTCTTATTCTCCTCTCCCTCTTCCTCTCCTCTTTTTCTCTCTCATCTCTTTCTTTCTCCTCTCTTTCTCTCTCCTCTCTTTCTCTCTTCTCCCTCTTCCTCTCCTCTTTTTCTCTCTCCTCTCTTTCTCTCTCCTCTCTTTCTCTCTTCTCCATCTTCCTCTCCTCTTTTTCTCTCTCCTCTCTTCCTCTCTCCTCCTGAATCCTGTCCTTCCAACGTTCAGCCATGCTGTCTTCTTCTGTCTGACCAGAGTCTTTTGTTGATTCCAGTCTTTCTTCACTTTCCTCTCTTTCTCTCTCCTCTCTTTCTCTCTCCTCCCTTTCTCTTAGCTCTCTTTCTCTCTCCTCTCTTGCTCTCTCCTTTCTTTCTCTCCTCTTCCTCTCCTCTTTTTCTCTCTCCTCTCTCCTCTTCCTCTCCTCTTTTTCTCTCTCCTCTCTTTCTTTCTCCTCTCTTTCTCTCTTCTCCATCTTCCTCTCCTCTTTTTCTCTCTCCTCTCTTCCTCTTTCCTCCTGAATCATGTCCTTCCAACGTTCAGCCATGCTGTCTTCTTCTGTCTGACTGGAGTCATCTGTTGATTCCAGTGTTTCTTCACTTTCCTCTCTTTCTCTTTCCTCCCTCTTTCTCTCCTTTCTTTCTCTCTCCTTCCTCTTCCTCTCCTCTCTTTCTCTCTCCTCCCTCTTCCTCTCCTCTCTTCCTCTCTCCTCCTGAATCATGTCCTTCCAACTTTCAGCCATGCTGTTGTCTTCTTCTGTCTGACTGGAGTCATCTGTTGGTTCCAGTGTTTCTTCTCTTTCCTCTCTTTCTCTTTCATCTCTTTCTCTCTTCTCCCTCTTCCTCTCCTCTCGTTCTCTCTCCTCCCTTGCCTCCCTTTCTCTCTCCTTTCTTCCTCTCTTCTCTCTCTTCCTCGCCTCCTTTTCTCTCTCCTCTCGTTCTCTCTCCTCCCTTGCCTCCCTTTCTCTTACCTCCCTTTCTCTCTCCTTTCTTTCTCGCTTCTCTCTCTTCCTCTCCTCCTTTTCTCTCTTCTCTCGTTCTCTCTCCTCCCTTGCCTCCCTTTCTCTCTCCTCTCTTTCTTTCTCCTCTCTCATCCTCTCCTGTCTTTCTCTCTCCTTCCTTTCTCTCTCCTCTCTTTTTCTCTCCTCCCTCTTCCTCTCCTCTCTTTCTCTCTCCTTTCTTTCTCTCTTCTCTCTCTCCTCTTTTTCTCTTTCCTTCTCTCGTTCCATCTCCTCTCTTTCTCTCTCCTCCTGAATCAGGTCCTTCCAACTTTCACCCATACCGTCTTCTTCGGTCTGACTGTCTTGTGTTGGTTCCAGTCTTTCTCCTCCTCCATCAGTCGCTAACTCTTCTATTTTGTCTTGGAATTTCTTCAACTGAATTTGAAATGGAGAAACGTTAATTTTTGTGTGAAACAGACTATACATACAGTAGGTCTACGGTGTGGCATCTGAAGCACTGTACGCCACTGTATGCTAGTGATGGGAGAAACAAGGCTTTCTGAAGCTTTGAACCAATTGCTTCGGAAAATGATTCACTGTGGAAACGCTCGAAACACCGCACACTGGTGACGTCAAATGTAAAGGGAAGACCCAAAAAAAACATCTATAATAATTCAACGATTTGGAAGTTGCTTGCATTTCATTTAAGAGTCTAATTTTGCCAATCTGAGTAAGTAAAACATATTGTTTGAAAGTATTTGCAATAAAGTATAAAATCTCACCTTTGTGTGGCTTGTCCTAGTTGTTCTCATATGGATGTCTTAAAAAACGCCTCTTCCCTGTGTGCTGTAAAATGTTAGCCTCGTTGGGGGCTCGCCGCACAGGGAAGAGGCATAGAAGAAGAGTGGCAGCCATTTTTAAGACATCCATATGAAAACAACTAGGACAAGCCACACATTTTTATTTTTATACTTTATTGTAAATACTTGGCAAATTGGCAAAATTTGGTCTGGAAACCTTGCCCACATGAAGTCAAAGTGCAGTAAAAAATGTTTTCATAACGGGTTTTAATTCTATAGGAAATTTGTACCTTATGCAGTCACTAATCCTTTTCTTGTGAAAATTGAACTATTTAAGTTCTTGCGTAATATAAAGCTAAAATCATTCTACAGTTCTAGGATTGAAGCTTAGTCTCCTGGACCTACAGAGTATTCTATCTTTAGACCTAAAAGCACATTCACCCTTTACGCAGACTGGTTGAGAATGACATTGACGAAGAATTGGTAAAGCAGTCTGAAAATCCATTTGTACGTAAACACAACATGTCTAGAAGCCAAAAGAGGTATTGTGGTCCTAAACACCAGTAAATACACTGAAAAAAATCAAAGCCATGTTGGGGGATGAAATGTGTTATCAGAAATTAACTTTTGACCCCACATCCAATTACAAAATTGAAATAAATCGGATTCTCAATGTGGGTTTACAAAACAAATGGCTTTCTAACCAGGAATTTAAATATCTCTCTGTAAACCACCCTAGCGTACCTGTACTATATGCATTGCCAAAGATACATAAATCTCTTGAAAATCCCCCCTTGAGACCTATAGTATCGGGCATTGGATCTCTCACTGAGAAAATCTCTCGCTTCATAAAATAAAATGCTAAATAAAACTCAGAGAAAGCAGAAAAAGCCATTCTCTGTCAACTACGTCATGACCTACAATGACTGCTCTAGAAATATTAGATCTATTGTAAACAAGTACTGGTATATTCTATCTTCTGACACCAAACAGGCTTTTGTAAATGGCTGCTTCCCTGCAGGAGCTGCACATCTTGTAGCTTTATGGTAAAAGGAAATAACTTTGCTTGTCCCCAAACTTCAAAAACTTACGACATTAAGTCATGTATAAGCTGCGACACAAAAGGTGTAATTTACATGCTGAGATGTCCCTGTCCTAAGGTGTACATAGGCAAAACTATACGCCCTCTAAAAATACGATTTGGGGAACATAAATCCTCTATAACACCAGGTGACATTACTTCACCTGTTGCAAGACTCTTCATAGAAAATAATCATTCTGTTAAAGAGCTTCAATGGGGATAGAGAAAGTAATGCCAGACCGCAGAGGAGGTGATTTTGATATGAAACTACTCCAAAGGGAGGCCTTCTGGATATATAGACTTCGTTCTGTGCCACCAGGGGTCTTAATGTGGACTTAGACCTTACTTACACCTTTTTGCATGTACTGTGCCATTGTATTTGGACCCTGTAGACAGCCCTATAGAGTTATGACAGCTCTGCCTGATGTTTTCTGTAGTGGCTGCTTGCGGATTCCAAAGTACCGACATGTCTTATCATCTCTATGATGTAGATATACAGTATATGTGCACATAACCTGAATGTATTTGTGTCTATGAGTGATCTCACAGATTTATGAACGGCCCTACCTGATATCCTCTGTGGTGACCATCCATGTTCATCAATTCTTCATCTGTATTTATTCTGTTTGTTACTGATTTTGACTGCTCTGTGTCTGACAACCTATCTACTCAAGTGATTACCTCTCACAGATTGGCCAGCAGCTCTAATTAAATGCAGCTGGGCCTATCTGTATAAAAGATGATGGGAGGTTACTAAGATTGAGCCTGCACACTGAAGAAGGCACTAGCCGAAACGTCTGTGCATGATTTCCATTTTGCATTCATAATTTTTTTTTTTAAATGAATATAATGAGAACACAAACGATCTTGGAAAACATATTTCTTCTTTGACTGCGAACCACTTCCTTCACTGAGAACGGGTTTTAATGGAACGACTCGGGACTGGCACCCACGCAGTGTAGTGCCAGTCCCAACGGGGCTAGTATGAGCTATGAGTTATGACAGCTGATTTGAGATCAGTAGTTGCCATACATTTGACACGGGTTCATTTTGGGGTCGACCCCTGAGCGTTGAACCACCAAAACACGTTTCAAAAAAGTACGACGTAACATAAAATTAATTCGCAGAAATCATGTGACTTGGCCACTTTGATACGAAGCACTGTTTCAACACAGCAGTGTCGCAAAGGTTTTGAAGCGTTTCAACACGGTGTTTCGAGTCCGCCCGTCACTACTTCCTACTGACACAATACACTACTAAGCTTATAGGTGTGGTATTTTCTGAATGTTACTGAAAAGTTGTTAGTGCTGGTTGCCTTTGTAGGGCAGTACTTCTGCAACAACAACAAAAATCTAACAAACAACTTTAGCTCATGCAGACTTTGATTTCTGTTGTTTGAATAAAAACTTACCTCCAGCCTCAGGTCCGCCGTGGCCTGGTGGTTTGTGTTTTGACCGACGAATCGTTCAAACCATCCCACTAGCAAGTGGTTCAAACCCTTCACCAAATCGGTGGCTCGCTCTCGGGTTCTCAGCTCCTCCTTCAAGTTCTTGGCCTTCTCCTGCCATCTTTTCAGATCCTGGAGGGCTTCACTTTGGTCCTCGAGGGCTGCCTTCTGATCAAGCATGATCTCCTTGGCCCTCTTGCTGTTGGCCACAGCCCTCCCTTTAAACCTTCGGAGATCAGCGTTCTCAGTCTGGAGCTCCAAGATGGTTTCGCTCTGTTCCTCTATGGTGGCCTTGAGCTCCGCAATCTGTTGACTGCTGTGCTGTTTTTCAAATTTCAGCTTGTCTGTCAAGATCTGAATCTTCTGCAGCCTGTCTCTCTCTGGCAGCCTGGCAAGAGATAAAGTCACAGTATACAGTCATTAGCCACACATTTCAAACCAGAGCAACAGCAATTTTATCACCTGTGAATACTCTGAGCAGAAAAACAGTCTGTTTTCTTCAAATGATTGTCATTTTACACTTAACAGTAAGCAAAATAGACAGCAGAATTTACTGTCAATAAAACAGCCAAAAACCAAAGCTAGCAAGCAATCTATTATATCTTAGTAGACAGCTACACAACACTATACTTCCTTGCCTGGGTAGGTTAGGTTATGTAGAATAGCTAGGCTGTTATTTCTTGCTTTTGTGTGTATTGTGCTATTCCTGATGTTTGTCCCATATCATTCTGTTCTATGGTTGATTGTTGATCAGTTAGATCTAGTTAGGCTCATTCTCTGTCCTTTGAGACGTGCATGTGATAAAGCAGAGGTTCCCAAAATGGGGGGCGCGGCATAATACTTCACCACCACCCCACACACACAGACACACACAAACAATATAAAATAAAATATAGAATAAATACAATTGCAAACAAGTTGTAAAGATAGGCCACTACACCGTATGGTTGCGCCTAAGAAATAAAAATAAAATTTAAAAAAATGAATCAAGTGGAACCGATGTGAAATGCACTGTGTTTCCACGCCCCCCAGAGCGGTTGCCACATCGCGTCTACTGGACAGTGATGGACCAAGGAGGTGATGGACAGATTTGGGACTGGTGTATCTGTCAAGCGTAAAGCAGACGACAAATCTTCGTCTGCTACAGCTTTAGACGACGCGACAGATACAAAGGTAAAAGTAAGGAAGTATGACGAGACATATCTATCCCTGGGATTTACAAGAACTGTGGTTGGCAAAGAAGAAAGGCCGGCAGACAGCATGAAGCCCAATAAGCTGAAACGACACTTGGAGACTGTACACCCCGAACATGTGAACAAGCCCCTTGATTTTTTTAAAAAGAAATTAGAAAACTGTCGTGCCCAGCAGCGTCTCTTTGTTAAAATAGCATCTGTCCCTGTGAACGCTCAAATCGCTTCCTACAAAGTAGCCTACCGAGTCACCCAGTGCAAAAAGCCCCACACCATAGAGGAGGAGTTAATACTCCCCGCAGCTATTGACATGGTTTCAACAGTCATTGATGAAGCAACTGCCAGTAAACTCAAAGCTATCCCCTTGTCAAACAACACTATTGCAAGGCGCAGCTGTGACCTCTCTGCAGACATGGAAGAACAGCTTATTGAAACGATAAAAGACAGATGTTTTGCTATCCAAATGGATGAGGCTACGGACAGTAACAAAGACAGTTTATTAATAACGTATGTAAGATATATTGATGCGAAGATTTAAAAGAGGATTTGCTTTTCTGCAAATATATACCGAACAGAGCCACTGCAGACGAACTTTTCAAAATCATGAGTCTGCACAGACGGGGCTCAGGCCATGGCTGGGAAACGCGGCGGACTGCAAGCTCTCATCAGGCGCGTGTCTCCCAAAGCACAGTGGACGCACTGCGTGACTCACAGAGAGGCACTTGCCTCTAAAGAGCTAAGTTTAATGATGACAACTTCCTACAGAAACTTGCATATCTCAGTGATATATTTCAGAAGCTCAATGGACTGAATTTACAGTTGCAAGGCACCAACACTCATCTTCCACAGCTCACAGACAAAATAGCATCTTTTACAAAAAAGCTTAAGATGTGGGAAGAAGACTTGAAGAGGGGAATGTGGACTCATTTGAAAACCTGAAAACATTCATTGATAACAATGAGCTGGAAAATACAATTCTTCCATGTATGAAGGCTCATATCTCAGCCCTGCAAAAGCACTTTCAGAAGTACTTCCCTGACAATTCTGCATGTGACTGGATAAGAGACCGTTTTAATGCAACTACACCTGCAGACATCAGTGCCACAGAGGAAGAACAGCACATTGACATGACATCTGACTCAACAAGGAGACTACAGTTCACATCCAATTCACTGGTTGTGTTTTGGATTGGAGTGGAGAAAGACTACCCACTACTAGGCCAAAGAGCTATAGGCATATTGTTGCCTTTTGCCACATCTTATTTATGTGAAGTAGGGTTTTCTGCAGTTGTTGCAATCAAGACCAAATACAGCTCAAAGTTGAACATTGAAAATGAACTGAGAGTGGCTATCTCTAAACAGCAACCCCGCTTTGACAAAATTTGTAAAACAAAGCAAGCCCACGTCAGTCATTGTTTGATATGTAGGAATAGGAATGTGATCCATGCAGATAATTCAGTTTGAAAGAACCTAAGAGCAGGGAGATCTAAGTTGTGGCACTCTTGTTGTATGTCACAAAAAGCTTTTATTGAAAGCAATCAAAACAAGGTAAACCCACATCAGTCATTGTTTGATATGTAGGATTTGTTCTTTTCTTGCACACTAATTCAGTTTGAGAGAACCTGCTGTTAAATGTGGGGAAATCTAACAATAAACTGAACAATAAACCGTGAAGTGAAAAAGTGAAGTGATATGTATATGATAATTATTTTAGACAGGAAAAAAAAAATCTTTTAGAGAGTTTATATATTATAATGCAATTCATTTAAAACAAAGAAGGTATGGCACATTTGGGGTGGGTGGGGTGTGGTGGGGGGGGGCTTAAAATGTTCCTATATCATCAAAGGGGGGCCTGACAGAAAAAGTTTGGGAACCACTGTGATAAAGGGCTATAGAAACAAACTTGAACTTGAACTTGTACTTACCGATGGTTGGCAGCAGGAGCAGGTAGAGCAGGGAGTGGTTGGGGTTGAGCGCTGTTGGCCACTGGCGGAGTGATGGAAGCATTAACCGGCTGATGTCTCAAGCCTCGGTTAATGTGTTCCACGGCAGGGTTGTAGGTTACGGGGCCGTGCTGCGGGGCTCCGAACCCCGGGATGAAATTAATCATTACAGTCGGGAAGGTGCCTGGTCCAGCAGGGGGGATCCCAGCTGGAGACACAGATGTCCCACTCATCTCGATTGTCTCCTGAGCTGGGTTGTAGGGGGTCGCTGAGGGTGAGGACTTCTCTGTAGAGCCTGTCCTCATCTCAGAATCCACCTTTCTAATGTTCGTCCTCGTCTCACAATTCACCTTACTAGTTTCCGTTTGTCTGATATCCTGTATCTGCAGTTACAAACACACAGTAAACACATTAGCATTTCAACATCATTTGATCATCTGACTAATTATCAGCCATTCATAGTATATTCCTATCCTTTGAAATAAGCATAATAGAGCAAATTCTTTCATTTTGGTTAACCAAACTGAACTGGTAACTGTATTTCTATAATCAATACTGTTGGTAGAACTGTGCATCCTGAACAAGCTACAAATAACACTCTGTTAGTGTATATATAATTTGAATATTGTTTGGCCAAAGGCAGTATGGTGTGGTTGTACTTCACACATTACAAGACTCTCAAAAAACAAACAATAATTCCCATCATTCACTATGAGGCTTCTAAAAGATTTACAACTGAATGACATAATACTGACTTACCCAGTTACACATCTAATATATTCACTCAAATACTACCACTACTGCTACTGCTACTACTACTAGCAAATTTGTCCCAGGAACATTTAGAGGAGTACTTACCGTTCCAGAGTCCAGAGATACTGTGTCTGTTTTTTGACCTGCGTGTGTATTTATCTGATCTGGGGACCCATTATGATATCATATGATTCCATAAACACCAACACTGCAGATGGAACTCCATCAGTTGTATTGACTCTCCTTACCAATGCAGTACTGAATTAACCCATTATGATGCCATATGATTCCATAACAGAGCATTAATGGGTTATTCCAAAATCATCTCTCTACTACAGCACAACCAGAGTAATAAAAATATTTAAGTTTTTAATAGCATAGTGTGTTTCTTTAGTACAGCAATCATTGGTGTAGATGGAAAATAACGAATTCCCTGTCATCCCACAACCTGTCTTAGATACTAGAGCTGGTTTCTTGACAGCCACTGAACATGGATGTGTGCAACTTTAGAGGCACATAGAGCTAAAGAGTGAGGAAAGGGTTCAAGTGAATGAGATTAGATCTCAGTGTCAGTGTTTGGGCGCTGCTTATGGGCATTAATTGGTTAGGCATAAAACAATCATGTTGGTTTTATTTAAATATAACATGTTTGTAATCATACATGTGTATAATGTATGAGATAAATGTAAATTTAACAGGTTGGACATGTAATGAGAGTCTGTTATGACTCTGGTCATTTGTGTTTGTGTTTGTGTGGGTTAACAGCTCTCTTCTCTCCTCAATGTGTGCATTCCAGTGTGTGTGATGAGATTCAGGTGTTGGTGTTCTCCTGGGTTGGTTTAGGGGACGGGATTGCTGCTGGTTGATTGGCTACCATGGAGGATTTAAACCAGCTGAGGCCAACCTTCCGCCCCCTCTCTCTCTCGCTCAATCCCATTTCCAATAATCGCCCTGCTGAAGCATTGAGCTGTGTGTCTTTAACTGGTAACATTGTGAGTAGGCCTAGTTTGTGGGTTTTGATGTAGACCCCGCTAGAATGTGTTAGACATTGTTTGAAAAACTGTGGGATCTGTTTTTCTATGATGTATATATTCTTTACTAAAAGTAGCAGTAAGTAGGAGTGAGAAGCCCTTTCTTTTGTAGTCATTTTTTCTCTTGTTTTGTTTGGTTAGGAGTTAGGTTAGAGCTTTGTCTTTTGTTTTAACTTTATTTCTTTTGTTAGGGAAGTTTAGGGTTTTTGAATGCTACCAGAACGCACTGCATGTTACATTAAATATTTTAGTATATAACCCTTAGTATATACACCACTTAACTATGCCAGTGTCAGTTGTAGCCGAAGCTGTACCACCTAAGTACAACCATTTAAAGTTGTATGTCCCTCCCTTAAAGCCAAAATAAAAAACATAAGTCCCTCCCCAGTGCTTAAAAAATTATTTGACGTGCCTCCCCCGTTTTGCACCGACCCCCCTCTCATAAATAACGAACAGTCCCTAAGAAGACCTGAGCCTAGACCCAACTAGCTAGGACATTTCCATACGAACAGAACGATCCCACGCCATGAAATAAAAACAATTAATTACAGATTAATTGATTAATTTCTGTTTTAATTTTTGTTCTGACACGTTTCAGCTCACGCTCTTATTTTGAAAGGCTTATTGAGGCGTCGTGACATCACATAGCAAGCAATACCCCTGATTGGCTGACTACATTTGTGGATCGTATTCACACTCTCTGCGGTAAAACGGTGTCAAAACTATTTGTAGACAAATGCGAAGCGATCCACAAATACACTGTGATCCACAAACACAGATTTGACACTTGAACGCTGAGCATTGCACAGAATTTGTACGCGTGTCTTGAAACAGTTGGTTGAAAATACAAGTTAGACTGTGTTTGTTTGCAAATTGTGAAGAGTGCATTTGTAGATTGGTTACACCCAAAAACAGCGGAACAGTAGTGTCAAAATTCTGAAAACAAATGCGAAACAATCTACAAATAGAATACGACCCACACACGCAGACAAATCATTTTGCATTCATTCAAATTCTGGTTTTCAAGTACAAGTCACTGAATTCTATTTGTGGATCATGATGTGTTTGTTTGTGGATTTTGAATGTATTTGTGGATCGTGTTTTATATTTGTGGATCATGAAGAGTTTGTTTGTGGATTTCGAATCTATTTGTGGATCATGTTTTATATTTGTGGATCATGAAGAGTTTGTTTGTGGATCGTGTTTTGTGTTTACAAATTGTAATATATATTTGTGACTCATAGTCTGTGCATTTACAATGATTTTGACATCGATTTACCCCCATAAACGCTCTTTTGACTGCTGAAAAGTTCAGATTGAAGACAAAAGGTTACAAAGCAACAAATGAACACTAATTTTGCATTGTATTGCTAACTTTATATTGCTGTCATTATGCAGTACTAGTGGGCAATTGGACACTTGTTGGGACTTTAATATAGTTTCTCATTTTGTTGAGTGAGTTTTAATGAGTGAACTTTCAAGCCTATAGTATTATTAGTTTATGATAATACCATCTGTTACAAAGTCTTGGACTAAAGTTGGTGCAAAAGATATTTCATGAAGAGATTCACATTTTTGTTTTGTTGATCTTTTTCATTATTTTAGCAACTCCACTCATTTTCGTTGTCTGTTATATTCATGAATGTAGGAGCAAGGAAGTAGTGTATTTAGAGATCAGTGCTACATGCAATACAGAAAGATGTGACTGTGACAAGAAAAGAAGTGAAAAGAAAAGAAAAGCGATGAGCATTATAATCGAGTGACTTGTGGAATTCTGTCAGTCATATATCAAGTGAAGGAGATGTTTCTTGAATTGAACTGTCAGTTCATACCAATGACCTCTGATTTTTTTCTTCTTGAGGAAAACCACATTTTCAGCTGCACGCTCTTTATTTTCATTTATTTTTATTTTTTTTTGGAAGGGGGTATCGCTGTCTTCTCCATCCTTGTCTTCCCCCTATTTGTCATTGTCCTTTTTTTTCCTTTAGTGTCTCTGAGTGTTGCTGTTCCATTTCTGAAACTGCCTGCAGCCTCTCATTATCCCATTCTGCAACTTCAGAGTGAGTCTCAGGATATTGGACCAATTGTGAAGCTTCCTGCTCCCAACCTGGATTCAGCCTCTCATTCCCTCTCTCCTCCTGGATGTAGTGAGTCTCTGGGTTTATTTCCATCTCAGCAGCTGCCTCTGCTTCCCCACATGGGTTTGGCAACTCATTCTGACATTCTGCGTTTGTAAAATCAATTTGTGGATGTTGTTCCTTCATCCAGGTCCATGTATTGTATCTGTCTTTTCAGTAACACTTTACAATAAGGTACACAAAAACGTGCGTAGTTACCAAGAAACGAGTAAGGAACAAATCAGGAACGAACTGCTAGTTAACGAATAGTTAACAGGGAGTTCCTGAATGACTCTGAATCAAGTACATAATGATAAGTTACTTAAGAACAGACTATTAGATACCATGTTAATGAACCAGTATCTAATGATTAGTTCCTGGATATCTGTGAATGGTAAGATAGTCATGAAGAAATAATGCATTCCCTAATAACAACTCAGTATGATGCTCTACTTTACTTGAGGGGACACAAAAATGGTAAGTAATGGTAAGATAGTCATGAAGAAATAATGCATTCCCTAGTAACAACTCAGTATGATGCTCTACTTTACTTGAGGGGACACAAAAATGGTAAGTAATGGTAAGATAGTCATGAAGAAATAATGCATTCCCTAGTAACAACTCAGTATGATGCACTACTTTACTTGAGGGGACACAAAAACAGTAACTAATGGTAATATAATCAGAAAATAATGATGCATTCTTAGTAGCAATTCAGTATGATGCACTACTTTACTTGAGGGGACACAAAAATAGTAAGTAATATGGGGGTAATAAGGAATTAATGATTTGTTATTGTTTACATGCCATTTAGTACCTTATTCAGAGCTAATCAGGAACGATACATTAAGTGGTCATTATGTGCATTCACAGATATTCTCCTCTTCCTCCTGTCTTCCCATCTCTCTCATTCTTTCTAGCTCTTCTCTTATCTTCTCTTTTCTTCTCTTCTCTTCCTCCCTTTGCCAGCTCAAGCTGAGCAGCATTCTCATCCTCATCTCACTTTAACTCCTCCTCCTCTGTGACTCTGGGACTTCCCTCTCTTTCCTCCTCATCTGGACTGATAATGTATCCTCTCTCCCGTTCTTGCTTGTCATCCTTGTCTTTCACAAAGGGACCAAACCTGAGTTATATTTCCCTCAAGAATTGGTAAAACCTCTTCAACCTGCTTTTCTGTTGGTTTGGAGGGTTTTCCTCCTTCTCCTCATCCCTCTCTTCCTCCTCGTCCTCACTATCTGCCTGGTTATTTTCCATTTTGTATGAAATTGTATATCTGTGGAAAACCGTATTAAAAATGTTACTGTAGGCACTGTGATTTGGACAGTTTGCTTCTGTTTCACCTAACTGATTAACAGTATTGCTGCTGAGAGACAAATACACTTTCTATTTAACAAAGACAGAACTTGAAGAAAGCTGGCCCGTTTGAACTCTTCAGTGAACTCAAGACATGTCATTAGTTGTTACTGATTAACATGTGACTGGTGTCACCTCCTCCCTTTGAGCAGCAGAGCATGAGAGACACTGGAGGACTTCAGCCAGGCTCCAACACACTGAAATCAAAGGAAACACTGACAGTGAAGTAACAAAAGTCTTGTGTCAGTGTCAAGGACAGGCAATCCACCCAGTTTGCTTATTACATTTGTGGGGAACAATTTACTAGACATACCAAACTGAAAAACACTCATGGCAGCAACACCATGTATGTACAGTGTTTGCAGCAAAGGGTCAACTTGCAAACCATCCCTAAAACAAACAGATGAATGGAAGGTGGAGGAGAATTTACAGGCATAATATGGGAATATTAGAAAAGGCCTTAATCAATAAATAACTTTAATTCTCACTCCTCTACCCAACATTTCTTTCTAAATAAAACTTTGTTTGGTGAAGAATTAGGATTGGCTGCTCAGGCTGCTTTGATGCCACCGAGCCATCTGAAATGAAAAAAGATGCTGGGTTGAGAAAGCCAGGAAGTGTTCCTGAATGCTCAATTTACACTTCTGATGAAAACATCATTCAAAAGGCAGCAATTCATCACGAGGATTCAGTCCTAACTGGTATCATACAGACTGAACATCTTAGTTTTGAAACTGCCTTATTTATGTAAAGATACTTTCTGTGAAGAATGGATCGTTTTGGGGATGGACGACTCTTATAAAGGCCATTTTTAACAAGTAGGTTTGGACAACATACAACATGTTTTATTAACATTATGTTGTATTAAAACATTACACAAATATGTGTTAGCCCAAACAACACACACTGTTGAAAATGACACATCCTTCCTAAGCGTGAAACATTCTGCTTCATTTCATCAGTAAATGTCATATTTTACACTTTCAACTGTGTTCATGTCAAGTTTATTTATAGAGCGCAATTAACAAAGAGTGTCTTTGTTAATTTGTCTTTGTCTTTGTCACTTTGTCACAAAGTGCTTTACAGAAAACAAGGGACACAAAAACAGTTAAAAACAAGGATCTTTGTTAAGACAGCCTCGGGTTAGGAAATCAGGTTAAAGTAAAGCAACAGTAGTCAGGCTAGAGCATTTTTCAAAAAGTGTGCAATCATAGTCATTTTTTAGGAATTACAGTTACATCTGCTTTTACATCATGGTTTACTGATATTATTCATAGGTAGCTGAAATTACAACAAACTTCACAATTTGAAAGACCAGAACAACTGCATCTCCTGTGGCTGACTGTACCAATTCATTTTCCTGCAGGCTGCACAAACAGACCTGCTGTGAACAGAACTGAATAGGTGTGAAAGGTTCACTTCGAAGCACTGCGGCTTAAATCCACCTCGACTGGTTTCTCTGACCTCATTACCATTTCTCTGAGCTAGGTGAAACAAAAGCAGATGGGGCAGCTTGTTTTTGTCATGCATGCTGAGGACTGGTTTCTAAAGGGAAGCTCATTATCATCAACACATGGTGCGCATAGTTTTGGTAGCTCGTGTCAACATGTGCATCAGTTAAACAATTTCAAGAGGTGAGCACCAATGTGAAGTTTCATATAATTTTAGTTAAACAACAGCTTTTTTGTTACAAATGTCTGACATCAATTTGCAGCAACAGATCTAATCCTCAACCTCATTCACAGTAATTCAAAAACTGCTTGTTAAAGCACAAATCCATCTTCAACTTCATCCAGAGTAACTTTCAACTCACTGTGTTGTTATATCCTGCAATGAAACCCCTTTATCTAAAGCTATATGTGCCTATGCTCCTCTTTCTATTAGCCCATTAAAATTACACGATGATGAGAGTAATTTGCTTACAAATGTGGCCTAATATTTACATCTTCTCATATTGTAAACACCCACACTGAAGTGTCCTTGAGCAAGTTTCCAGGGCTGCTGTTGTGTAACTGACCCTGACCTTTGACTTCCTGTGGAGAAGCCAAGTGATAAGAGAATTTCTCTAAAGTGATCAATAAAGTGTCATATTAGTAGTGGTAGTAGTAGTAGTAGTAGTAGTAGTAGTAGTAGTAGTAGTAGTAGTAGAATTAGTAATAGTAGTAGCAGTAGTAACAGTTGTAGTAGCAGCAGTGGTAGAAGTAGCCTAGTAGTAAAAGTAGTAGTAAAAGTAGGAGCAGTGGTAATAGCTTTGGTAGTAGTAATAGCAATAGTAGTCATAATAGTAGTAGTATAATAATAGCAGCAGTAGTAATAGTAGTAGTAACAGTAGTAGTGGTAACAGTAGTAGTAGTGGTCGTGGTAATAGTAGTAGTCCCACTACTAAAAGTCTCATTCCATACCAGTAGGCGGCAGCAGCGCCCTGCAGTCACATAATGAGTTTGAGAAACCAAAGGATTATGGGTATTTGCTCCAATAAAAACCAACGTGAGTAGAACGTAGTAACAACTTTTTGCTCAGAGACAGACGCGTAGACGGTGTACGCCACGTAGCTCCAGCTTTTTCGTGAAAACTTTTAGGTTATTGAAATTACCAAAGTTGATAAAATAGCTGGTAAAATAACGCCATTGCTGTCGCTATTTCAATTTTTTAAGTGAATCACAAGAAGACAGCGTAAACCTCGCTCCACAGAAACGCGAGTCAGCAACTAATTTGCTCGGGACTCAAACGACTTTTTCTCGACAGTGATTCTTTTTGTGTGAAATGTGTATCGAGACAATGGATACCAAATCGAAAAGCCTCAAAACCGATTGCCTTCGCAAAACCATGAAGCCTGGGTCGAAGATGAGGTGGAAACTGCTTCGTGTGGCTTCTGAGGCGGAGGAGGCCTCCAAACTGTGGCGAACCAACACGGTGAAGGCCACCGTCCGAAAATATCTCCGCCGTGAACAGAAGGGGATACAGCTGGCTAAACTTGCTAAAGGACTCTGCAAGAAAGAAGAAGAGTCTCGGTACGAGGCGACGGAAAGCCACGCCGATGCCTTTACGCCCCGCCATCCAGCAGGAGCAATGGCGCCTGAAAACACCACGCAGTACTTGATGGCTAATGTTTATGATGACATGTGCAACAAAGATGGAAACCACTGTAACCCGCATCCTGTTTCATCAGAAATCCCCACAGACATATATGACGAATCTCTGTCACCCAGCAGTGTGTATATTGCATTGGACTCTGCTTATACGAGCTGCCTTGCCTTCCAACAGAGGGACTTTGAGGAAGTGTTTGGCCTGTCTGCGTAAAGCTAACCCGGACTGAACTGGTCTACGTGGCCTTGTGAAACTGGTCTGGCCTGTTCTCAACTCTATCAAGCAGAGACTTCAGGCCAAAGACAAAAGGTGTGAATGGATATTGTAAATATTAAGCTTGAGTGTCATGTAAAATTTATTTTAGAAGATGTGTATATTGATGTATTCGCTGTACGAAGTTAAATTATGGTGTTTTCCTTGATTTAGCCCTGATATCATTATATGGTCATGTCGCATGATTCATGGTTGGGCTTTATTTCTCACAGCGACGCATCGGACGCTGCCCGCCCAGTAGGGAGCGCTCCTGAGCCCGTCGCCCTGCCCAGAGGAACGAACCAAACGCACCTCTGCCCTGGCCACGAAATTGGGTAACCCAGGTAAACCCGTCTCAACAGGAGAAGGGCGAAGGTATTATTGGTACTGTATTGTCATTGAAGATGTGCATGTCACCGTGTTGGGTCATTTTACAGGTCTCAGTAGGAAGTAACAGATTGATGTGATGTTGGGCTGAAAAGTGCTTTCCACAGTCACTGTTGTCTGAGCCTTTTCCAGGTCGCCCTGCAAGGACAAACGGCTTGGCTGTAATGAGATGCACAGCAACAAGAGACCAAGGAGGTCCATCTTCAAAATACTGACATGAGGTGACTGTTCCATTGTTTCCCAGAGGATTGTGCTCAACTGAAATGACGTCACAAGTTGAATTATATTGGTAAAATATACAGTTTTTTTTTGTGGTTAATGCTAATGACGGTGTGAAATTGTACTCTAATGCAAGATAAAGAAGTGAATAGTACTATGCACGTACAGAAGTTATAATGGAGGTTCAATAAAGGCGCTTTGTTAAATGGTATATTGTCTTTTATGTTTGCTTATTCCACTTTGAGAAATTCACTAGGGAGTGGTGTCTGTCTTATTCCCAACTGTTACTGTTAATGGCCACGTGATATTTTCCAGGTTTGAACTGCATTCCTTTGCCGTTTTCAGTAACACTTATAATGTTAGGGAACGGAGAGTTCAAGACACAAGCCTTCAGTGTTTGTCACCATGACTACATCAGACTCCAATTAATGAAGTAACTAGTTAGAAGTAGTGTGGTTTCTGTGTATGTGTTGAGAGCAATGCTAGTTTTACATGGTAAGATGTGTGGTGTGATCTTGTTCAAAACAAGGATGCAACAAACTATGCAACAGAATATATAATCATGTAATACATGCGCCTAGGTGCCCGATTTGAACACATTTACCTCGACTACATCTGCCCTGGTCTCAAAATGGTAACAGAATGGTTAAGTCTTAACATGTATGCATTTTTAATATGTGATGACTATTCACCTTTCAATACCATTTTCAAGGTATGGGGATGGTCAGGTGATTGCTCATTTTCCACTACAGTCACATGAGTGGTGGTAGGCCTAGTATTTAACACCACAAAAGCCTTGGATTTTTGTTTTTGTTTAACATAATGGGGAAATCAATTTCTAATTGCATGCTGATTTGACAATTTATATTATATATATATATATATATATTTGCGTAATGTAACTTAGTGCTCATTTATTCATTTAAGCTTTTGACAATGATGGACCTCAGGAATTATTAATTATTATACCACTAAAATTAACTGAGTTTCTGGCTAGTCTTCACAAACTGCTGGTGTCCTTTAGTCAGTAACTAGCAGTAAGAAATGTACTTTATGTAATCATTGAACTATTGGTCCAAAAAGTGAATTTCATTTTACTTTCAGTGTTTATTTGAGTAGGGACAGATACATAGACATGGAACATTAAAAAATAAATAAGTCCGATGTCACATAGCATTTATAGCCTAAGCTAATTTTCAATGTTTGCGACTAGATGGGCTTTTCTTAAAAAAAGAATACACACAAAAGGATGTTAACATAAGAAAAATGGTACCAAAGATTGTATTTACAGATGTTCACAAAAAAAGAGTGCCAGGTGAGGACTATGAGCTAGTTACAACTTTGAACAGAAAACTACTGAGACAAAAGACAAGGAAGTTGCAGTATAAGTTTGTATCACTACAGTCTCGTCTCTATATTTAAGACCCTGCCCCCCCACCACACACACCCCTCTACTTGGCCAAAGGAATCCCTTCCAACAGGTGCAGTGTTCACCCCTCACCCTCACTCTGAGTCATGTCATGCTTGAAGCTGCCACAGGATGGCAGTAGAGACCAAAAAACATGGAGACCAAGGAGGGGAAAACTTGTGCAGGTCACTGTGAGACCTGATGCCACAGGGAGAGGTGTTGATTATTGGCGGTCCACTTTTAGCTCGTGTCTCGTGGCATTTGTTTGAGCGAGGGGCAAGGGGCACACTGCAGCACTTTTTTAGATGTGGTCTTTTGGCAGTGGGCTGGCAGGGACAAACGACTCTGGTTACAGCTAGTGAGGGTGGCAACATCCTCGGTGTCTGAATGAGTTTGAAACCTTTGAACAGACTGAATGTTAGCTATTCCAAAGACAATCTCTTATTCCATAGATTTGAAAGCGATGTATGTAAGCTATTGGCAAGTAGATACCATAATAGACCTATGGACTTGTTTTAGGGGAGTTTGAACAGTTCCAATTCTGTCTGAAAGAGAAAAAGAAGATAAAAGGGCTGAACTACAGTCATCTTGGTTACTTTTCAGTCTCTACCTGTCTGTCATGGAGGGCGATAGCTCTGAGAAATGCCCTGTCTCCACTGTGGCGTGACACATTGGCTTCACCCTCTCTTATTGCTGCCGGGGTTCACTACCTGCCAATCTAGAAAGCTCACCCTGTGGTCCAACTGCCGGGAGTGATGGTCAACAATTACACCTAAGATGCTCTGTTTGTGTTTGTGTGTGTGTGTGCACTGTATGTGTGTGGAGAGAGAGTCAGACAGGACTGCTGCTGGCTGATTGATGAATCCTCCTGTGGGCAGCCACAGCATCGATCAGCTTGTGACTGGTGCAGTGCAGTGTGCAGGCCAGGTACCAGCACTGATGTCTAGTCAGTTAAAACAATAGTTTTTCCCCTCTAAGCGGGACTTGTTTGTTTTTCCAGTCCCCCTGAGTTACGCTTGATTAAAGACACCCCCCAATTCCAGGATTTAGACTTGGCAAGACCAGCATGGCCTTTCAAATTCTTAATAAGAGTAACAAACAACATTTATACAACACTATTTAAAGCAAATAAGGTAAGCAATAAATCACCCAAAACATTAAAAGAGTTACATAACAATACCGGCAAAATCAATTAAATAGGTAAAGCATATATAAAGCCCTGGTTTGAAAGGCTTTTTAACCAGTTTCAATCACAGGTTTTTGACATTAGTGGGTAGATTAAACCCAGTAAGGTTTGCACGAATCCAGACAACAGGTCCAGTATGATCTGAAGGTGAAATCCCAATGCTTGTTTGGCAGAGTAACCATGTAGCCATCTTGGTGTTACAACTGCTGTTGTGTGTCTGACCCTGACCTCCGACCTCCCTGTGGAGGAGGAAGAGCGCACCGTGAATTTCCCGACGGAGATCATTAAGCATCATATTATTTTCAGTGGTTTCAGCTGCCACCCAGCCTCGCTGCAGCAGAGTCACTCACTCCCAGCAGGAAGTTTGGCTACTTGGCTTCACATGAAGAGAGGGGCAGCCAGCCAAGACGCTGGGCTGGGATTTGGCTCTGACAGGATTTTGGATACAGCCTCCTTTTAATTGGAGTCATTAAATGAATCTGGTGTGTCAGCGTACGTGCTTGTGTGTCTGTGCGGCTGGGAAAGAGACTATGCCTACGTGTGTGTGTGTGTGTGTGAGAGAGAGAGAGGGAGAGAGCCCTACTTAAAGTGCAAAAACACATCAAGGATAAGCGTCAGACTACAGTATGTGTGGAGGGATTTAATGGGTAATCTTCATTCCCAAGTCCCTCTACACCCCACATGAAGGCAAAATATTGAGCTGAAAACCGCTGATGACAATCTGTGTTGATGTATGTTTTGGTGCGAACTTCAGAACGCGCCCCGGAGAAATGAGATTAGAAAAGTTCCTCACATGAATCAAAACAAAGCAAGCGGCAACAATTTGAGCTCCCGTGAGAAAGAATGCTGCTGGAGATCCTTTGTTGAGAGAAGTGTCTGTCGTAAGTGTAAATATTTCAATAAATCAGCATTTTTCCACTCATGGGTGGGACTTCAAAGTGAATTCTGACTTGAAATGTTTTTGGGGAGTGGTGAGTAGGGGTGGGGGTGGGGGTTAGATAGATGAGTAGGCTAATCTCAGTCTGCTAAGCGATAAGCATTGAGAGCATATCCTTTTTCATGTAAAAAGGATTTGGTGGAAATGGGCGTCATTAAATGTGTTTAGCCCTAGAAAAAATATAGTAAACGCTATCGTGGGCCACAATGGGGCAAATAAAACCATGGTTTTACCTGCTAGGGAACCATTTTTCTATCCCTTGTAAAGCTGCAGTAGAATTCACCCGTTTTAAATTGATTTCCCTGTACAGTAGGTGGCAGCAGCAAGGTTCTCATAGCAGCCATCTTGTGGTTCACAATCACCGGAACAGTTTTACAGAAGTTTATTGGACGAGGAGTCTCTCTGAACCTCTCTGTGGATCTGAGGAGGGCACACAGTCTAGCCATAGTTTTCATTTTTAATGCAGAGCCTCATAGATTTTCACAGCACAGAACCCAGATGAGAAATTCAATGTCTTGTCTTTGGGCCGAGGATCATGAAAACTGTAACTCCGCTTATCACCCATTGCCAAAAGGCCAGATGCAGAGTAAAGTCACATGGAAACAGCATTTTGATTGTGTCTTTCTTCCGAAATTCAGTGTATTTGAAAGAGGATGTTGGGGCGGAAAATAACGCAGGGAGGGGCTGATCAAAAGTAGGTGGGTTGGACCAGAACAAACATGGAAAGAGAAAGGCAGTGAAGCCTTGGTGTAAAGGGGGAGGGGATCAAAAAGTTGTGGTATTATGGTATTGTAATTTTTATGTGTGCACACTAGTACGCCATAAAGTAACCACTAAAAATATAATAAATTGACATTTATTGTTAACTAGATCTTCACTGTGAAAAGGACAATTAATTAACAAGGTGACAAAATCATTTTTTATTTCCTTATGACTATAAGTAACCAGGCTTATTTGGAGAGACATGATGCAGTGTGAGAGAGAAAGAGACTGAATGGATTCACACCTTGCAGAGCTGAAGGGTCCCAGGTGGGATTCAAACCTCTGAACCACAAACTGAGGCATGTTGTGAAGGAAAGTGAGTGGACTACATCTTACGTTTGCACTCACCCAAGAATATACCCAATCTACTGGGAATTTCATTGGATCCGTAAGGGTGTACAGGGTAGAGAAATGTGTGTTTGTGTGTGTGTGTGTGTGTGTGTGTGTCTTGTTTGCTGTGACCTTCGCAGAAAAATGACAGCAAAGTGCCATGGGACACTTAGGTGGTCACGTTAACCCACCTGTGACTGCACATACATGCACAAACACTCATACACACACACGCACACACACACACAGGGTACCTGAGGGACACCGCACCCCTCCACACACACCTTGTCTGCACACATAAATGCAGCGCTGGGGCAGTGACACCAGGATGAGCACATAAACACATTGAGGACATCAGATAGTCTAACCAAAGGTCAGCTGAGGTAGGGAGTAGTCATTTTCCAATCCTGAATGTATTTGGTAATAATGGAGCACTTAGTGGGAGGCATGGCTGTTAACGATTACATTATGCATTATGAATAGGGAATTTATTCCACGTTAACATGGGGCTACTAGGCAGTTACATTCTTGTTGTTCTTCGTATTTTAAGACATGAGGAGAGCATGCACATCATTATCCTTTACTCCCATGAGGCTGGTGCTGGCAGGCCACACCCTGAGTTCAAGTGATCCAAAAGATAAAGAAGACAGTCACGCAATCACAAGGTCACATCTTCACCAATGTAATGCATTGATGTTTCAGTCTGTCCTTCATATTTTCTCTATGCTCACGAGGGATTCCATCCCCCCTCAAAAATAAATCTCACTCATTATGAATGTGCATACAATCAAATGGTTTATTCTTTGTCTTCCAAGGTTACACATGAGTAATTCTTTGACTCTTTACTTTGGCCGCATGCTCTGATCAAACTTGACTTGAAAATGCCTTTTCTCATTTTCACCCCCATGACCTGATTTACTCCCTGTTAAACTTTGTTTAAATAGTATTTGCAAATCATTTATAGCATTTGTGTTACTTTGGAACAGCAGATGGGTGGGGGTTTGCTCCCAAAAATTGACACAATCACAGCAAAGTATTCAAAAGTCACTTTAGCATATATTTCTGTGACAGACAACATACCTGTTACTATATGAAATGTCCTGATGTGGTAAACCCCACCCATCTGGTTTCCCTTCTTCTGTTTCACAATCTCTCCATCTCCCTGTGATGATGAGTGTTAATAGCTAGATGTGTGTGGGGATCAGAGAAAGGAGTGAGACCCACTTTACCCATCAGTTAGAGCTGAGGTTTGTATAGTGACCCAGTTGAAAACTCACCGTGCCCAGTCCAGGGCGAGTGTATCATGTCAACTACACACACACACATAAAATATACTCATGCTCACACTCTCACACAAAGAAAAAAAATAGGGCAAGGAGAAGGGGGCACTGACGTTACCCTGTGCCCCCTTTGGGAATTAACCCCCCTGCAATACTGGCTCATTAGTCAAAACAGTCCCGGGCAAGGCAGTGAGGCATGTTTGTGCCACATCTATTTCCGTCCCCCTCTCCCCGTTTTGCTTTGCTTCCCTGCAGAGACCGGACAAGGGACATTAATGGCAGACGACCCAGCATTTCCAGGGAAATGGGCAGGTAGAGAAGTGTGTGTGTGTGTGTGTGTGTGTCACCATATCCACGGGTGGATTTTGCCTCGTGCGGTGACAGTTCCCTAACTGTGTCAAGGACATGAACAGACAAACCTGGTATACCCAGAGTGTGAAAGAAGGCCTCATTCAATCATACTTATTTCCCTTGCACAGATTAATGAATGCATTTTTTATCATCTTATTTGATTGCTTTTTATTATCGCTCTTCCTCTATGATTTATCCCTGTACAAATAAACTAAACTTATTAAACTAAATAGTAATATTTACTAGACTGTACACCTTTGGTCATTTCACTGACTGATTTCACTCCCTGTTGCTGTCGGAGACGCCTCGTGTCAGAGGTCATACACATGTCTGTGGGGGTGTGTGTGGTGGTGGTGGTGGTGGTGGGGGGGGGTTATGCCATCTGTGTAGTGTAAAGGCATCATATTGGTGAACACTCCGATCTGGCACAACACACACACTTACTCAGACACACACAGCTGCCGTCTTCCCTTGATTTGATAAATTCTGTGTTAATTTGTGAGTACAGTGCAAATAACAAGTCTGACTCATCCACACACACGTCGAACTGTCAGTCTTGGTCCCTGCCTCTTCGACTGCATTGTAGCCTGAGTGGTGGATTTTCATGTCAGACCTTGTTTCGCAACAGGTCGCCAGGTCAGAGGCAAAGCCTGTCAATCACGTCTGATCTTGCCTCTGATTGGTGGGCGGAGGCTGGGAGGCGGGGCCATATATCTGGATATAGTGCAAGCCATGCCATTGTCCATGTCAGCTGTTACTTACTGGCTGAGCAACTTTTAGAACTTGAGATGAATTTCCAGTGTCCTTCACTGAGCTGCATAGTGCACACTAGGCTGGACAGGCCTCTTTTGGCTTGTGAACAAAATGTCTTGCAACAGCGGTGGCTCTGTCCTAACACCATCCTCCATTGTTGAACCGTTAAAAATGCAAGTACTGGGGTTTATGGCTGAGTTTTGAAAGCCAGAAGTCTCAGTACCTGGTAAAGTAGTATTTGAATCATTGGTATTGGTCAACAACCCTATAAAACCCCTACAGATATATTATGGTCATTTTGTGCTATGGGACAGCAAAAATCTTACTTATTGCACCTTTAACTAATGTTTGTATTGTTTCACCAGTTGTGCCATATAAGAAGACTTAGACCTAGAAACAGTGGAAAAGTGCAGAGCAGATCAGTGACAGTTCCCTCTGAATCTCAGTGTCTCTGGCACTACGGAGCCGGGGACAGCTGTGTCATTGTCAGATATTCTCGGTGGCAGCAGAGTGTAAACAACAGATGGTTGAGTACCTGAACAGCATGTCAGCTGCTACCATTCAATGTTCAGCTCCATTATGCCAGCACTTTGGATATAGCCACTGAATAGCCATGGACATTTTGGAGATAGCCTGTGGTTCTCTGTGCTGGCTCAGGTGTTTACAATGTGCTTATGCTTTTATAGGTTTGAGTCTGGTTCATGGCTTGTGTCTCATGTGGCCCCCTCTACCTCTGACCTCTCCCAACCTGCACTATGACATCCAATAAAGCAGAAATGCCTTCAGACAGAATCCTCCATAAATAAAGATACACCCCCATGTCTCTAATACCCCTATCTCCTTTATAGTGCCATACTGCAGACTGCCCAATGTGCTTCAAATCAGTCACAAGACATGGCATGGCACTAACACCCCCAGAGTAAGGGGTTTAATTCCCCCTGGTGCTATCCATTTCTAAAAATCTATGCACTCATGGTGCTGTGAGATGCTTTGGATAATGGATGAATGTGTAAACCCATAACCTCTCAACTAGAGCCAAGCTCAGGGATGCACACACATTTGCAATCGTTTGTAGAAGTCAAGACAAATTTATTTGTATAGCAATTAATCACAGTTACAGTCTGAAAGGCCTTCACACGGCCACATTTTAACACAATAAATGAAAAACATCACCACGTCCACACACACACACACACACACACACACACACACAGCCCTTTCCTATGGTCAAAAAATAACAAATCACACATTGTTCAGCCTTTTTCACTCATGTTGAGGTTCAGTTTTTGATTTTGGTGTCATGTTTTGATCCCCTAACTAAAGCCTCAGTATCCTCCATTGAAACCCAGAATAATGTGACTTTTTCTCACTGAAATCCATTGTCTTGGGAATCAAGCCCAAAAGCTCACACCCACCCGAAAGCAAACTCATCAGTATTCCACTCGAGTCGGTGAGTAACTTTTGATGAAAACACTTGTTTTGGAGGCATTTGAGCAGATTCCACCTGCCAGCGGCTGCTTTGTTCTGCCGCTGCCGTGTGCTTGGGTAGAAATGAGGTGTAATAAGCTTGAGTCAATACGGAGCCACGCGTTTTGGCAGGAGCTAAATAAAATGGAGGGAGATCGATATGATGAGAGAGCCAAGGACGACACACGCCTGCTCCCTCCACCCGTCACCTGCTGCTGGACACGCCGCCTGACAGCTATTTGTCACCCAATGCACACACGTAAAGGTGCAATCATACAAGCACACAGTGTCCGACACACACACACCATTCTGTCACTGACAACATATCACCTGAACAGCACTCTGTTTATTCTGGTTCAAAGCACACATAGGAGCGTGCACATGCATACGGTGCATGGAAATAAGTATGTATAGGCACATGCATGTACGCACACAAACGTGTGACTGCAGCAACAAATTCTGCCATCCATTTGTGGACACCGCACACATCACATATGATCAATATCCACGCACAGATACATAAATACACCAACAAATGTCCAAACTGTCTAAACACACACACATAGCACACAGTTATAGAAGAAGATGCGAGCCTCGAGGACAAAAGCTGCGGAATCAATCATGCTAACCCCGCCTCGCCATTGCCAGGAATAAGAGAAGAAAATTGATTTTTTTGTGAAATTCTCTGCGGTGAAGGATGACTCACGCTGTCTCACCGCCTCAACATGATGTGTGAAGAAAAAAATAGAAAAAGTGACAGAACAGCTGTATGGGAAAAAAAATCATTCTGCACCTCGCAGATGAAGAAGGACCAACATTACCTGTGTAGATTTTATGGGTGAAGGTTGATGGCATTAAATGAAAAAAAAAAAAAAAAAACTATCCATGGTTCATACTCTGCTGTGTCTGGCAGTGCTTGCAGCTGTTTGCCAGGCAGCATGCATGTTACCCCCCGGTACTACTTTTGCCCTCGGTACCGTTCCTGTCAAAAACTGTCCGCACTCTTTCTCTGTAGCCTGTTCTATATTTGTTCTGTTCTATCTTGAGACTTTGTGGTTCTGTGAGCTCTCCCATAAGAAATGTGTCAAATTGTCATTCTGGATCCGTATCAAAGTCAATCACAAAATGCCTCCAAATCCACAGCTTGAAATGGATGTTTGCTAATCTGTCACCACAACTGTAATGTTATGTAGCAAGATATTTGAAGCCCACACAAGCAGAGAGATAAAATGTTCTTGTTGTTCGGCAAGAGGTGGGTGGTATTCATTTATCTGCAGTACATAAGTGTTGCTTTTCCGCATTCATCATCAAATTTGAATTAGAATCAGAATCACTCTATTCGCAGAGTATAATAAATGTATGGGGATTTGTCTTGGTGTCAACAACTATGACAGAACCAGCGCGGTACAGGGACAGCAGTGCAAGATATACAGCAGACAGTAAACTATACATATCACTGCAAATATACATTCAGCATTCAATTATTATGTGCATTCAGGCAGCATGGCAGTGTCCAGCAGTGCTGCGTGTGTCTCAGTGCAGAGAGGATCTGTAGTGATGGAGAGCCAGACGAGGCTGATGCTGGTCTCACAGAGAGAGTGTTTCAGTGTTTGTCCTCTTCCAGAAGACCTCCAGTATGAAATCCACTGCCATGGGGCAATGGATGATATTAATGGAGTGTAAAGGTGATCTGGGCGTCGGTCATTCCAATGACAGGCGCACTTTTTAACCTTTATTTACCCTGGGACGGTTTGCTGTTTTTACAGGATCACCTTGCTTCACATTTATTCAGTTACACACACTGACACTGCCCTCTACAGCCGCCTCTTCTACTGTTTGCCATTGAACGGCTTCTATAAAGGACTGTATCGACTTTTTGGGAGTTTGGCCCATTGGTCACCTTACCCAATATCTGGCGAGAGGATTGGCATCAAAATCACCTCTGCGTCCCTGGTAGATCTGGTGTGGTAATCGTAGGCAATGAGCATTATCCTAAAAGTGAGAAAATGAGAAGCAGCTCTAAGGCCGGATGGTTAGTTAACCTAACCCAATTTTAATGGCACACATCTAAACCTGCCAGGCTTGTTTATGGGATTGGTAAAATAGACATAAAATTCAGCAAACAGAAAGCACTTTGCAAGATATCTCTTCCCATGAGACTTTGGGCACAACTTGTTTTGTTTACACAGGAAGTAAGCAAAGTTAGCCAGACAGCTAGAGTTTTTGTGCTGTTGATTTGGACTTCACTAATGATGCAGACTGAGATTTTGTTTCCAAGAGTTTTGAATGTACAGATCATAGAACAATACCAACTGTGGATTACTAAAAGGTTGTCCGTGAGCATGCACACCGCACCCAGCTATCTACCGGAGACACACATGATTTTGGTGCCAATCCTCTCATCAGATATTGGGTGAGGTGACAATGGGCCAAAAAGTCAGTGTGGTCCTTTAAGCTTTCAGATTACACTTGCCCCCAATAAAGCTGTTATAGCTAATATGAGCAACTGAGTTTAAAGTGGTGGACCTGGGGAGCATTTGATGTCTCTTTGGCTATGCTGTCTTCTTGTTTACATGTGCGATTACTTCTACTGTGCCAGTAATTAATTTCTTACAGCCATTTGTTGGACAAACAGGCAGAGTCATTTTGGTTTGAGGAAAACTGCAACAAGGTAAAACAAAACTCTAAGATATTTTGAACAGTTTTAAATGATTAGTGACTGCTTAAAACCACTAGACAACCAGTGGTTACCTGGTGGATATAGAAAGAAAACATCATTTTTTTTCTTTAGTTTATTCATCAAATCATGTAACCTGAGGAACTCTTACAAAATATATTATGTTGTGAAGAATCAAGGCTTGCACAGTACAGTCATGAAGTTGTGGTGGCAGGTTTCAGTACTTATTATAAACAATTCAAATGCATCTAGGCTTGGCATGTTGCCCATCTTAATCAGGAACAGGTTCGATAGCTGGCTGAGTGGCTCCCAACTGTTTACATTGTGTGTTTCCTTTGTTTGTCATTTGGTAGGTTTAGACAGTTTATATTGTTCATTGTTTGGGCCACATTGTGCTCTTATTTCCACTGGAATGTCATGTGAGTGAAAGTTAGCTGATTAATTTATTTGATATATAAACACCTCACCATTCAACACCATGCAACTGCTGGTGAACCTGCATCCTTTAAGCAACTAACTGCGAGTGCCAAACAATGTTGAAGTGTAAACACATTAAGGAACTTGTTGAAAGTTGTCAGATTCTTGGCTTCACCCGTGCATTGGAAAAACATGTTGGATTTTTTTTTTTTTTTTTTTTTTTTTTTTTTTGCATAATTGATTTGGATCATTTTAAATAGATTACAGACGCCTTTCCCAACTCTACTGGGACACATTGTTTATAGCTGATATTGTTCTGCACTGCAGCACTGACTCTCTCTCTCTCTCTCTGTCTCTCGCTCATCCCACTAGTCTGTTACCCCTGACAACCATACCTACTGTTCATAATTATGCAAATGATATGGATCTCTGGGCCTATTAGGTGCTCATAAACAACCAACCTCTTCAACCATCCCTCAGTTTGTCTATCTAAATTGGCCATGATTACTGTTGGAGGTGGAGGCGTGAGTTTAATTGAATGTCACAACTCATTTCTTTTTCCTTATTTGCGAAAGGTCACTTTTTAAATGAACACAACCGTTTGTGCATCCACACACTATCTACACGTGGATGCAATTCCCTTTTCAAATTTAACCTCATCAAGAAATCTTATAGAAATAGAAACAGAATTTGCAGCGTGACATTTTTGTCCTCTCCACTTTCTCCCCCTACACTTCTGTACGCTCGACATTTCGGTCAGTCGGGGCTAATGACTTCAATCAACCAACCAAACAAACTGCTTTTTTTCCACTCCAACTTCCATTTTCAGATCGCAGAACAAACTGTTCTTTCTTGCCTTTCCATTTTTCCCTCATTCGTCCATCAGTGTAATTGCACTCTTTCCAGGAATAGAGCTTTGCTGCCACGCTCTGTCAAGGAGCCCGTGGTTAAAGTGTCCTTCACAAGGCCGCTGGAACGCTGTGGACTTGTGGGTGTTTCTGAACAGTTTGTGAACTTATTCACACCTTGCCTGGTCTCACCTCATTTACTTCTTCTATACTTGAACTCACCGCAAATAGCTGTTCTCATTCATAATCTGAATCAGCAGCAGAACCACCGTCACCTTAATCATTAATTACACAACCATTTTTCCAGCGTTAAGTGTTGATCTTTCAGTGACAAGTGTTTGGAGTTGACAAGTGTTGATTGGAGTGTTTGTTCATGAGTAGAGCTGATATGTCTCTGGGGCAGGTCTTCAAATCTATCTAAAAGTGTTATATTAACTCTGATGGGTGTGGACTTCTATAAACACCGACACAGTATTGATTTTGACACTCTCAGAGTTAAATTAATACTGACAATTTTGCTGTCTACAATAAATGTACAGGGATCATGGTGGCATTGGTGCAGATACATATTGACAGTGTAGGTTTTTTTATTTTTCTAATTTTTGTTCTGAGCTAAAACAAAGAATTTCAATATTCCAAATCTCCATTTACCTGCTTGAGGTATTGAATCAATAACCAATGAGAAGGAGTATTATATGGGGATTATTCGATCTAGTGTTTCCAAGTGTTTTTTGTTTTTTTTAAACTGATTTTGGACACCAGATGGGTGGTATGCTGCAGGACAATTCTGTCAAATAGTTGCATACCTTGGAAAACTCAAACCTTCTAGCGCTCATTGTGTTAAATGTGTTAAATCAAACACTAAGAGTTATGTGCACATACTTGACCCATGTGTGCTATACAGCACTCTTGGCCTGAATTGGTTATGTAGGAATATAGGCGGCTGTTTTGTCCTCTGTACCTTGCAGCCGGTTGTGACTCACTCTCACGTAATTGTGTCCAGCCGTTCCTATTTTCATCTTTCCCTTCCTCGGCTCTGAAAGTCAGCAACATTCAATTTCAATTTACGGTCTAAAAGCATGCTTAAGCTGCAGCAAGGACACCTCACTCAGCGGCAGTTGTGGATAGAAGCAGAAACCTTGGAAGTGTCTGTCTGTTTCTGTCTCTCTCTCTCTCTTGCTCTCTCTTGCTCGGTGTCCTCTCCCATCCCTCAAAATATAAGCCACATTTTCCCTTGCTGTCTTCTCTCGTCAGTCACCCGGCCCTGTTCTTTCAAAGGATGGAGAGAAAGATGGAGATAATATATCACCCCTGAATGTGCTGCTACGCTTGATCTCGCCTTGGATTACTCTCAAATGCATAGCTTCCTCAAATCCCACATACACACACACAAAAACCCTGTCTAACCCCATGATACAGCCTCTCACTCTCAGCCGTGTGTCTTGTCGAAGAGTCTGCTCGCTCCATATAAGCCGCTCCGGATACATTCCTAAAATGTAAATGTTAAAACCGAGACAATTCCTGGGAGCTTTATGGGCTAAGTCACACCTTTCCACCACACTGCATCCTACACAAGACATTTTCACTGCCTCTTCTTGTTTTTATCATGCACATGCACTCAGTCTGTCCCTACCCAGCCCTCTGTCTCATCCCCCTGCACTGGAGGCAATATGTTTCACAGCGACTAAGCCTTTATAATACGAAGTAATTTTACTAATAAGCTTTAAAAATATCAGGTGGATAATAAGGTCTGATGCGGCTCCAGTCAGAGTCAATCTGTATTATTTGTTTGATTGTATCTAATTGCCTCGGGTTGGCATTTACCTGGAATAACCCTTTTAAACTGCTGTGTATGTGTGTATGGTGGGATGCGGGTACTAGCATGGAGATCACACACATTACGTAAGCCTGTGTGTGTGTGTATGAGGGCCAGAAGCCCGCGCCCTCAGCCTCTCTGTAAGTTAACTCATCTCTGTCATTAGCCAATCCCGTGAGTCTGCTCCCCCGCCAGGCTTGCCGCTAATGCTAATGAGGCTCGTGCACCGCCGCACCCCCAACACAGCAACGCACTCTAATTACAACACACACACACACACACACAGACACAGACACACACACCTCTCTCTGTCACCCATTAGGGGGCATAACACCGCCCCTTGCTGTGCCTGACTTAAAGCAATGAGCAGCCATCACTTTGGGCTATATTAATCTGAGGCATTATATTAGTCCAATTAAGATCTAATTAAGAGCGTTTGCTTTGGTGGTTTCAGAGGAGCGAGGAGAAGGAATGAGAGGGGAATATCTGTTTTTTTCCCAGAATCATTTAATACCACAGTGAGAAGCGAGAGGGGGAGAAAGAAAGAAAGAAAGAAAGAAAGCTTTGTTAACTCTCAAATCAAATCACGACTAGGACAGATAGTGGCGTTCTAGATGTGGTGCTGATAGCTTGGGCGACTCGTCTTACAGGCAGGGATTTACAGTCAGTGGGATGGGATGATGAACGGAGTCAGGTGGTCGACAGCTTGTATACTGGTGAGAGGAAAGAGATGTGAAAGGGATGTGATCCCTCCTCTATACGCATGCAAACATGCACATATTCTCTCTTACCCTCGCTGTCTTATTCTCTCTCTCTGTGTCTCTCCATCCTCTATCCCTTCTCAAACACAAACAAACAGACAAATACACAGAAGAGCATTTTGAATCAAAGCGGGATCAATTCGGTGATACAGCATAACACTCTGCTCCGGAAATTTACATAATAACACTGCGATGAGTGTGGTGGCCAGTCCTGACACGTCTACTTTATTACTGCTTCACTGGCATGGTGAACTGACACATAGTTGAGACATTTCTGGATTGGGCAGGGTTGAACTTGTATCACATTGTAAAATAGTAAGAATGAATAACTTTGTCATGCTAATGGGAATAAAGGGAAACTGGAAGTAGCTGCACCCTAAAAGTACCTGGCTGGTCAATATACATCTATATGCCTGTCGCTACATCACAACAACTTATGAAGAGGCCTGGATTGGTAGCTGAACATCCATCCATCCATTTTCCAGCCTGTTATCCAGATACAATATATAACAGTCCAGATGTCCTTTTCCCCGGCAACTTCCTCCAGCTCCTCCTGGGAGATGTAGTCCCTCCAGCGTGTCCTGGGTCTGCCCCGGGTCTCCTCCCAGTCGGTCGTGCCTGGTACAGCCCCAAAGGGAGGCGCCTGGGGAGAGCATCCTCACCAGGTCCCTGAACCACCTCAGCTGGCTCCTCTCAGTGTGGAGGAGCAGCGTCTCGACACCGAGGTCGTCCCGGATCGCTGAGCTCAGACACCCTGTGGAGAAACCTCATTTTGGCTGCTTGTGTCTGCAGATTCTTTCGGTCACTACCCAGAGCTTGTGACTATAGGTGAGGTTCAGCATGAAGACCTGACTAGTGAATCAAGAGCTTCGCTTTGTGCATCAGCTCTTTCTGTACCAACACAGTCTGATATAACTCCCGCATTACCGCAGCTGCTGAACCTAACTGGCAGCCAATCTCACAATTCCTTTCACCCTCACTCATGAATACAACCCCATCTTATAGTTTAATCATGTAACACTGGAGTAGTAGACCAGTACAGTAGCTATGATTTTAGTTGTGTTTGACAGTGATTTTTTTCCTGGGTCAAGTGGGCACTCCATGCCCCGGAGTATTTTTTTTTCTTTATTTAGACAGACAGTAGGAAAGCTGAGAAGGATACAGAGTAGGGCAGATTCTGGCAGAATTCAAGGCTATGTCAGCAAAGGTTTGTGTGGATCCAGAGACAGGGGGATCATTTTTATTTATTCATTTAGATTCAGTAGAGAGAGACAGGAAAGATCAGGAGAGAGAGAGAGAGAGAGAGAGGGAGATGACATGTGATAAAGCTCCTGGGCCAGATTCGAACCCAGCACAGGGTACATTCAGGGTTTTGTGTTGCTAAGTAGAGTGTGATTCAGATTAGTATACATTTTATTTTATATGTCAATAGGGAGCAAATCTATTTCTAGGCCTTTGCTCGGCAGATAAGCTCTGTGGGGATTTGGTTATGAGTGTGTGTCTGCGCGTGTGTGCGTGTGTTTTGGAGAAATTACTATGGGAGGCTGTGCATTTACCCTGCATGGGAAAACCATTTTGTTGACTGAGTGGAAAATCAATGACATCTCTCTCTCTCTCTCTCTCTCTCTCTCTCTCTCTCTCTCTCTCTCTCTCTCTCGGAAAGCACAGAAGAAGAGAAGGACACACGGTCCACATGGTGGCGCTCTGACTCAACTCCAAGTGTCGACTTGTGCCCCCGATACTTGTTCTTATTTTCACCTGATTCCCTCCTCTCCTCTGCTTTCCTCTCCTCCCCTCCTTCGCTGTCTCCCTGCTCTCCTCTGCCGCTTCTCTCTGTTTTCTCTCCTCTACTGACAGAGGCTGCTCAGCTGCCCCGACTGAATGTCACACCATCTGCCTTGGCATGTTGCTGCGCCGGAGTCTACGAGGGAGAATGTTTTATCAGCGCAGGTCCTGGCAGAGAGAGGGCGGCCTGGCAGGACTGCACTGGCCCTGACCACACACACACATACACTCACACACACACACACATACACACGCATACTCCGAGTATATGAGTTGAAACTGAGTGAATTTCTTAATTTGAACTTTGAGCGGAATAAATTACATGTGGGTTTAGCCAAATTGAGGGACGGAGGGAGAGAGAGGGAGAGAGAGGGAGAGAGAGAGAGAGAGAGAGAGAGAGAGAAGGGTGGTGGAGGGAAAAGGAGAGCGAAAGAGAGCTGTTTAATTCTGTCCGAGCCCCCAGTCTCGGAGTATGGGGGCTTGTCTCTTCTGGTTCCAGAGAGCACAGTGAAATGCCCTGTGGAGGAGACACATGGGCAGCAACAAAGAGAAAGTCAGTGTGATCAGCACTCACATGCTTATGTCAGGGAGGGGGATGTTAATAAGGGAATATAAATGTGGTTTGGTTGTGTGTGTGTGTGTGTGTGTGTGTGTGTGTTGAGGGGGGGTTGTCGGGGGGTTATATGGGAAGGGAAGGAGTTTAGATTGGCATTAGACTCTGCATCACACACACACACACGCACACACACACACCGGGTTATTTTTAGCCTCACTTGCCCAACTCCAGTGCTCTGTCTGTCTCAGCACAGACCCACACCCCCCCACACACACACACACACACACACACACACACACACAGACAGAGAGGCATGCAAGCACAACCGCAATCTCTCAGAGACACAGCAAGGCAGAGGGATAGGGATGTGATTCATCAGTCTTTTTCTTTTTCTTGTCTTTTTTTTTTCAAGCTGCCAGGATTTTTGGACAAGCGACTCCTTTTTCATTCCTGGTGGGAGATCACAATTTTTTCCACTGCCTTTTGTGTCCCTGCTCACATCCCAGTAGAGATGGAGGTGTTAGATGTGACGAAAATGGGAAAGAGACAATGGGGGACAAGGGATGCAAGTTCATAAAGAGCGAGGGATGGAGTGCGATGGAGGAGAGGAAGAACGAAAATCAATCTTTATCCTTCACCCTCCCGCTCACATCTACTCCTCTCTCTCTCTCTCTCTCACTTTCTCACTTTCTCTCTCTCTCTTACTGACTCTCTTGACACTAACACACACACACCCACACACACACGATATTGACAGGACCCTTGTTCATGTATTCTTCCAAAGCTCCTGTCCCTCAATGTCGAGAACATGGTTATTGAACAGTGACCATTAATATCCCTTTCTAATAAATTACAGACCTGTTCTCTTACAGCAGAGCCGCCACACTCCATTACTTCCTTGGTGTTTCCCTGAATTTGGAGCTAAATTTTAACAGGATTTTTGTTCTTCGGATTCTTTTTATTTGGAAAATCTTATTTTTCACAATTCAGTGTTTATTTGTCCTGCAGATGCTACACACACAGCTGTAATATTGATTCCATCTGAAAGTAATCCTCTTTGAGCATTGGTGGAAGAATATTTGCATATTGTCGCCTCACACATTATTGACTGACTGGTTTGGAAAGGGAACTGTTTTGGGGTTTTTTATTTGTTACCTTGTTGAAAATCCCCTTAAGATTGATCTGTGTGTACAGTAAATGAAACCATGACTCTTATGGGCATAGCCTCACTCTTCTCGTGTAACATAACATAGATTGTCAATACGAAATTGTATCTGGATATGTCTCTGTAATCGAAATAGTCCGTGCTCCAATTGATTTGTACTTGAAGATTGCTAAAATTAACCACTGCAGCAGCCTCAAATTATACATCACACTTGCACAGTCTGACACATGCAGGCGTACATGCAGGCACATGCAGTGCTGATCCCAGCCTCCCCGAGGCCCTGAGCAAATCTCTGCTAAATAATAAAATGTCACATAAATAATAATGTGTATAGCATACTATGATTAATTAATAATTGCAATTAAGGTACATAAATAAGAAATTTTAAAGAATAGAACCACCCCCCTCAGATTTCCATTTTGTAAGATATAGCATACAGGTTAATATAAAACTACTACTTACAGCTTGGCTGATTATAAATGTAACTAGGCTACAGTATTCAAATGTATGAGCAGTGGCATCTTCCCATTCACTGGCCCCCACTGATTTCTTTAGTTTTTCTTTTCAGGATCTAATGGTTAGGCTATCTATATTTTGGAAGTATATCCAACACATTTACTTATATAGTCACATAACTTGTAGTGTAGACCAATCAGCACATGTCCACAAAGTATTTGGTTTATAATTCAGTCAGTCATGGTTGTAATATGAGCCAAAAGATTTTGTCTGATTATGGCGCAAAACAGACCTGAAATCCCACCCAGCGCGCTGACCATGTTGGTTCATTCCACTTTAATAAATAGTAAATAACATATGATGTCAATCTTGGAACAAATTCAAATTCCCTACCAATATTTTTAGCAGTCTCAAACATTTAATTAAATGACATTTTTTAAATATCATTTTATCAGCTCCACAAAGGGTTAACTCTCACAAACACTGTCTCAAAAAAATAAAAAATAAAAATCGCTAATTTGATTGGCTTAGGCTGGAGAGGCGGAGGCTCCCATTGGCTCCCATCTGATTGTCAAGCAGCCGGCTGCTGTCACTCATTGACCGCGGGAACTTGGAATGAATTAGTTGAAGTATTTGTCACATAGTTTGAGTGAAACCAAGGGAATAAACGGCCTTAACATAACATTATGAAAACAACATGACTCTACTGGATAGAATTGGTCAATTTCAGTCAGTTTCAGTCGGTCAGTTTGATTCGAACTTCAGAGCTAACGTTAACCAGCTAAAGGAAAGTGAGTATTGCTAATCTTTAGTGTAACTCACTTGTAGTTAGCGTTAGCATGTGCTATTGCCCGACCATGTTTTGATAATGTTACTACAACAAAATGCCTCCCAGAAATGAATTGACATAAAGACCTTTTTCACACAGAGTAGGCCTAAAAGTGTAGCTAAGCAAGAACTGCACATGATAATGACTCATAGTAAATGTACATCTAATGTAGCCTACGTGTAGGCCCACATGTACATGTAAATGTAGAACAGTAGCTTAGTTTACTTTGTTTCTAAACATTATGCATCATTTTTAGCAGAATGCCGGTTGGCTACCAGCAGGGGGACAGGGACTGGAGCAGACCAGGAGCTACAGGTGAGGTCTTACAATGGCTTAGTGATTTTAACAGTTCATGGCTTGGTTTTAAGAGAGGCTGTATTTGTTTTTAGGGCTTATAGCTACTTTGTCTCCATTATGCATTAGGCGCAGGAAACCAGGAACCAGCAGCAGGACAGAGATGAGGAGCAGCAGAGCGAGCAACAGGGTCTCAGGTGATTAGTGATTGTAAGAGTGCAATTTTATAGGGGCCTATTCACCAAAAAAACAAAGCTGATGTATTTTTAACATCATCTCACAGTTACCACATTGCTTAGTCTGCTGTGAACTGTGAAAAGTAGCTTTTAAGCACATAAGTGCCACTGTACCTGCAGGGCTGCAGAAACAGCCACGCACTAGTAAATATGCTGTAAAATGTGTGTTGCAGGGTAGAATATTTTAATTTTCTACTTTCAGCAGTTTAAAGAGAAAAAAAATGTGCAGAAACCTACAGTTTTGCAGAATCGTGCTGTGTGTGTGTGCAGTGCACGAATGTAAACATGCGCTTGGTAGTATGATGAACAAGATAAACGGATTGTCCCTATCCATGTTCATCTTAGAGCACATACTGTGACAACTTCATTTAGTTTACTAACTAGATTAGCAAATTGACTTATCCTATCAAGCAAGGCTACTACAGTTCCTACTTCTGCAGTGCTTTAAGTTAGCCAGCTAGACTAGGCTGTTGGCTCTTCTTACACATCACTAGATCTGCATGGCCATCGTACAATGACGCTGTACTGTCAACCTGTACAGCTTCCCTCTCCGTTGCAGCTAATTTCAGACAGTCAACTCAGCCAATCACATAAGTGCATGAAAGCAAGCCAGGAACAAATTGAACAAGGACCCTCCAATAGAAATGTATTTTTGTTCCTAGACTGATTTAATCTTTGTAATGCGAATTCAGCTAGTTCACGTGAATTGTATATGGAATTAATTAATTAAATTGGTGATATGGACAGTTTTAGCTAATCAGAAAAATGGTAGGGACACATACCTACCATCCCACCTGTATCTACGCCAAAATCTAAAGGGAAATGGCTGCTTTGATGCCCTTCTTTCATGACCTCGCCTACATTCGCGACACTGTTGGGCAATGCGGAGGCCTTACACAACTTGTGTAGTGTGTCTATAGGAAGGACCGACATTGGGCGCATGCATACACACACACTAACACACACGACACCACTGTGAGATATTCTCTCTTACATAGGCTTTAGGTAATTGTCAACTCATCTAATTGCAAACACTTCATCATGTGTCAATAATGCTGTCCTGCCCTCTGGCTCATTTAGAGCCCACTGAAAGTTGATGCATCACATCCTATGACCCGAGGCTGGGTGGGGGGGTGCATCAGTGTAAGTGTGAGTTTATGTATGTGAGTGACGGCATAAGTGTGACATTTAAGTGCCTATGTTACATCACATGATTTTATTGTGTGTATGTGTGTGTCTGTGTGTATATGCATGTTGCAGAAAATGCCCGGGGCACTTCCCTTTAACACCCAGCCCACCCCCCACCCACCCCATGTTCCCGTTTTGCATGCTTTCAGCATCCTCGCTCAAGCAGAAACACACACACACTCATTATTTGTAGTACATTGCATTCATAGTCCGAGAGAACATTGTGATTTACAATGAAGTCTGTCCTTTGACGTGGGGAAGAAAGTTGGAATGACATCATAGAAACAGTGATAACCTTTTCAAATTGTGGGCTAGGCTGAGATTGCTAACTATCCTTTGTTTCCTCTGAAACCAACTCACACCGAAATTATCCCCATTCCTCTCCATTTTATTACAATCAAGATATATTCTGGAGGAGAGGGTGATATGCGGTCGATAGCGCTGCGTGGAGGATGAGTGTATCTTGTCATTTCCTTCCATGGGTCATTAGTGATACCGCCATCGCAGACACCAGGGACTGTGATGAGATGAGATAGCATTGCGTCAACCGTTTTGTTGCCAGTAACACATCAATCAAGCCCTCAGGAGTTTGTGTTTTTTACATGGTTCAAGTTGTGAGCACCTGGGCACGGTGCTTAACCAGCTTGTGAGTGACACAGATGGATATGTGAGATTTAAAGATTAAGTAAATGACTGTACTTGATAGGAGAAAGGTGGTTTGAAAACATTTTGTGTTACTATCATTAGCTAAAAGCAATGGCAGATGCAACAGATAGGCCTATTTATTAAAAGGACTTGCTGCCTTTTTAATGGTGTCGATGATGGCTCAAAATGGTGTTAGAGTCCATGCCACACACTGCTGTAATGCTCCCAGAGGTCTTTGTAATCACCACATAAATCAATATCTTCGTCCCAAAGAATCTTAGGCTTGAAATGTTGGTCTTTGTGGTGAGAACAAACATCCTTTGGGAACCTTACAGCAGTGTGTGAAGGCTATCTTTTATTCATGTTTTTTTCCTCTGCTGCACCTGCTCACATTAGTTGGATGAGCATGTTTTATCTCTGTAAGTATTTCTGAAATCCTTCCCAATTACTTTCTCAAAGCGATTGAGCCTTGCTGGTATGGTGAAGCCAAATGACGAGTCTCCATTCGCCACCCATTAAGAACAAATTCTTGCTAACTTCAAATGGAATTTGCCAGCAAACTAAAAAGATCACACCCAGCAGTTGTGAAAATGCGTCACTCACAACATATTACTATGCAAACACCATTTCCTAATATTAACTACCTGTGTTTATAGTTTGAGCCAAGATGCCAAGTCAACCAGTGTATTCTAACCTCCATGAGGTATGAAGGATATTACTGGAACACAATGTCAAGGCTGTTGTCAAGGAGCTAATTTTACTGTTTGGTGTACATCTCCATCCTATCAACACACACACACACACGCACACACCCACCCACCCACAAACACACACACACACACACACACAAACATCCTTAGGGAGTCAGATCTAAGTTTGGGTGCTGCTAAGTCTCGTCAGGAAACCCTATACCCCTCATTGTCCCTGGGACGCAAGCGCCTCACATATGACATTTGAAGAAAGATGGTGCTGGAAGAGGGTGGTGCTTACAGTATGGGATATCAGAGACGTAAATGTGTGAGTGTGTGTGTGTGTGTGTGTGTGTGTGTGTACGTCCATGTACATGTGTTTGTATTTAGCCGAATATGTGGGTGCATGTGTGGATGTATAAAGGATTGTCTGTGCTGTGTGTGTGTGTGTGTGTGTGTGTGTGTGTGTGTGTGTAAGGCATACTGTATGCATGAGCAATGGTGTGTGTACTTGTGTGTGCTGCTAAACATGTGCCAAGGTGAGAGGGGCTTGACTCTGCAGGGTTCAGAGAGAGGAACAGAGGGATGTAGGCGCGTCATGGTGGACTCTGTTTCATTTTGCACTTCCTGACTGTCTGGGGGAAGGTTGACACGGTTGGCTGCAGGGAGGGTGACATTTGTCCAAAATAACCAATGGCCATTGTGCTATATCCTGTAGCTATGGGAGTGCAGCCAGGTGATGCCACTTCAGATCTGCCCTTGTCAACTGAAAGCTCAAAGGTCACATCAGCAGAATACCTGAGGTCAGCCAAAGGTCGTGTGTGGGCGTTCAAACAATGCACTCCAACAATGCATTTCAAATATGCAAACGATGTGTTTCAAATATACAAACAATGCGGTTCAAATATGCAAACAGTGTGTTTCAAAGGCAGTGCAGAGAATTGATGAAAATAATTTCTACGGTAATTCTAGCTAATCAGTTACTTGACCAAGAGAGTCAAAAGGGCTTGAACTTGGCAGCTCCCTTGTATTTTGATAGTATCTTTTGCCTGCATAACATTCTGGGAATTGGGGAATTTTTGTAAACACACCTCTGTTGACCTCTTGGCCGGAACGCCAAAATGAATAAACACAGGGACTCTGTTACAGCGAGGGCCGATGTAGCACACTGGTTCAGCTCGCCGCCCCCAGCCAAGCCAGCTCAACTTTTCCCACTGTTCAGCTTTTTCATTTCCAGTGTTATCCCAGCCGTGACTCTTTCCCATCAGTTCACCGTTTCCCCTTTTTACTTTTCACATTTTCCACGGAAATGTTCCTCCTTTATCTCAGTAGTGAGATAAACACCAGTGTGCCGCCTGTTGCCTCCACATAATCTTACCTTATAGTGTTTGATAAGTACAAATAGATTAGAATAGACACTTCCTATAGCAGGCATTATACATAAGCCTGGAGAGTGAAAAATACCATTAAAATGAATTCATCTCATAGGCTCATGATGTAGGCTTACTTGTAATTAATGTGTTATAATTTATGGGTGTGGTGTGCTTATAGTATATGCTTAATGATTATTCCAAAGACTTGTAGAGGTAGTTTGCTGGCATTATATGTGTAATGTTAGATGTGTGTAACATCAGGGCCACACAAAAATTCAAGTCACTCTGAGGAAAGTCAACTGCAATTTGATTCTTCTCAAGGTGGGACATACACACACACACACACACACACACACACAAACAGACAAAACCACTATGGGTATATAGAATACTTCTTAGCCAGGACAACTCAAAATTGACTGTCCATGGCAAAAGAAAAGACATGAGCACTTAAATCTGCACTTGGAGGTAGAATTTAACGGGACAACAGACAGACTGATGTTTTGGCTGTAAGCCTCCCTCAGTCCTCAGAGCCTAAAACCACAGTGGGGTCATCAGTAGGGGGCTGATGGTCCACCTGAGTGCGCTGTGTGGGGTAGATTCTCCAGTAGCTGAGCTTTGAGCATCTCCACCATCTCTCTAAATGTGTGTTTAGAGGTGGAGGCATGGCTGTGCTTTCTGTTGACACAGCCACCACTGCACCTCGATACACACTGTGCACAACAAACTGGTGTATAGGGCTGATAGGTGTGTGTGTGTGTGTGTGTGTGTGTGTGTGTGTGTGTGTGTGTGTTTGTCTGTTTCATTGTCTGGCCGATGACAGAAGACAATGCCGGCATATAATCACTGCTGATGAATTTGTATCAACAACAGAGTAGGAAGGAGGCAGAAAATAGAGCTTCTTAAATGATGCTTCGTCACACGCTGAGTGTGTGTAGCTGTCAATCAACACCGTGCACCCAGGAGAGGTGCCGTTACCATGGAAACAAAACGCACTCTCATTTGAATGATCCGTTGCAGCAATTTCTTTTAATGCCAATATTTTTTTTTTAGCTTTTTTTTATTTTTTTTTGGCTGGTATCCATGACTTGCAGTGACGTCAGTGGTCTGTTGACGTCATCATATTGACTCCCAGAAAAGCGCTCCATTGTAACCACAGACTATACAACAAGCGACCATGAACAAGCAAACGTCTCACCTGACTTGGGATGAAAAGGAAAGACCTTTAAAAAAGACTGCCGTCCTTGGAGGATAGTCAGTCCTCACTCTCTGCCACTTGACATCGCTGACACCACTGACGTCTGCAGATAAACTCCCCGATCTATTGTTTCATGATATACACATAACCTGCTACATCTTATTCATTTCACTAAAGGGTGGTGAACTATCCAACTCATCTTTATCTCATGAGTTGCTGCTATATGTCATGTCTCTCCTATTCAAACAATGAACATCTCTCTTTATCAGTGGGCAAATGATGAAATTTCGCCCCTCCATCCCGACATGACATGATTATTACACCCGACGGCGCAACATAGGACTGGCATTTTAATCGGTACTCTAAGTCAGTGATTCTCAACCTTTTTCATATCAAGGACCCCTAATTTAGTCCACATTAGGGCCACGGACCCCCATTTGATGAGATTTTGTCTCTCAGACCCAAATCTGAGAAAATTTTTATCGTTAGATATGATTTTGTCCAGAATTCCATGACTATCTGTATTGTAGGTAGAGAGATAACAGTGAAGTTATAATCAAAACCGTCATTCTTCTACATTCTCTAATTGTGTTAACTTCTTGTAAATGAAATAATGGTGAAGTTTAACAATTCATAAATTTTCTGGGGACCCCCTGGAACCCCCTCAAGGACCCCTGGTGGTCCCCGGACCCCACATTGAGAACCACTGCTCTAAGTACATAAAGTGCGTTGTTTAATTAAATAGCAGTGGTAGGCACTTTCTCTCACTAACTGAATGTTGTTGGGAGTGAAACTAGGACTGGCAGCGTCAACAGAACAAGTCATGCACCTCTAAAACGGTCAAGGTATCCCAGTGAGGTCATTGCTCCAAGTTCTATTCATACTTTTATGTGTATTTGAATGCTGAAGATGTGTCTGCTGCTAAACCACTTAAGTCACCAAATAAATGGGTTTTTTTGGAGTCATAGAAAAAAAGGTTACTACCTGTTAATATGTCAGGTAGAAAGGTATTCTTTAGGTGATATGTTAGGCTTCTGCACTGTTGTTTTTTTCCCCCTTCATCTGCAATTAAACATCGGCGCCCGACACACACTGGTGCATCGATAAAAAGCATCAATAAAAATGGATCATGCAACACAGCAGCTGACTCTTTCAATAAATGTTTACTCAAAGTAATGATCCTTTTTTTCTAAACTCATGTTTGTATAACATGCCATGTCCTTCAGCATAACCACTTATGAATTTCCACTGTTGAAAATGAAAACACACCTCCCAGGCGACAGTTGTTGAAACTCGGCATCGAGAGTTGACTACATGCCCTTGAAAGAGAAAACAGTCAACACTAGTTGGTCTTCACAAAAGGCACCAGTCACCTGGATTCACCCGAACTGATTATACAAAAAAACTTTCATCAGTCAACAAACCAAATTACTGCATTCCCATCAAAGCAAGGAGGATAAATGTGTTGCGTTTGGGCTGAGGGTTTATAAAGATCTCTATTGAAAAGGCACAGCATAATCGAATGACGACAGCAGACTCTAAAAAGAAGCTCCCTTAGTTATTCGCCAAGGTAGAGTCTTTTCATCGAGGCAGAGAAGCAACATGCCCTCCAGAGAGTCTGGCATAATGTACTGCTCTATCTTTATTAGGAAGATGGCTTTCATTCGCTCGCTGAATGCCAGGGTCATGATAAAGCGTTGTTTGAATAAATGCAACAAACTTGAAGTTCTGTCCTACATTCACGTACGTGGTACTTTCAAAAGGCAAAAATGCCTTCTGCTCAGCAGTCCATACGAGGCTCATTTTTTCCTGCGGGAAATTTCGTCCGGTCTTTTGAATGTAATTTTAAACTCCTCTCTGCTAAAAGCCTTACACAACAAAAGGGTCACTCTTGGATTTGATGCACTTTCTTTCAGCAACACCGCGTGCTGAAGTGGCGTAGCTATGACGTGGGAGGGTAAAATCAATGATAATCAATCATACTTGATGGCATAAAACCCAATGCGGCTAAAACAAAACCCGCGCTCTGTTTGTCAGCCGGCTCCCAAATCAATTTGGTGCTGTTTACCATACTGGAATGATGGCATCACTGAATATTCCATGCTATCTGTGGGAAACAACATGCCTCTCTGAGAAAACATTTCCCTAAGTCTCTGGAGGCATTATCTTGTATGCAGATACAAAAGCTACAAACACAGTAACACACACACACACACACACACACACACACACACACACACACACACATTTGCAGTAACCTTTTGAGATTGCACGTGTCGTCTCAAGGCCTGCCTCCCCGGGTGAGATCCACACTTATTAAAGAACACAAAAGAGACTAGTTTAAGCTCTGAGGGAGCGAGCGAGATGGCAGAATGTTTACCACAGACTCAGTACCGACAGGCACATTCAGCCGGCAACAAGCACTTACCCCTCATTTCACTTTTTAATCGTCTTGGTCATTACCATATGCAAATGAGCAGCATGTATTAACATCTGGGATAGCTAACGACTGGGCTGTTTGGGAAGATTGGTTTGGATTGAGTTCACAGCGTTTCATTGGCTCGTGGTTCTCTGGGACACAGTCAGGTCCACAAGGGGCATTGTCAGAAAAGATGGATTATAATTTTGGATGAGTTTGATGATTTTCTTGTACTTTGAGAGATTTGATGATTTTCTTGTACTTTGAGAGATCCAACAGAGAAATAGGGTGTAGTTCCCGAATGGCTGCATCGTATTGTACTCGCCCTAAATGAATGTTAAGTAAGGGTTAGATCAACTTAAACGGATTTGGGTATCAGAATCAGTCCTTGCTGTTTGTCCTACATTCATGTACGTTGTACTTCTGTCGTCACGCCACGTCACGCCATGTCACGTTGAGATATTTGCAGCAGAGCTACAATGGAGTTTAATAGCAGAAAATTTTTCAACTATGTAAAACATCAACGGTAAACATCAGGTTTTGTTGTCAGTCGCTCAGAATCAAAGAGCGAGGGCTTCTTTCTAGACTCTCCAATTAGCCGTTCAGCAATCATACAGGGAGAAATCCATCGTAGAAGAGACACCAACTCTTCCACCGACAGCAGCCTCAATAGACCAGAATGCAATTGAGTAAGGGGCACGACTCAAGGTTTTTCTTGACTGGAAAAACTTGCTCTCTTGCCCTCCCTATGCTATCGCTATTGTTCTCTCCACCTACACATATAAGCCACAGCTGAATGCATTCAAGTTCACGCCTGTTCTCTGGGGCTTGTTGAATGTCATTCTGGGAAACGTAGGAAATCACTATAACTGAAGTAGAAGTAGATGAGGCAGATTAAAAGAAAGTGTGTAGATCAAAAAAGTAAATTGTAACACTTCATCAAAAAAGAACTCCTGGAATGCTGAACATCACAGATCGATGATATATAACAGTGTAAAAGTAACCGAGGGTGGGTTTTTTCCTCTAACCTTGGGAACGCAGCACGTTGTTCCAGTGAACAGCCCTCCGCTCCTCACCACATGCCTTTATCACATTTATTCATTCATCATACATTCATACTTCTCACCTCGGGACTGTCAAACTCAGCTCTCTAGGCTGAATGATTATTCTTACATTAAATAGCAATTACTGTCTCTCTCCCCCCTTACCAGTGACTCCCTGCATAGAAGCATACACCATTTGATTGCTTAGCACAGCAGGTGGGTGTAAAAACAGCATATAGCTCAGTGGAGGGTCTGTCTGTTGGTTTGTCTTTTTGTAGCTCTTCCCCATTCACACAGAAACAGAGGCAAACCAAGTCCATCAATCTTGTATTATAATATTTGTTGTCTTGTAGAAATTAAATTGCTTAACATATACAGTATATTTAGTGACTAAAATAGGGGGAATCTAAATATGGACAGTCTACTTGTCAGTGATAGCATGTTTTCCTTTCACCACTGTCAAAGTCACACACTCTGCTGAGTGTCTCTGTCCGTGTTCATTTGCTCTATTTTCTACACAGACCAGCCACCAGGGGAGTGCTCCACATTTTATTCTTAGCATTTTTTCTCTCCAGGCCCCACCGCTGATGTTCTTGATGTGAGAGCACCAAAGGTGGATGGGTCATCTGTCACACACACACATCGACCTCAGACCACCCACCGTCTGTCCCCCACCTCCGCTTTAACATCAGTGGACTCCAAATTCCCTCATGCACCGAAATGCTACACAGGTATAGGACACATATGCACACAAACTGCCATATATGGCTAACTCTGTCCTCTGTGTGTTCTTTCTCGCACAATACAACACACACACACACACACTCACTGTCACGTATGACTACCTTAAACCTGGATGGTCCCCCCTCTGTCTTTCTCACTCAAACACACACACACACGAGGCCGCCCCATGTTGTGTTCTGCAGTTCTATGAAGTGAGTCCATGCTAAGAAAAGCTCCTGCATCCATTGATTTCTCCGATCTATTTTCCTTTCTAGCTCATCCCCACCACTGAGTGCACCGCTATTTCCTTCTCTGCGCCATGGTGACATGTAAAGACACATGTGGTGTCGCTGACGTTGTGTGTTCTAGACAGATTACCAGTCCTGAAATAGATTAACCTTTTGTCTTCCACCCCCCACTCCCATTCATCTATCTCTCTCACACTCTTACTCTCATGTTGTTTTAGCCGCACTAGAATAAGATGCGTTACACATACTGTATGTTGAGTAAGATTATGTGGAGTTATGTATTTGTATCAAAGGTCACAATTGTCTGAATCCTACTATGGATTAAATGCAATGGCCCATATGGACAACACTGTGCCTTGAACTTTGCATAGCACTATTATTGTGAAGCTGTTGGGGAAATAGGTTCTTAAGCATTGGTGTTTCCAAAATAGTTGTTTTTTACTGGTTTTGCTGACTTACATTAAGACGGCTTCTACAGAATACTAAAGATGTCTTTTTAATGGAGATTGCAAATGTCTTTGTCAGAGACTAAACTTGATCTGCATATCTGTTTAACCAACCCATTCTAAGTTGTGAAATTTGTTTGTGGCATTATCATCTGGCTCAAGGAGAAGCAGAGTGAAAAGCAGAGCGAGAAGAGAATGGGAGAGGGAGTGAAAGGGGAAAGCGTCCCAATGGAGAGGCGTAAAAACAGACAGGATAGGGCCGGAGTCTTGAAGTTGAGCCGGCTGGCACTCTGACAGCTGGTATTGTCAAGTTGGAGGAGAAATGCCCTCCTCCCCGCACCTCCCCAACCCCCCCCCCCCCGCCCGTGTCAAGGAAAACTAATTACCGGCACGTCAGATCTCTAGCTAGCAACAGCTACTGCCTCGACTAACGTGGCACTCTGCCTTCGCTGCAGAACAATGCAGGGGACATATCACGTCCCGGCACAGCACTCGTGCGAAAAGAAAGCATTTCCTATCACGCTCATTAAGACAGAGCTTGGAGAAGAATTAAGTCTCTTGGTGTGTTATTTAATTGACTCAAACTTGTGTTGTCACCCTTTGTTCGCTGCAATTCCAGACATCCTGAGCGCAGGGAGCGAAGAGATAGCGTTATGCAACAGACAAGAAAATGGATTGATATGAAGCAAGAGATGTAACAGCCTGTCTCTCTCTCTGTCTCTCTGTGAGATGAAATGCCGAGGTAAAAAGGGGCTGCTCACTCATGCTGCTTTGAGGTTAAATTTACCATCTCACCACCCGTGATTATGAAATGCAATTTCATCAAATAAAACAGGGGACACTCATAATGCTGCTTTGATTCACTAAACTATTTAATCCACTGCAAAGGCCATTGCGCTTACACACACACCACGAACGCACGCACGCACACACACGCACACACACACACAAACACAGACATACACGCATAGATGCCTTAATAATATCTGGCCAAAAACTAAAGGCAGAAATGACCCTGTCTGGCTTTACCGACGGTCTAATCTCTCCCAACAGAATCTTGATGTTGTGAGTTTCAAAGACTTTTCAGCAGTTTAAAACTTTTGTGAAGTGGGAACCTTGAGAGATAAAGCAGTTGAAAATGTTGTGCATCACTTCAGTGTTTATTCTTGCTGGTTGCTGGAAGAAGCCACTTCTTCATGTAAGCTATGAATCATCACTAACATACCAAGAGTTTTCCTAACACAAACTACATTAGGTCTAATGTTGATTGATGTGCATTGTCCATGTTAAATAAACAGATACAATTAAACAAAGAGACACACACAGTTTTTTCTATTTGCAGAGTTAATTTATTTGTGTGATTCCTGTAATAGCTGAGGCAAACACAGTGAACACACAGTGTTTGCGCGGACACACACACACACACCCAAAGGCCATTGGAAACTATCTCCAGCTATTTTTTACTCACTCATTCTTTCTGCTGGTGATCTGTCAATAGTTCAAAGAAAAACATAATTAAAAAGAGAGCAATACTCATTGTCTCTATGCAAACTATGAGGATTTATAGTATTTTCCATTAACAGCGATACATCAGAGCTTGTGTGTTTATAATTGTACAGTAGGAATAAATTATGTATGACATGTTAAAGAGTAATTTTCCATTACAGATGCTGTACTACGGAAGTATAAGTGAAAAGGTGAGCATGACAAATTGTTTTGTTCCCAATCTGCTGTGCACCAACTAAGTTCACAAAGGTCTGGGTCTTGTGATGAAACCTGCTGTCACTGGGAGAGTGTGGGTGGTGTCAGTTTTAAGCATATCATCTGTCAACACGCACATACTGTAGACACACACACACACTGGTTCCCTGTATTCATTTTGGCATCCAAGGCCAGGGGATAATAGTGTCACTGTCTATAAGGCTCGCATGCGTGTGAATGCATGCGTTTGTGTATTCCATAAACCTGCCTCCAGGCTATGCAAGTGTGTGCTTTTGTGCACATATGTGAGTGTGTGTGTTTGCATGCGTATGTGTGTGTTTGTGTGTGAATGTGTGGTGTTGGCAGGGAGGACAGCCAGACACATGGCAGGTGTGTAAGCAGGTCCCAGAAACACCTGAGCCCCAGTATGTGTGTGTGTGTAGGCGGGCTCCCATGTTGAAGGGTGCGCTCCTCACCGCAGCACCTGTCACTGGGTGTTGATGGTCTATCCAGCTATTCTTGCCAGCTCCACTGTAATTGGTCATCATTATCCGGCCAGCTCATTCTAAACGAAAATTTGTATTTTTGTGTTTGTTTGCTTCTTTTAAATTTTGTGTTCAGCTTGTTCCGGTCTTGAACTTCTCTCTTATTTATTTTCCATTCCAGTGCTGTTTTTTCCTTTTCTTATAATTTGGTGCAGTGTCCCTTTAATTCAGTTTGAAAGGTCATGTAATTATCTTGTTTTTTACACCATGCAGCTGTAAAAACACAGGAATGTCAGGCTAACTGAATGGTATTTCATTCATACATGACTTGGAAGTTAACAGTTATCATTTCCAACACAAACTATACAGTGTTTTGAATTACATATCGACACAGAAGAGTCTAGGTTGGTCAGAAGTAGTGAATAAATAAGTGAATAATTCAGTAGTGTAATTATAATACATTTTCATAGTTGCAATATTTTATGCAAAAGGTCATAGATTGTTTTCTTATCACATGCAAGCAGTGGATGGTGTCATAGTAATGCTAGCTGCTAATATCAGGTATTTATTTCCCAATATGTAGAGAGTAGATATAGAAACTGGCTTGGTAAAATGATGCAGCATAATAATTCATTTTAGTGTACTGTGCACTTAAAAAATCACTTAATCATCATGATCACGATTACCTGATATTTTATCATCTGCTTGATTCAGAGGGCAGCTTGCATGCTGCTGCGTATAAACCAGCTCTATATTCTAAGAATAGACCTTAAAACCCTCCTCCACTAAACCGGAAGCCACTATATTTAACTCATCTAAGTCTGGTTACCATGACAAATGAGGGACGTGCATCCCATATTGCATTACGAGTGCACTGTTATAGACGGCTATCTGGACAGACATCGGTTTGAAGAGCAGATCAATATATTGTAGACCCGGGCTGGTCATCAATATCATTACAGTCAAACACAATGATGATGCTATAAAGCTCTGCTGCATGAGTCATTCTGGGATCTTAGCTGTAGCTTCTATGTCAAATAGGATTTATCCGCCCCATGACTGCTGACGCAATTTCTGGGCCTCTTATACTGTATTTCAGTCCATTGCATATGAAAGGCTTTTTTTTAAACCACACATACAGTATATGAAAAAAAAAAATGCAAGCAAAAAATGTTTAAAACATGCTTTGATACCGTATTTAGGTCAACTTATTTACAGTTGCTGCAAAGAGATCTGCCTCTGGCAACAACAGGCATGTTGCAATCACATTGGTGTGTGTGTGTGTGTAGGTGTAGGTGTGTGTGTATTTATGTGTGCGTGTAATGTTATTTCTAGAAAAGCTATAAATATTACGCTAATATCTCCTCTCCCCCTCAGGCTGGTGAATGAATACCGTTCCAGCCCAGTGGGTCTTATCCTGAGAATTTTATTACTGCTGTCTGCTTTCATCTTTAGGGGACTCCTGCAGGGAAGATGAGACATTAATTGACACTTGAACATCTAGTGTATACATACATGCATACAGGAAAAACATAACACATGTGCATGTAGACACACACACACACACACACACACACACACACACATTAATCTTGGCATCAGTTCAATGTAATATAGTGTGTTTACGTCAAGGATTAAGTAGAGAAGGCCTGTCCTTTGTCAGAGGCTTTGAAGACAGAAGACCATTGTCTTTTGGATCTTATGTCACTGTGTGTGTGTGTGTGTGTGTGTGTATGTGTGTGTGTGTGTGTGTGTGTGTGTCTGTTTCCACCTGTCGGTCTGTCTGCCTGTGTATCTGTAACTGTGTGTGTGTGTGTGCTGTCTCATATTTGTGTCACCATCATGGCCAACATTAAAGTCTGCTTCATAGCCGGCATCTGCATCACATTTTCAACCAGAAAACTCAAGCACCCATCATACGAAGCCTCTCATTACTAATTCCGACCAATATGTAACCGAAATGGTCGTGGTTTGTGTTGTGTGTTGTAATTCCAGCTCATAGCCGGGGACGGTGTCTGGAATGATTGCGCGGCTGTCATCATTCATTTTCCAGTGTGAAAGGTTCAGCGATACAATCAGTGAAAACAGTGGTTGAGTTACCCTAAGGCGCATGATAATATAAAACGGGCTTGAAGTTTCACCACAAAAAAAGTCTGCATGACTGCATGTTGATGTGCAATGACTTGAGGTAGAAAGAGTGAAATTTCTCAGCAAACTTGTTGAAATGTGAGATACAAGTCAGCCGGTCGTACTTTTGAGAGCAACAGAATGGATGGCACACACATGTGGCGGCGCATATTGTAGCGCCTCTCGTTCCACGATGACTGTCACTGATAAGGCCAAATGACATTTTACTCCAGTGAACCTCCCTGGAAAAATCTTTAATGTCCTTGAGTTTTGCCCAGATCTCCGAAGCGTCTGCGATAAGATAAAAAGAGCTCTGTCTTCCTGTGATGATTCGACTCCAACCCGGGGAGATAAAGAGCAGTGATTCAGATCGTCAGTCTGTCAGATAGGAGCCATAGTGGAGAACGAATTCAAGACGACTCCTGGCGTGCAGGAGGGCTGATAAAGAACATTACGGCAGGGGAGAGACAGTGGCTGTTGGTACTGCGTGTGTGTGTGAAGGTAAAAAGAATAACGTACTGGGATTACAGTAATCTGAGTATATTAAAGTGCTCACTTTAAGACGTTAGTGTCAGTAGAAAAAAAATTATTGGATCATAAAGTCACGTTTAACTTTGATATTATAGTCATGTTTGGTCTTGTGATGATAGCTTCATTTTATGCAGTTTGCAATAATTGTGTCTCTACAGGATGATAATTGTGCTCTTCAAATGGCAGTAAATTGTTCTCTTTATGATATATACCATATATTTTGGAGACAGAGTAATTGAGAGAAATCAGATTATGTTAGATCAATACAAAGGATTATATTACTGGTTGAAATCTCTGGTGCTCAGTAATCCGTAACAGATTACATTTTAAAAGGAGCCGGTACCACGCTCTGGTGGACATGCGGTACGAATGGGAAACAGTCATTGGAAATGAGAGCCGTGTCTGCGGTGCAGCAGGAGAGGATGATAAAAATTGGTTCTGACTGTGTTCAGTTCGCACATCCACTTCCTGCCCAGCATCCGTCTCTACTTGACCATTATGAGTGTGGGTAGGACTCAGCGAGTACAGAACAGAGAACGCAATGGGGAAGCAAACAAGGTGTGAAAAGGAGAAAGGGAAAGAAAAATCAAGAGTCGGGCAGAGAGAAAAAAATGGTACACACTCTAAGACACAATAATTGCTTTGCCTTTATTTTCTTACTGAATTAACCTACACCTACATTTGCGGTCCTCAGAACATCTTGTTGATGTTAAACAGAGAAGTGCTGCCCATTATGAGACCACAGCATCATGGTTATTAACAGCAGATGATTTCATATATTTGAACATGTTCTTGTTGCCGTCCTCCCTCAGGTTAAACATTGACATAAGCTACAAGGTAGCACATTTCAATCCTAGATACTTTTCATTCCCTCTCTAGATTTCCATTCACACATGGCCATCTGTCATTTTGCTTGGCGTCAGAAAATTCAGCTTTTTGAAGAAATATCTCTTGATGATGTGGCACCTTTTTGACCTCTGACCTGACTCTAGTGCGGAGGCGACTGTGTACACACCACAGTGTACACAGCACATCTTTGATCTCATGGAGCAGCATGGGTATTTGATGCATGCCCTCACAGGAGAGAGGGAGAGAATGAGGAAGTAAATAGAGAGCATAGCTGCATTCAGAGCACTAGTAAGTGTGCTACTATCCAATTCCAGCTGATTGCAAGCTTTACATGATGTAATGTCACCCAAAGGTTCAGCAGCAGACAGCTTTTCCTCACTGACAAGTGAGGAAATGAGGCAGCTGTGGTCAACACCGGCTGCCCTATCTCTTGTCATACAAAATGAATGGACTTCCACTACCTGGGTTCTCAATTTGCTTGTGATTGTACACTGATAGAGAAGGAAATTAAAAGCAAGGGGCTATATGGTGTAGAATATAGGCTTATGACATTTAGTAAACATGCAGGAAAATGTTCGATAGTCTTATTCTGTGCACAGCATTCTGCCATTCATTTCTGCCCTTCATTTCAATGAACACAAATGGTTCATAGAAGATTGCTAGCTCTGAAATACAGCAGAGGAAGACCTGGGGAGTGAGCTGAATGTGTAGTTTGTGTATGTCAGCATGCATGTACCCATGTGTGTTTGTTTGCATTTGTGAAAGTGTATCGTCTTCTCTGGTGATGCTAATCTAAGTTTGCAGAAGTTGTGGGCGGGTTGCTACTTAACGTGGTTTTCACTCTTCATTACAATCAGATCACACCGCCCCTGCAAGGATCATGCTCGCTGTCTATCTCTTTCTTTTTCTCTCTCTTTCCCTCTCTCTCTCTCTATCTCTCTCTCTCTGTGTGTGTCTCTCTTTCTCATACACACACATATACAGACAGGCATGCATACACACACACAAACTCAGGCTCTTGACCTAGTCTGTGCAGAGTTCTCTCTTACTTCGCCTTACCTTTTCTTACTCTTTGGCTCCTTGAGTTAGTGCTCTTTTTTTTATTGGAAACACTTTATCTCTTGTTCCCAGGGCAATATTTGATCAGATTCTCATCTTAATTTTCAGGACCCATGAATTAATGGATGCAGGTTGAGCTACAGTAGTTACCTCACTGCATACATGCACACACACAAGGATGCAATTGCACACACATTGACTCACACACATGCAAATGCACAGATTCACTCTTTTCCTTCCCTCTCTCTCTCTCTCTCTCTCTCTCTCTCTCTCTCTCTCTCTCTCTCTCACTGAGCCTCAGTTGATGATGAGCATGCTCTCTTCACTGATTGTTTGAGTTTGAGATTTGAGCCTCGGGTCTCTTCCTGAAGTTTGATTAGGACCATGGTTTAATTCATACTCAGTCAAGTGTGTGTGTGTGTGTGTGTGTGTGTGTCTGTCTGTCTGTCTGTTTTGGCCGAGAGCAGCAGGGGCATATTTAAGTTTACACTTCACAGAGCATCAAATGGTTTAATCAGTTTGAAGGCTTGCGGGAGAAATAAATGTGTGTAAGTGTGTTTTTGTGTGTATGTGTGTGTGTGTGTGTGTGTGCAACAGGAGTGCAACATATATTCAAATGCCCAGGCCTCTGTGTTTACGCCTCTAAATGTGTATTTGCACATTACTATGCATATGTTACTATGCATATAATGCATTTGCATATCGCATATTCACATGAGTGAATGCAGCGTCCATCCTGCTGGAAAGCATAAGGCTGAGGGGTTTTAGACTGAGAAGAGACCCACCCTTGCTACCATGAAGGACACCTGTAACACAGGCTCCACTGCAAAGCCTTCATTACACTGCATGTGTGTACTCCGTCCTCCTCACCACACAAATTGGCAGTGTAGCCGACTGAAATTTCATGTAATCCTTATCATCACCCTGTGGATCTAAACGGACGCCAAGAGCCAAGTCTTCCACAACGGTCAAATACGGCCATCCATCACTTCATGAGTTCAGTGAAGCTCAGTTTAGCCATGCTGTTCAGGCAGCCGCACAGCAGAGTAGAGCAGTACAGCAGAGCGCTTCATGACTGCGGATAATATAAGAAGTACGGTTAGCCAGCCATGCATCAATTTGTTGCCCAAATCCATCTGTATGTTATTATTTTACATGAGGGGAGAGAAAGAGATAGAGGTGGGGGGATAACACTTTCAGTTAGTACCATGTTACAAGGGCACTCATACTGATTATAATGCACTCATAATGCCTTATGAACATGCTTAAAAAGATCACATAATTTATACTGATGCGTTGTATCAGCATACATAAAACATAAGAATTATAAGTACTAGAACTCTCTTATGAACATTGTGCTTTTATTAGGCTACTTTAGGCTAATTTAGCATGTTTTAAGATCTATCACACAACGTTATGAAAATTGAATGATTTGAAAAATGATATGATTTGAATTTGATGATTTGATGGCATTTGAATGTGTGCTACTTTAAGCATATAATGATGATGCTGCACGGATCATATTAGTGTACTGTGAGCACTTATAATACTTTGTTGTGTGTTTATAGCATAAGGTGACTGAAAATATTGAAATCCAAAAAATTATAATGCTTGTCAGATAATCTTTGATAGATAACTAGTCATAAATATTCATAAGATGCTTGAACTTGTGAATCATCAAGTTATATCTATAATGTTTTTTAAGTGTTGATATAATGCATCAGTAAGCAATATGTGTTCTTATAAGCATTGTCACTAGGCATTATGTATGCTTTATAATTGCTTTTGAATGCCCAATCTCCAAAACACCCCAGTTGGTTAGAATGTGTTTGGAGCTACTGTAAAGGTGTGTGTGTGTGGGTGTGTGTTTGTGTGAGTGTGTGGGTGTGCATTTATGTCTATGCACCTGTTTCTCCTCCCTAGTTCAGTACCAGTCGGTGTAAGCTGACACCGGAGTTAACACTACGATCAAACCTTCTCACCCTGTCTCCCTTTCCTCTGCTGTAACATACAAAGTCATTATGTCTCTTTCCACTATAAACCTCCCCCCCCCTCCACACACACACACACACACACACACTATGCACTCTCATCTCTAGGCTCCAAATGTCAGCCTCATCAGCTAAATTATCCAATGACTTGAACAGCATCCTTACATACGCCATTTAGCTCTCCTCTGTCTGAGAAATGGGAGATGAGAAACTATCATTGCCATCCACATTGCTAAAGTATTATGTGTCCCACTTCTCTCCTGCAAGCAACGGTCCCACCAACTAAAGGCTGTTGTATTTAACACAGACATTTAGACATGTGCTCATTTAGTTCCAGGTAACTTGGACTGTGTGTAATAACAACACGTCTTCTTACAGATGCTTTAGAGAACACATCTATTCCTGATATCTGAGCATCTCTATGGAGTCCATGTACATGTATTTGTTTGCTCACGTGTGTTCACTCACAGGCGTGTACGTATGTATGTGTATATGCGTATTCCGTCCAACTATACTCCATCTTCATCATTCCTATAAATAATTGGTTTATTCATAAACTTCCCCAAATAGATCCTACAGGGTGCTGTCACTCAAACAATCTTCATTCACAGTTCCTCCGCGCTCTCTCTATTTTCGAGTCAATTCTCCACCGACTGATGCGTGTGTCGCATTTTATTTATGGATCAGCATTTACTGAGAATAGATTCACTTTGATGAGGCAAGGCTCCAGTGGTGAAGACTTATGGTCTATTTCTGTACAACAGCGCATGGGACTCACGTGCCTGGTAATAAAACGCCCTTGATGTGCGCCCTTTTTTCTCGCACAGAGAGAGAAAAGGCGCACATGCATACATAATGGGGGGAAAAAACTATTTTCAGATGATTTTTTTTTTTTCTTTCGACTGTGTAATTCATATGCCCGCTGGCGGAAAATGGATGTGAATCACTCACCATGGCTGCTCTCCAGCATCCATTCACTCTGCGCTCTCCATTCTTGTCCTCTTTTACTCTGTCACTCTCCGTCTCTCTTTCTGTCACAGTTATTCACTCTCTCTCCTTGCCTCTACCTCTTCTGCTTCGCTCCCTCACTCCATCTCCTTATTTCACCCTGTATTCCTCTCTAATGCTCTCCTTATTTCTTACTACCCTGACAACAAAAGCACTAATATAAAATACTTATTGTGTGTCTGTGGTACTCAATAGTGAGTTTATAGTGACCTTATTGTACTTTATGGTATTTTTATGTCCGGCGTCACCATGGTATATATGTTACGTAGGACATTATGTCGTCATGGTGGCGTCTGCGTGTGTGTGTGTGTCTGTAGACACATTCTTGTGAACACAATAACTCAATAACAAAGCATGATAGAAACCCCATACTTACACTACAAGTACCTGCTGTAGAGTAGACGATCTGATTAGGTTTTGGACCAGCTTGCTGCATAAAACTGGATATTAATAGGGAAAACAGATTTTCTTGAAACTCCTTAAAGGCATACTGAGCAGGATTATCTCCCTTGAAATAGCATAAATTCATCCAAAAATTCTCCTTCTCCTCACTCAATCATTACTTATGGCCCATTGGTAGTCTGTGACAGTGTGTGTCTGCCTGGATTTTCTAATTTCTGAATGTTCGGGACGTTTCTGGGCGTCTACCTTTTGGCAGCAGGTGTGTCCGGCTGCAATCAAAACCACTGCTAAATCATTTTATATCTAAAAGCCTCGATGGCTGCGGTTGTAGTCCCGAACTCTGAAACAGAGCAACTGGTCAGAGCTAGTGTGTATCGTAAGCTGCAGCTAGCTACCATTAGCGTAGCTGCGTTGTCGTAGAAAAGCTGATGGCTAAGCTAACCGGCACCTACCTGTCCAACAGAAAACTCAGCCAACTCTGCGTCGCTCTTCATCCCATCCTCTCCTTCAATACTCTCCAACGGGTGAAAGCCAGCAGATTCACTCTCGTATTGGAACGAGCCGTGTCTGCTTGGCGTTTTGCCTCGCTGTACTTTTTTACAGGTTTTTACCGTTCTGGCAACCGCAGGGAGGAGGGGTCAACTTTGAAAGTTGTGTTTACAAGCCACAAGCAGCAAAATCCTACTCAGTATGCCTTTTAATGCTTTAAGATTCAGAGTTCATATTAATACCGCCTATGTGTTATGTGAAGAAAAGTATGTCGACACAGAAGTATTTGCTAATTAATGCATTAATGACCTCATTAGCATGACTAGTGTTTAATATATCATGGTGATTATGGCGGGACATTAGACAGCTCAAGTGCCTCTTGTTTTTTATCTCCTGTGTTATCGCTATAATATTCCTGTAACATTCCAATAGGATAGTAAATATAGTTTATAGTTTTGCTGTGATATTTGTGTAGTATCCTAGAATTTACTGTACTGTAGTTCTTTTCCGTAAGGGTAATATCCTCCATCTTTTCATTTTCTCCATCCCTCTCCTCCTTCTCTCCAACTCCCTCCATAATTTCCCATGTTTTCAAATCCCTTCCTCTCTCCCTCCCTCCTGCCCTCCCTCCTGCCCTCATCCCTCCTCTCTGCTTTGAGGGCACCCTGCCTGGCCTGTGTGATGTAATTGTATATGAGAGTCGTGTCACCGGGGCCGTGCAGGGGATTATAGATAGAAACAGAGTGGAGTTCCAACCAGGAAGCGAGGCGAAGCTTGGGTTTCTCACTATTGCCAGTAATGTATTAAGAACTTTCTGCCGCCCACTTTCCATCACCTCCGACTCAGTCTGTCATCGTTTATTTTGAGTTTCAGTGAAACCTATAACATAAAAGTGTTGTCAATGACATATCTTTTTGTCTCTATTGTCAGACAATAGGACTGTAAAAAGTCATTTGATTAAGGGCTACAGAATGCCAACAGGCGAGGAATTGTGTTGCATAGTTGTCAAAAAGACGATAGCTAACAAGCTAACATTAGCACCCGGTAACGTTAGTGAGTTTTTGCCTCCTTTGTGCAGCCAGTTTTGAAAATGCCGAAGAGTTGCTGCGCACCTTTCTGCACTACAAACACATGGAACAAATAAACTATACACATAATAAAATATATGCCTACAATTCAATATGCAACAACTTCAGTTAGCAGTTAGCATTTTAGTGGTTTAACACAAGAAGACTTCTATGGTGTTGCAATTCTCAAAGATAACAAAATATGTGACAGAGGACAAGACAAAGATGTCGTATTTCTTGTCAGAATACAGGAGAAGATATGACAGTTTCAGTAGGAGACAGAAAACGTACATTTTTAAATTCTCCTTGTGTCTGCCTTCCCCTTCTTTCTAGTTACATCTTTCCTGTCCGTTTCCTATCAGCAGCCTCTCGTCTGTTAGCTAGCATCTCCTTCAGCCTGAGCTTCTTCAGCCATGACACCTCTCATTTTCTGTAGCATCATGCTAATGAAACCAGCTAGGTTAAGGAGCTTTAGCTAATCGCTGCCTTTTTCAGCTTGTATTCCTCTCTGGAGCTCCCTCTCTCTCACTCTCTCTCCTATTCCCTTCCTCGGTTTATTGCCCATTCCAGCTAAATCCACACAGCCCTCTGTGCTATTGTAGATAACACAGCCTTGGCTTGGAGTCATGAGGATCTGTCGCTGTGGCATTATAGAATGCATAATGTGCAGGCATGACATAAGCCTTGACACCTACTGTAGGCCTATTAAATGAGGAGTGCAAGTTACGCACAGTCATTTCACGCAGTGTAAATATTAAACGGTTTGTCGGGTGAATCTGGCTAAGAGGGGCTCATGTGAACTGAATGAGTTGGGCTGGCGCGTTACTGTAGTCGGCTGCCTCGTGTTTGAAGCTATAGGTTTCATTTCTCATATTCTGTCTCTCTACACTGTCCCCTCCCATCATCACTATTTACTCTGCAGAGACAGTGCATGTTTTAACCATGGCTTTGTGAGAATAAGTAATAGAAACAGGCATCATGAGTCAAGAATGAATATTTCAAAATTTCCATTATTGCCCAGGGGAAATTTGTTTTTAGCATAATTTTTATTTTAATTATAGGCTACATGGCACAACCTGTTTCTGTGTACTGCTTGTTAAGCGTTAAGTTGTTTTTTTTTCTTTTTACATTCTATGTTTGAAACAGTACATTTGACTGATCAATCCTCTGAATTAAAACATATAATCTCAAAAAACAGATAGCAGAGGTTCATTTTAGAGTGCAGAGCTCATTGTTTTCTTATTATAAGCCTTCATGTTTCTCTCAGGCGCCACCATCCATAGTGCAGCGATGAGGCCGGGGATTATCACTGTGAAGGCTGTGAGATGCCGAGCGAGCTGGAGACTGAGGGCGCTGCCAGCTAGAAACCTCCTTAACCTTTATCACACTGTAGATAGCATCTCAGACAACCTTAAAGGAGAGAGGGAGGGACGGAGTAGGAGTGAGGATGGAAAGAGGACGGAATGGGAGGAAGGAAGGAAGGATGGGAAGAAGGAAGGAAGGTGGGAAGGACGGAAGGAAGGAATCTGCTGCAGAATTTTCCATACAATTCTCCCGGATGATGGAGAACATCAGCTATTTCTGTCCTTAATCTGCATCAGTAGACAGTTCAACGTCACTGAATGGCATATATACTGTGTGTGAGCCCAGCAATGTCCTATACACTCCGTCCATTATGTTGAACTGTTCTTTCTTCTGTGTATCCCTTTGTAAATCCTCGAGCCCCTATCTTTATTTTATTGTACCCTTGCCCTTTCTGTCTATCTGTCTGTCTGTCTGTCTCTCTGTCTCGCTCTCTCTCTCTCGCCGCCTCATCTGTCTCTGCACTGCACTGATAAGAAAGTGCCCGCCCTGTCTCGGAGGAGAAACCATGGAAACGTACCAGCCACGTGTTGACATCACAGCATGTTAAATATAACCGCCCCCCTCGCCACACAACTAGTTGTTCTGCCGTTGATCCTCGCCTTGCTATAAATACATGGTTTCCTTCCCATAATTGCAGCTCCGACAGGCTTGTTTGGATGGAGGGAGGAATAGGAAATGCCGGAGAGAGAAAGAAAGAGCGTGCCTTCTTCTCTATCTGTGTCTCGCCACTGTGTGTGCGTGTGTGTGTGTGTGTGTGTGCGCGCGCTCAGCCGACTCCTCATTACAACCCAATCAAGGAGATTGGTGGTGCAGATTGCAAAACTCAGGCTCTTTGAGATAATCTCATTTAGGATGAACACACTCCACTATTACCTTATATGGAACGCACTAAATTAATAGTATTTTTTATTACTGCTGTGAGGTCATGTGAACGTCCCTCTGAAAGAAGCACATAGAAGCTGTATGATATACGGTGAGCTCTGTGTATTTGGACAGTCTGATGTTTTGGCTCTGTGCTCTCATCACTTTGAATGTGAAATGACCATGAGGTTAAAGTGCAAGTGTGTATTAAGACTTTGCCTCTTTCTTTCTTTATATATATATAGTATATTTTCCAGTTAGTGTTGGCTTTAATCCAAAGCATTATAGTACTAGGAGTGCATGTTTTTGTAGTAATTTTGAGGCATACTAGTTAAACAGGTAGAGAGCTACAGTCTAGAACTTTTTGTAAATGATTCCCTCTTTTCAGAGAGCCAAAGGTATGTTGACAGATAAAGACTATGTTCAATAAAGTAGTGATTTTCCACATGATGTCAGAAATGAAAACCATGTACAAATGACAAAGGATGAACATACCCTCTAATTGAAGTTGACAGTCTGTATTTTAAGCGCCCTGTCAGTTCACACCCACATTAATGAGAGCAAAGAGCCAAGAAATTAAACTGTCACTGTCCAGTTTTTTATGATGCCCACTGTAATCTGGTTGCTCGGATTCTACAGTATATGCTTCATATGATAATTCAATAGAGTCATACACCATTAACATGCTTTTGCCAATGATGTACAGTGCTGATAATGATTATATATAAGCCATACTGATCAGAATATGTAAGCAGTTGAATATAGGTCACAATAACAGTCTTTTGTCTGTGTTTTGGTAAGAGATGATTGATTTGGTGCTAATGATAGAGGGTGGATTTGCTAATGGCCATTTAATGCTTCAGGATTATCTTTTAGGCAAAGCAGTTACATTGTGCAAAAGCAGTTAAGCATTAGGCAAAGCACTAGAGTTTGACGTAAGTACAGGACATTTTCCAAAAGCGTGTCTAAAGCCATGCAGCGGTAAAACAAAAGGACAGTGACTGACTGAAGCCAGAATGGAAAAGAAAGAGAGACGAGAGGACAGCGGCAGAGAGCGAACTCTGGAGATTAGCGTGCTGAGCGGTGGGTTGGGTCCGTCTGTCTCCCTGTGATTGTCTCTGTGCACGGGAGACGTTGTGAGCAGAGAGCGTCGCGTGTTGTGACTCAGTCTCTTAGCAGCCACCTCATCTTCTCGACCCCGCGGGTCCCCAGAGCCCGGTGCAGGGCCGACCAATCAGAGGGAGAGTCAACCATGACCAAAAGGCCAGCGCTGGGCTGTCGCCAGCCAGGAAACGCTTTCAGTCGAGGGAGTGGGTGTGTGTGTGTGTGTGTACTGTATGTGAATTTAATAGGCTCTGTGTGTGTGGTGGGGGAGAAGAGCTACCTCAATATGTTGTGTGTGTGTGTGTGTGTGTGTGTGTGTGTGTGTGCCTGTGCATGTGTGTGTTGGAAGCCTCATAAGTGTGTGGGTGATGATGCAGTCCTACCCTATCCCACTGTCTCCTAATGCAGTTTAATCTCCCTTAAACCCAGATGATTTGTTATTTCCTCTGCCACACACACGCACACACACACACATATGCACACACACACTCTTCTACACACCCTAAGGTACTTCTTCAACACGTAATGGGATGTGTGTGAGCTCAGACTGGGGAGAGATACACATGGCATGGAGCCAGGAAGAAAACTCTTCCTGCCATATCAAACTACATAACCACAATTCCCAAACAATAGCTGATATAACATTTATATAACAACAAATGTGATACAGGGATTTCCAAGTTGATAATTAGTACTTCAATAGTGTGGAGAATACACCCATCATTTGTATTGTGTACAATATTAACAATACTATGACACTATTATTAACATATCACCGTTTTCTAAAATAAACATGTGCTTTCACTAGTGATGGGAAAAGGAAAGGGAGGAACATTCCAAAAAAAAAGCAGAATTGTGCACATATCATATTCACTATCTAGGCTTTCCATTTACAGTATGTTAATCAATTTTTATTAAATATTTATAGATACTTGCTTTTACATGGTGCTCACCTCTCTCTTGGGATAATGTGGTGAGTGCATTTTTTTTTTGCTGAACAGCTTGGAACACAAAACACTTGAAAAGTAGCTTTACTAGTTTTCTGCCTACTTTCCCCTTTACAGTAAGTACAAAATTATTGAAAATGGGCCCTCCATGTTTGTGATCATTTTGAAAATCAGAGCAGTATGTGTCCGAGTCATGACTCTACAAAGAAGAAAAGACAATTAATTGGTTGTCTGATCCCAGTACAGAAATAAAACGCATCTGTGGAACAACCACACTGGATAAAATATGTAGGCCTTATTCATAAGCAGATGATCAGAACGATTTTTGAAAATGAATTCCATCAGAGTTAGATAAGTTGGTAAAAGTAATTTCTCTGGTAGGAATACTGTGTGATTTTTATTTGGGTTTGATGCTTGATGCTTGATGTCGTGTGGCTGTCTCTTATGATGCCAGGCACAAGACTCGGTGATTGACAAAGCAAAAATGTTGTCACTGTGACTCGTCATCATCATTCATCACCTCCTAAACACCCTGTCACCCCCTTCATATACTGAATTTAACCTTTTCATATAGAGCCTGTGGACGCTGCATCACACCACACCAAAAGGTCACAGTGCTGATTCCCAGAAAAAATGAGCTATTGACTCCATGTGACCAGACAGTGACTAAGCCTTATCTCTTTCTCCCCTGTGTACCCGGCTTTTGTTTTCTCTCTGTTTTTTCCACAGAGTCCTGTGGAAAGATGACTAATATGCAGGTGGGATTTGGGACATGGGCTGCGCTGTAGAGAAAATTCTGGCCTCCTTCATTTTAAACCCACTGGCCACCCAACTTAGAGTCTAGTCTGCACTCAATAAAACCACAGACAGGACTCTGCGTGCTTTTGATTTAAGCTCACTGAGCTCTTTGTATCCTTTTCTAAACAACGGGGGGTAGGGGTCTGCACACACTCAAGCCTCACCATGGTGGCAGCCATTTCAGAGAGATAAGAGACTTCAGACGGAGTCTTTATGTAGGACAGAGGAGGGAGAAAGGAGTGTAAGGGTCAAAGGTGAAGAGCAGGTTTATCCCCTGTGTAAGTTCCTGGAATTCCTGCCTGCCGAATATACCCCCGTTTGCCTAGGAGACTTAATGCTCGAGCTAGCAGGGGTTTGGAGGCGCTTTATTTAGCAACCTTGACCTCCTTGAGTGATGGCGAAGGATCGGGGCGATGGGCGAGAGAGGAATGGGGATAGATAGATGTTAACCCCTCTGTTGTAGGCATGCACACACTCCATTAGCTTGACTAAACACAAGCCATTAGGTTTTGGCAATCACACCTCATTAAGCAAACACACATTGGCACGCTTGCACACGCACAAACACACACGCATACCCACATATACACAGACACACTTTCGCATCAGAATCTACCCAAACACGCACCGTACATATACAGATGGAGAATCCAATGCACAGCTCTCGCTCTGCAATCATACCTCACAGCTCAGAGGATAATTCCCCAGGGCAGCGACACCGCCAGGACATTAACTACCCAGCTTTAGTTGGAGCTGCTGTGGATGCTGAGAAAGGATGGTGAAATTGCCTTTTGGGAATCTCCCTCACTATCTTGCCCCGGCTAAGCCCTAATTCATTCCGTTCCAATCATAGGTGAATAGCATCCAATATAGGTTCCCCGTGATCACATGAATAAATATGAGGGTTCTTACGGGTGTGCGTATCCTGCATATTAATTCTCCGTGCATTTGCTGCGATCCAACGCGCAGATATTTGTGGCATTTGGATTTGCATATGTATGGAGACTTTATTTGTCAAGTTTCTTTTAGCGGCGCTGCACAGCAATTTATTCTGCTGCACACAATGACAGCATGGACTGCGGTGAGACGAGAACTGGCAAGGCGAAATTGTGTGTATGTGTGTGCGTGTGTGTGTGTGTGTGTGTGTGGAAACTGAACTAGAGTGTTAGAGGCCCTATGACCGCTACAGTCATTCACACCTCCTGTCCCTCTCCCAAGATTTCTCACTTCTCTCCATTCACAGCCGTCACCTCTCCTCTGAAGTATTACCATGACATCTCTGCAAGTCCTGCCACCTCAACTTGGCCAGTTTCTTAAACTATGAGTGGGTCTCCCATATTTTAATAAGCTCGGGTCCCACTACAAGACTTAATATCCCACATTTTACAGTGCATTACAATTCATTTTAGATGTATTATAATGGTAGATGGTTTATAATTGTATTCAAAATAGCATTCGGTCTGCTCTTCCTCAACTAACAAACGTATCTCTGCTTGGTTCTCTCTTCTTACTGATAACACCATCACACTGACCTCAGTCTTCCACCCCCTGTCTGCCTTCTTGTTATGTGTGTGTGTGTGTGTGTGTGTGGGTATGCGTGCGTGTTTGTCTATATAAAGCATTTCACAGTGGGAGAGGGAGTCTATATTTGTGTGTGTGTGAAAGAGAGAGGGGATGATATGTGACTGGTGCAGGGTCTCTGCTGAGGTCTCGGAACCAGTCTACCAAATGGGGTGCTAATAAAAGGCTGTCAAGTATTCTCTCTCTCTCTCTCTCTCTCTCTCTCTTTCTCTCTCTCTCTCTCACAGTACACACACAGTACAGAAAGGAGCACACTAAACGCGACCACAAATAACCACATGCTAACATACTCTAAAAAAGACATGAAAATGAGAGCGAGAGAGGAGGGAAATGTGGAAGCAGTCAACTGCAGCCAACTAAGTACTAGAATTGATAGTTTGAAGGTTTGGTTGCTTACCATACTGTCAGATGTATTTATCAACATCCTTGTAGTGAAATATGGAATACGTCTTTGTGTGTGTGTGTGTGTGTGTGTGTGTCTGAAAGAGAATGAATGAAGAGTGAGTGTCTGCTTATGTGTAATGTGCAGCTGACCCTGTGGCGTCCCAGCCTGGCTCCTCCCTGCCCATTGCCAGACATGGCAGAGGGGGAAATGGAGGGTAGGGGGTATGGGGGGTGTGGGGGGTGAGTCAGCCCTCCCCCTAAAAAGGTGAAAGCCTTACACAACCCAGAAATGTGATTCTCTTCTTATTTACAGCCGGGGTGGGGTCACCCTCACACGCTCAAAATATCTGTGGGTGAGGTAGGTTGGAGGTGGGAGTGTGTGTGTGTGTGTGTGTTTGGGGGGGGGGGGGGGGGGGGTTGTGGGCAGGTCTGTGACCCAAAGACCCAACCAATGTTTTGTGTAATTCCCCGCCCTCCCTCACACCCTCCCTTCCGCTTTTAGGTTTTTCCATTGCGGGGGGGATTCTCCCCTTCTACAGCAGGTTTTCCCCCACTAATTGCTAAATTGATAGTCATGAGTCTCCCATCCACCCCCCACTGACCCAACCACTCTTCTTCTTCAGTCACTGTGCCTTACGGGAAAAGACATACACATAACTTTTCACTTCTCTGTTATCGGAACTAGCATGACAGAAGCAGTAAAACATGACCGATATGAAACCTGTTTTATCTGGTGAGGGGAGGAGAGGAGAGGAGAGGACGGCCTCCATTTTGGATCTGACAAAATCACAGATGCCCAACTACTTCCTGAAAACCCCTGCTGGCTTTATGACCTGATGACTTTGGCTGAAAGGCAAAGGGCCTGTTTATATTTCCGAGTGAGTGATAGTGGAGGGCAGAGTGGGAGCGCTCTCTCACTCTCTCTCTCTCTCTCTCTCTCTCTCTCTCTCTCTCCCTCTCTCGGGGGATTTTCCTTGTCGTGGGCGCAGCTGCCTCTCCAACTACGTCGTCTAGTCCTCTCTGCCCCGGCGCTGCCCCCCTACCTCCTCCCACCCCCCTCCGTGTCCCCAAGGTCACACGATTCCCTTCAGATCCGGCCTCTGACCTCCGACAACCTGTCATGTTGGGTTGCCATGGAGACATGTGTCATCAGGACCGACGCGTCCCCCTTCGCGGCCTATTTTTACCCGCTCGGCAGGAGCCGGTGCCAGCTCAGTAGGTTGGAATGGAGGTTAAAGTGGAGCTGCTGGGGGAAGTTCGGGGGGACGTTTAGGGGGTTCCAGAGTGGGACTTCCCAGCTGTGGTGATATCATGCCAAGGGTGTCCTGGATGGAATCTGAGTCATCCGTCCACATGACCCATTCAACGCAACGTTATGTCAGCCGGTGCCGGATACAGCAAATGCTGCGACCTGGCCTACAAAGTCAGTGGAAAATCCTTCAGCGCACAGCCCCAGCAACTTGCGATGGGGGATTTTTAGCAAACTCTATCTGCTGTCCGTGTCCGATTGGTTTAGCTTGTGGATGTGTTTCCATTTGCCTTGACAAAGCAGGTGTTAGTGTTTAGGCTAGAGTCAAAGGTTCTGTCAACCTCAGGACTACAGGGGTAAGCAGAGATCAAAAATGAATTAGAATGGCCCTTCAGAGACTGTGTATGCGTGTGTGTGTGTGTTTGTATGTGTTTATGCCTGTGTGTTGCTTTCATTTTGGGCTTTTAGTTCCTTGTCTCTGAAATAGTTTCCATATGTTGTGGCTTTTCAGAGTGCACACTTTTTGGCAGCCCACGTGAAGACATGAGCCCAAATAATATTCTCCAGCATGTTAGTGAACGCTCTCGTATATTTATGATATGCTTCGCCATCAGCGTGAGAGTGTGGCTGTCCAGTGGAAACTCCGAGCCTCATGTTTATCAGTTCCTATCTCTTGTGGTCAGACCATGGAAGACTGGAAAAGGGAGTGAAACATCTCTATCTTGTCTGTAGTTTGTGTGTGTGTGTGTGTGTGTGTGTGTGTGTGTGTGTGCGCCTCAGCAGCTGTTGTGCACAGATTACCAACGCACATGAACATTTGTGCACACCTGCGTGCATATCTTTATCTTTATTTTCTTGGCAGTAGAAATAATACCTCCCTTCTTTATTTGCTCTCAGCCCCGATCTGTGTAATGGAAGAGAATTTGGAAGAAAAAGACAATGCAGCATACCAAGTAACCTGAGGCAGCGAAGTCGCAAGAAAAGTGAGGTGTGTGTGTGTGTGTATGTGCTTGCTTAGATTCATGGGCCTACATGGGCTTATTTAGCTTCATAGTTGTATTATACTACAGACCTTGGTCAAATAGTATTTGCAAATACTTTTTCATAATTTGTTTTAGCCTAATTAAGTGTCAGACAGACACTTAATTTAAACACAAGATAGCATTTGGTAGTAAATTGAGTTTTTCTGTGATTGACTATCTGGATTTTATCCTGATGCTGCAACCCAACCCGTCAGGTAATCTACGCAAGTTAAAAGTGTAACATTTGCAACCACTATTATACACCTGATTGAATGTACTATGTTTTTCATTATCTTAAAGCCATTTTGATCTAAAGGCTTGTGCTTAAAGGATAAGGCTGGTGTTTTTTAATGCATTGCTAACCGTCAACAAATCTTATGAAAATAACAAAATCAGAAATGATTTTGTTTTGCCAACAAGTCTCGTCCATGTAGCCGGTGCCCAATGAAGCCGTGTCCTAGTAGCCATAGAACTCCATTGTATTAAAAAAACGATTAAAAACACATCAAAAAACCATGCCGTTGCTCTGGGCAACATATTTCATCATCACGATGCACCGGGCCAGCCGACTTTTTCCTCAAACAACTTAATAAGCCGGCTGTAAAGACGTTTGCGATCTCAGGAAAGTAGTTCCGTAGCACCGAAAATAGTCCCCGGCGTAATGAAGAATTTGTTCCCATTTGAATTTGATTTGGTAATAACTACAACAGCCTGACTTTTCGTGGTAACAGTTAGCAATTTTTTAAATTGAAACTATGTCTTTGTGAGCTGTATTTCAAGGTTTTTAGCTTACAATTGGAGCCAGTGACTTCCGGGTTGACGGCTAAAAACGGTACGTGGGAAGTCAGAAAGTAACGGGAGTAGAGCAAACGCATTGTTGATTTTGTTATTTTCATAGGATTTGTTGACGGTAAGCAATGCATTAAAAAACACCGGCCTTATCCTTTAAATGCTTGAAATTTGTTTCTTAGACAAATAAAAATAGTGAAGTTGATGCCTATGTATGAATTTCTTTCCAAAGACTTTGCCTTATCCATCAAGGCAAAGGGCGTCTACTTTAAAGAATCTAAAATAGAAGATAGTTTTTTGGTCACTGCATAATTCCATTTGTGTTATTTCATAGTTTTGACGTCTTTACTATCATTCTAAAATGTGGAAAATAGGAAGAATAAAGAAAAATGTGGTGTGTCCAAACTTTTGACCGATAGTGTGCCTCAGTCTGTCGTACTATTTGATCTTTAAATATCCTCTCTTAAGAAGCCTGGGGGAGCCGTTTCTGGCACCGCAGCCCTATCCATGGAGTAACGCGATCCCGGCGCTATGTCACATCACAGAACCCCAAACAGAGGTGCAGGAGGTCACCGCGACACCTCAGTCATATAAGCGGCCTAACAAAGGATGGGTTTTCAGAGCGAGTGGAAACTTCCACTGTCCTTCCTCGGCCCTTGTGCCAAAGTGTCACGGTGTCGCTGAGTTAGGGCCGGGGTTGGCTGATAGCTGACAGGCCGACACATCCACACGCACACTCTCACGCAGACACATACACTCACATACTTTGTCTCTTTTTATCCCTGTCTCTTGTTCCCTCCCTCTCTCTCTCACTCTCTCTCTCTCTCTCTCTGAATCTGACCCGGTGCTCTGTGAGTGTCAGCACGGATCAACAGGTCATGACTCCTCACCTCCAGTGACCCACAACAAAAAGATGGAGAGAGACAGCCGGAGGGAGAATGAGAGAGAACATTATCTGAACGACTGTGACTAAGCTTTATTCTGCTGATGCAGAGATATTTGGAACATTCCTTCGGAAGCTAAGGGAACGTAGTATGTTTTTTGTTCGTTGACGCATCAGCTGGTTTTAAAAGGAGTTTTGAAAGAACATTCCCCCGACTGATGAATAACTGATGTTTTTTTTTATATCCTAAGGTGAGTTTCCTGAGTTTGTCTTGGCACAAGGCCAGACTGACGTGTTCCGATATGCACGTAATCCCCCCCCCCCCCCCCCCCCTATTACTCACCTAATGGTCTGACCCATGCCCACTGATGATCGCTATGGTGATGTCAGAGCAAAGAGCTCAAAGCGGCTTTGGCGGGGTGGAGAGCGGGGGGGTGAGGAGGGGGTAGAGGTTAAAGAGGTGGCACTGAAACAATCCATAATGAGGGGAAAGACAAACACAGCCATACACACACACGTACATATGAACACGCACATGCAGACCGACACAAAACGTCCCGACAGACACAAAACTCCCATACATCCACAGGCACCGTCGTGCTCCTCAATCACCAAGCCAAACCAGCGGCTGCACAGAGGGATTAAGACACACAGCGGGACGCCAGCGGGAAATCGTCTCACCACAAAAGTCATCATCAGATCAGGGCGGCGGTGCTCCTGAGATGTGGAGGGCGGGTCACGTGACTGGTGTGTGGCGCAGACCGGTCGGTCGGGGGCCCAGCCATGATGTAATGGTCACACTCATGCCACGGCGCAGCCTTCTGCAGCACAACGCTGCCATAGACCCGCAGGCAGAGTTTCGTCCTTTTCCACCACGGCAACTGCCCTCGCATTGGCTGAATAAATATTTATGGAGGGGATTTCAGAGATTTGTGTAAACAACGGAGGTGCTTTACTATTGGACGGAGGGGGGTGTTTTTCCTCCTGTCATGTTAACTATTTCCCATTGGTCAAAAATCATGTTTGGAGGGATTTAAAGAAGCTTTAGCTACTGGATGAAATGATTTGAGTGCTCTACTCCCCTTTATTATTAAGCAGTCGTCTTCAGGGTTGAATGTTGACATTAAGTTTAAGTCTGAATCCATGTCCTGGTACAGATATCAAAAGACCTGGTTCAACTGAGAGGGCACTGAGCAGCTCCACACACCCTGATCACCAACACCAAGAGGTTCTCAGACAGGCAGAAAATTATTTCTGTACAGGTTAGTAATGCCAGAGTGAAGGGCAGAGAATTCAGAAGACCTGCCTGGGTCTGGCGCTCTGTATTATTGATGCTTATTTTAGCAGGCATGCCAGCATCCACAGAAATTGTTCACTGTACTAGAATGAGGAGCGCTGGCGTTATTCTGATGTATATTCATATCCCCTATGATTCCCAGCATCGGAGCTGCATCAATAGGCAAATGCCCGCAATTGCAATTGGCTGGAGTGGAGTTGGAGCGCTGTTCATTAGGGTAAACAAGCTGTGCTCCAGAGATAGCACTGAGGCCATTCACCCCACCCTGGCACTGAGCTGATAATAATACCAGGCTGCATGCACACACAAACAGACAGAGACGCATGCACACACATACAAACAGAGATGCACACGCACGCACTCACTCCCTTCCCTGTTTGCTTCAATGCATCACCGCTCCACCAGCGAGGTAACACGACACAAAAGAGAAACAATACAGTGAAATGTCCTACAACCTCCCAGGAGTGCATCACCACGGTCTCATGCTGTGCCCCCGGTTGTGCCCCAGGTTGTCATTCTCATTTACTCAGTGGGTTTTTAACAATGTGTCCAACATTATGCCCTGTGTGCGCTCGTGGCCCGCCCCAAGTAATGACCTCATCTGACAGCACAGCTGCCAACAGGCAGCAGACTGCTTATGAAACAGGACCATTCTATCCCTAAAATTCAGGGGTTGTGCAACTGGAGTGGGCGCATAGTGTGTGTGCGTGTGTGAGTGTGTGTGTGTGTGTGTGTGTGTGGAGTATGTGAGTGTGAGTTTGTATGTGGTAGAAATGGTGTGATTATGCAACAGTGTGGGGGGTTGATATTATAGCTGCAAATAAAATTCAGAGGAGGTTTAGAGCTGTGTTGTGCTGCTGAAGGACAAGAGTCACCGTGCATGCACACGCACACGCACACACACACGCACACACTCACACAGTCTCAGACCACTCTTGAATAATAGATACAGTAGCATCGTGTCATAGTCCTTGGAGTGGCCTGGAAACAGAGAGCAGATTAAATGTGCACCAACCCTGACCTCAGCCAGACCATGTTACACACACACACACACACACTGACACACACACTCGCACGCACACGGTCTACTGTGATGACAACACTCCCACTGACCAATGAGATCAGCTGCAGTTAACAGAGCTCAGAGGAGCAGCTTCATATCAGAAAATCATGATTGCCAGTCTATTTGAAACCGACTGTACTCAAGTTACTGTCACAGTTACAGGCAGTGTCTATTCATTTTACATTTCTAAGACAGACGCACAATTGCCTTTATCACACCCAGTATAATTAGGAACTGGCTTCTTCATACACCTACCTGAGATATACACATACATGTAACTCTCATTTGCGTGTGTGTTTTACCCCAAGGGTCTTGAGCAACAAGGAGTTGAAAAAGTCTTCAGCAGGGAGAGACACTGACTGTCACAGAGGATTGAATGTGTGATCTTCTTGTTACACATCCATTTCTTTCTTTCTGCCCTTGAATATGTTGCTTTTCATTCAGCACCTTCACTGCTGCAGTCAGCATAGAAATCCTGAATGTTCACAATAATTCTATTTCATTTACCATATATTATGTTTGTTCTCTATCTCTGACTATTTGTGCCCCCTTCAGATGTCAACAACGTCACACATGCCGTAAACAAGAGCGTCTTACGCAGGATGCAGAACTTCACAGGATCAGTAACCGTGCTTTGGAGTTACACCTCCAGCTCTGGCCATTCTAACCCCCTTTGGCCAGCCCATTACGCCAGGAGGAGCTCGTGTTCGTGTTTCACTTTTCAGCTGCAGGGAGAACAAACATGGCCTACTTGTTGATAATTGGACTTGTCCCCGAAACCCTTGAACATCCCCTGCTTTCCATCCCTCCAAACTTCTCCTCCTCCTCCTAAGGAGCCATGAATAATGGAGCGAGCCTTGCGTCATCATTTGTACGGGTAACAATGTTGGCATGTCAAGCCAAGGCATCCGATCCTCTCTTCCAATGACATGATGGAATATGTTGGCCGGTGTTAGTTTTCACCAGGTAAGGCTGCAATATTGATGAAGAGGGTGAGGCGATTTTTCCACTGCCTCAGCTCCCAGCTCCCCCTCTCGTTGGCTCGTCCCGATCATTTGATACGGCGCTGTGCCGGGGCAGCGGCTGGGCCGGCGGGTAGATGGTCGGGCAAGCCGGACGAAGGAGTGCAGAGGAGAAGGGAGGAGCAGAGAGCGGCATGTTGCACATTTTCCATCTGTCATGAAAGTGGAGCAGCTCATTATCGCAGAGTGCTCTCCACTGAGCTGACCTGAAAAGACAAGGAGAGAGAGTGTGTGTGTGCGCGCGCGCGCGCGTGTGGTTTGTGAGAGTGTACGTATGGTACTCGTGTCTCTAGTGGTATATACAGTATATGTGTGTATACAGTTGTACGGGTTGTCAAGTGTGTCTGCTCAAGCGTACTCTACTATGCTCCAGTTTGCATGCACCAGTGCCATATATACTATACTGTAACAGTATATATGGCACTGTTGGTCAGTAGGTTTGACCATAGGCCCTAATTTATAGGATGTAGTGCTGTCATTGTAGTACTTTGAAATACACACACACCACCCCCCTCTTTGCATTTGATCAACCCTCGAGGCACCAAATTGATGTTTTCATTGTTTTCCTCAAATTTCCCAGCTATCTTGCAAATAGTTAATGCAATTTTGCTCTGCTTGGGTGAATCAGGCCCTCAAACGCATGTAAATAATGTAGTGGAGGCAGTAGTGATATAGTGGCGGGTTGGTATTATAAACGTAGGCTTTTGTGACGCCATTGCAAACTGAGGAGTGTGAATAATGTTAAGGAAAATGATGGTTAAAGGGAAACTAACGGGCTGGTTTTATTCTCTTTATTATTCAGAGTGTGTTTTGAGAGTCTAATTGTTGATCTGTATACACAAACTCTCATCTCTCTCTCCCTCGTCGGTTTGCGGTGAGTCATTAGGCCACTTGTGTTCTGTTCTCTGTTTTTGCTGTAGCACTGCAAGCAGTAACACAAGCAAGTAAACAAGTGCGAGTAGCGGTTCATATCAGCCAGTTAGGCATCACATTAATTACGTTTTTTTTTTTATTCCTTCCTTAATTGTCTGTTTTTAGTCGAGCTTTTCCTAGATACTCTTTTGCGAATTGAAAATCCACCTTGTGCACTTTGTGATGAGCATAAAGCAATTCCAAAGGGAGAGAGTATAAAAGAGCTCTCTCTCTCTGCATGCTTGGTCCCCAGGGTTTAATGTCACAGTTGAGAATTCAGCATGTCAATTCGTGACTCTGCTTGCGGCCACAACAGAAACAGTGGCTCTGATAGAAGAGGGCAGACAGAGTAAAGGATAGGGGGAGGAAGAGAAAGAGAATGGAGAGAGAGAGTAAATCTGGAGGGACCTTGCTGATTGGTAGCAAAGCCTCTGAGCCCAGACGTCCATCTGAATAAAAAACAATTTCCAGTTGTTGCTTTTTCTTTCTTTCTGCCAACAGCTACACTAACAGGCAAGTGGAGCTTTGTCAGGAAAGATCTAGACTCCAAGCATCACCGGAAAAAATGGCTGCTGAGCAGTTGGGCTTGAATCTGAGACATTGTCCTTATTGGAGCAGAATCCAAGGTTTGAGGCCACATACCTCAGCGAAGGAATTGTAGCACACTGGGAATCCTTCAGTGGGCTTTGCCACTTGTGCCTCGACTGAAATTAACTTCCCTTCCCAGCTCAACTGTGATGATTGATTTCAAGGTCTGGCTGCAAACCTCTCCAAACTGTAGTTGGCAAAAGAATCTGTTCTCAATAGCCTTTTCATAATTCGTCCTCCCTCTGTTTGACAGAAAGGATACCATAGAGGGCATAATTGATTACCTGCTGTGTCCTTGTTATGTCTACAGCCTTGGAGCGACAGAGTGCTGGATGTCGTGTCACACTGCTAGCCATAGCGCACGGCTGCCTTGGTTAATCAGAAAACAGGCCATAGCGTTTCTGATGGCTCAAGCTTGATCCTGCAGTGGAAACCGTGGTGGGCGGCAAGTATCAGAGCCGCTTTGTGAAATCATTCATTTCACAGCAGTAGTTGAAACATTAACGTTAAGCTCACCATCAAATATGCTGACATTGTGCGCTGAATATTAACGCAGGGTTGCACATCACATTTTCCTGCCATCATAGACCGCCAGTCGTATTGTCTGCTGCCACCGTCCAACGCTACTCTGTTTTGGTTGATTTACTGTAGGTCATGATGTGTGTGTGGGTTATGTCACACCCCAGGCAGATCCGTCCCCAACGCGTTAGCTCACTAACAGGAAGTGAACTCTAACCCAACAAGAGACACATCCTCTTTCAGTTCTTCAAGCCGTAAAGCTTCTGACAGGAGTCATAAACCTACATGCTCAGCTATAAAAACAACAGTCCTCCTGGCTTCTCGGACCCTTTACAAATCAATACTGCCTCTTTTTTTTTACAATGGAAAAGTAATTAAATCTTGGACATTGTCCAGGAGAGATATAAGCCTCCACTATCTTTGATCCTTCTCACTCATCATATAACCCACTTATTCAATCGTTTCCTTCCCTTGCAATAAACAGGCATTAGCTCTCCAAATTGCGCCGTCAACCCTTCACCAAGAGCTATGGAAATTGTCAACTAAGCATGATTTTGTTCCAACCTGTTTGGCCCATCTTGTGGCTATAAAGCCCGGTGTGCCTCAGAGACCAAAGGTGGCAGAGCAGTGACTTGGCTTGGGGCAAAGTATGCTCTCTTTCAGACAGGCCACTGGGTTCATTTCATGCACACAGCATGTTTTTTTTTCTCTGCCTTTTCTCTGGAATATGTCTTGTGCTATTAGTCACCGGGTTCACCAGGAGTTATCCTCAAAACATCTTATATTTAATGCAATTGTATTACTTTGCTTTCACTTTGGCATTGTAGGTAAGAAGGCGAAAAGAAACTTGAGATTGAAAATCCATTCTGAAAAGGAGACGAGAAGAGTGAGATAAAAAGAGCCGGAGTGAGTGTGTGTCTTCTCGTCGAATTGAGTAAAGACACTTGACCTTGTCCGCCCCGTCTCAAGCCCCTGGTTACGGGTGCAGCATCAGAGCATCTATCTTGAATTGGTTTATTGAAGACACGAGCTATACGAGCCCTCTGAACTTGAATGAATGTTGCGGGGGATGGAATGTGGGTTCAACCTAAGCCTAAGAGCTAAATAACCTTGTTGTGCTAATACAGTATGCCGATAAGCCTTTAAAAGCTCAAGCTCTAATCTTCATAACTTATGAAGCATTAAAAATGTACAATAAGTGATATTTCTGCGCTGCGGCAGGTTAGCGTTGGTTAAGTTTTAATCTCCGAGTGGTTGTGTTTGTGTTGGGTCTGCTAAAGGTTAACCCCAATCAGTATGGAAGTAATTCTATGATGAATTGACTAGACAGCTATGTCCTGGCCTGACCTAGTTAACCATATGCATAATATCCCTCTGCTCCAATTGCTGTTGACTCACAGTAGGATGATGATGTATTCTGTATGTGAGGAAAGGGAGAAGCTGAGTCTTAATATGTGACCAAACACCATGAACTCATTTAACTTTCCAAACATATTTAACTTTGCAGGAGATAGAAAAAGTTTGATCAAAATGCCCTCTTTGACTCACTATTTAATAATTCAGACTAATTTATTCACTCACTATATTTTGTAATATACCATTTTAGAGCTCTGAATGCAAAGATTAATAATCTATGGAAAAAAAACACTATCTCAACACTGTCGCCACAATGTGCTTATTTTTTCTATGTTGGGTCACATGCTCGCCACGCTAACTTCACCCTGGAGCTGTTTTTTATCAGCAAGTTCCCTTTTTTAGTCTCCAGTTCAGCAGCAGCAGCCCATAGTGCTTAATATGGAGGACATTCTCATGATGCTCAAGTGCATGAATTAATCATAATAAATCGATTTTAGCTGGTCCTATTGCATTTGCTCAGTATGATATCATAATATAATGTGTTTGCTGAAGTAAAGCTGCCCTCCATGGTAATTACCCACCGCTGTCTGTTAACAGGGGAGGGAAAGGATTGTTCAGTGTGGAATAATTGGTATGGCCGGCTTTGTCCCAGGGGAAGGGGTCAGTGTGTGTGTGTGTGTGTGTGTGTGGGCATGCCTGCATGTGTGTGAGAATGTGATGGTGTATGTTTGTGTTGGGATTGTACTTTGGTGTCTTACTCTGTCTATCATGTTGACTGCACATGAACCCATTCGCTCACAGGTCACCTCTCTAACTAAAAATGAGCTCTTGAACCCCCCCACCACCACCTCCAAACTTTCTCTCTCTCTCTCTCTCTCACACACACACAGACACACACAGACACACATAGGCACCCTGGGTCCCTGGTAGAATCTCCTCTTCTCCTCCTAATTGCCCCGGAGGGGTTACTGGACCTTGGCATTCCACTCACTCAGCACTTGGAGTTTAGCCGCTCGCCCGTGTCAGGGCATGACAGGCGCGCCACCCCGCATGTCCCGACAGCGATACCGCTCCGTGGCAACACGTTAACACTTGTGCCGCCCCTACCAACGCAGCATGATGAGCCATGGCACAGAGACAGGTAATGATGTAAGCCTCACTGCAGGCAGTCCAGCCAGTGCTCCTTGTTGTGATATCATTTTCCCTCGCAGTATTTCTGGTTAGCCGGTGAGTATGTGTTGGGCTATGTTAGCTGCTAGGCCCAAGGGACGATTTGAGCAGAATGAGAGGGGATGAGAAAGGACGGCTTCCCCCTTGTCAGCATGAATTTCCTTTGTCAATTTTATCTTTTAAGGGAAAATGTGTGCAGGAGCAGCAATTTACCCACAATTCACTGGCTGTGTTACATTTGCGCAAATTGCCCACCAGCTATGCCCAAGGATTGCACAATTCTTTTGAAGTGCTTTTTCTAGAGCTTGTTTGTCCCTTGTTATATTGAAGTAATGGAATAGAAACCTATTTACAGATTTTGCCCTCGACCCTGAAAACTGCTATTCAAATGCATGTGTTTGTGTGTAGTTGAGAGCATAATGGCACGGTTAAGTATGTGTGTTTGTATGCATGCACGTGCATGAATGTATCCTCATCTATGTGCAATCTGTCACTCCACAGCATAGAGGAGTAACAGATTGCACAGTTATAAGATCTGGTACATTGTGACAGCAGAGATATAAAGCTCCGATGATGAGACTAATCTTTCAATTCAGTTGTCACAAACTCATGGCTATTTGTGTATCTTGTGCGGTGTGATTGAAAAAAAGAATGACTTTCATGGAGGCAAAACAAATTGAGGCAGATGTTAGCTACAGATTAGAGAAACAGGATTGTGAGGGGAAGATCACCAGTTGGAATTCCCAGACAGGGTGGGAAAATCTGGGGGAAATGAATGAGTATCACTCTCCACTCACTCAGCAGCAGCCATTGATGCACCCTGGTCCAGTGCACTTCACCCCAACTGCTCCAGTGTGGCTGCTCAGTGGCCAAAAGCAGAAGACTGTGGTTGCACTGGGCAGCTCTCGGGTGTGAATGTGTGGAACTGTATGAATATGGAGCAGGGTGTTGCAGAAAAGGCGAATGTTTGTGCAGCAATCTTTCCCTGAATAAATAAACGTAAAAAAAAACATGTTTTTTTCCCGAATCACACTCTCACAAGTGACACCGCTATAGTATTTGTTTGAGTGGCTGGCTCTGTTGACTCATGGTACTTAACCTTGGCCTCTCTATACATACTGCTGTTTAAGTAGCATGCATGTCAAACATAAGCACTCTCTTCAGATAAGAATGCAGCAGCAGTATACATGATGTAGCTTACAAGTGGGGCCAGATGGGAACGCTCACTGTTTACAATATGCAGGGCTAGGAGTGCTGCGTTCGGTTGCAGAACCATATTTTTAATCATTAGTCATATATTTTGCTCTATTCTAAAAAGAAAATGATGTGCTCCAGGAGGCAAGAGGCAATTTAGAAATGCATGTTTGCTGGTGATCATTTTGTGGGTCCGCATAACAGCTGTTGAAGCACACACAAACACACACACACACTCTCTCTCTCTCTCTGACACACACAGACACACACCAGCAGGATAAATTGAGTTCTATCAGGTCATGGAGTTTAAAAGGATGTGGTGATGGCTCCATTTTCCTTCGGCCTGGAGACAGTGAGTGACTGTTGGGATTTACCTGACCTCTCCTTGTGCGTCTCATTTCCCCCCGGCAGCAGCCTGCAGTCCACCTGCTGTTGAAGCATGCCCTCTATTTGGATTGTGCAAAGTTTCTTTGACATAAAAATATGTTGAATGGGGCCGCCGTACGCTTTCATGCTTTGACATTATTGTGTTCATTTTTCAAGATAAAATATGGCTTTGTGAAATTCACTGAGTACTATTTGATCAAATTTGTGTCAATTTACTTCTTAATTTCTAAATGGATGTGCAAAAAGGACCTGTGTTCCCATATGTAGGCTTTTACCTAAACTTGTCTTTGGTGCCCTTATGGTTTAATATAACTTGGGCAGGCCTGACAGCCTGACTGCCTTAGCTGTTATTTGCATTCCCTTTCCATAAACCACAATTTTATTTAAAAATTATTCAAATTTGTAATCCCATTGAGATCACAAATGAAAAAGGCAGACGTGACCCAGAAAGCAGCATCAAGACAAACATAAAAGTTGTAGACAAACAACATACAACAATATACAAAAGCAAAATACAATCAAAGTCAAATAGAAGTGAGAGCAAAGTACAATTTTCTCTATAAGCGCTCCAGAAGGCAGTGCTCCAGTATCTTTTATTTATGCAAACTGAAAAGATTAGGTTCATATATGGCCAGCCAAGCAAAAATCCTTAAGATGAACAAACCAAAAGGGTTAATGTGTATGAATGTGTGTGTTTGTTTGCTGTATGAGATAGTAGTAAAGAGATGACATCATGGTTTTATACTCCGGTTCTCATCGTGCCTCGAAAACCATTAGAAGCTACTAGAGCTGTGGTGACACTGTATGTAATCCCTTCTGTGTGTGTGTGTGTGTGTGTGTGTGAGAGAGAGAGAGAGGGAGAGAGGGGAGTCTAATCCTGGTGTGTCTGATGGTGTCGGACTTAAATCTGCGTGTGTGTGTGTGTGTGTGTGTGTGCGCGTGTGCATGTGTGTCTGCCTGTCTTGTATGTGTTTGCATGTGTCACTGACGTCAGCAGTGTCGTATTCTTTATCCAAGCATGTATATACAGTAACATGCTGTGTGTGTGTGTGTGTGTGTGTCTGCCATGATTGAGTGCGACACTCACAGACACACACACACACACACACAGGGATCAAACCAGCCAAATGCCTCTATCAAACCCCCTGCAGTCCACTATCATCCCATTCCCTGGCATGGCGCACAGCTTAGCCGACAAGTCTGTGTGTGTGTGTGTGTGTGTGGGTGTGTGTGTATGCGTGTTTATTTCTGCTTGTGCAGATGTGTGTGTTCCATGCATGTTCCTCCCCGCCATCTTCTCTTTCCTTCCTCTCACCTCCCTCTCTATTCCTCCACTTTTCTTTTCTTACCTCCCTGCCTTTTCTCTCCCTTCCTCTCCTCAGTCTTCCCCTGTTCCTCCTCTCCTCTCCTCTCCTCTCCTCTCCTCCAGTGTATTTCTTCTTTAACAGCAGGGTACGCGGAGTAGACAATGACCTTGCCAGCTAACTGAAGGCTTGTCAAGCTAAGAGCAAGAGAGGCAGCATGATAGCTGGGCTAAATTGATACAATCCTCTGGAAAATTGGTCTAATCTTGTAGAAAATAGATGTGTCCAGCAGGATGCTCTCTCTCAACCGTGTGGACGTCACATGCAGAGAAAGCTAAAAAAAACACACACAAAAAACAGAGAGTGGGCATGAAAGAAAAAAGGCGGTACATCTAATTGGATGTTATTTCTGTGATTCGGTTTACAAAACACAGGCAGTTTTCTGTATTCGAAGAGCAGGAAATATGTTTCTATATAAGATTTCGACAGATTCAGAGGAGGACAAGGGTGAAGCTTCGTACCAATGTTTTCTTACCTATACACTGACTTTGATGTCGCATTCGTTTGTGTCATAATCCGGGGTGAGAATTCATACAGAAGCCCGATTCAGATGTCAAAAGAATGATGCACTAACCCACAAACGGTGGCTATAGAGGACATCAGGCTCTGCCGTCATGAAGCTGCAGGAGCATCAGACAGGCAGCACCATTCACCAGCTAATCTAAATGTTACAGGGTTGAGTGTGAATCACCGGGGTTATCAAGTGGGCACCTCCCGTCACAGATGTTTAACTCAATTAGGCCCGCAACACCTCCAGAATGCTCAACAGTGACTTGAGCCCCATACAACCACAGTCTTCTACTGTTGTTTCCACAGACCATACCCTGACTAAGACCTTAGCTACCAAGCCATCAAAAGATCAAGATCCCAGCAAACATATACTGTAGCAAACTTGAATTGAGAGGCAAACACGGTCCATGACCTACAAAAAGTACATTGAAAGATCAACTTTTGAGGAAGTGAAAAAGTGGTTGGGCTTGGCCCCGAAGTGGTGAAATTCTTTTTACATGTGAAGAAACATTTTCAGCAAGACGGGAGACAATTACAGATTTAAAATTGGCAAACTTTGAGGTTAACAGTTTCTGCATAACACCAACAACTTTCTCTCTCTTACACTCACACACACACACACACACACACACACACACACACACACACACACACACAAGTACACTTTAGTATGCACAATGGAGACAGCCCTCGGTGTTGATGGAAAAACTAGGCTTGTCATTGTTTTATTTTGGAAAATTCCTGATTTTGCACGTGTGTTGCAGACGTAGGATCCCTAAATGAAAGAAAGCTTTGGTTTTGCACACATAATGAAAATCTGCGACTTTTTTTCCTCACTTCCTTTCCCAAAACAAAGAATTTAGTTGAATTTGATTTTTTTTTTTTTTCCCTTCCCAGAATGCGTTTTGGTACAAATAACTCAACTCAATACAAAGGCTTGACATCTGGCCAGTGGTTTTTGCTATGATCTGGCAACCCTCCACGCGAGCTGTGTGGGTTAGCGAGGAAGAGACGGCGAGAGGGATGGTGAGAGGGGAACATTCAAAAAAAAAATGAGGGCCAACATCAGAGAAGATGAGAGATGTAATAAAAAGAGATGAGAGGAGATTGAGTAAATATGCAGGGCCTAACTGACAGCGGCAAGGGTAAACAAATTTGTATGCATGATAGAGACTGAGATAGGGAGGCAGATGGAGAGAGAGAGAGAGGGAGAGAGAGAGAGGGAGAGAGAGGCAAATGCAATGACATCACTGGAGTTAGTTTGTGTCAGCATGCATGTGTTGAAAGAGGATGTGAGTGTGCTGGAGCGTGTGCTGGGGAGAGGGGAGGGCTGAGAGTGAAGCGGTGACGTATTGTAATCTGGAATACTGAGAAACCCAGCTGTGCAGAATCTGGGCATAGCAAGGGCTTAAGTTACGTCACAGACACACACACACACACACACACATGCACACACTGCCTATCCTGAGTCCTGAAGTAACACAACTGCCACTAGGGAGAAAGGTCACGAGGGTTGCAGCACCGTGTGAATGTGTGTGTGTGTGTGTCATCTTGCAGTTTTCTAGCCTCTGTTTTGATAGCATCGTATTCTCCTCTTCACTACCAAACACCAGTCCATATTGAGTCTTAACCCCACCCACCCCTCTCTCTACCCGTCACCCCCTGTCTTCTGCGCTGCCGCCGTGCATCCTGGGAAGGCAGCAGCGGTGCCAGATGGAGACGTGGTCTTCCTCACGGTGGGAGCCACTGTGCAGCATGGGAGATTCGGACCCCGCTGTCCGGCTGCGTTCTGTCCCTCCGGGGGCCAAAATAACTCTCCGGAGATATGTGTTTTTTTAATGTACCTCGACTGATGGCACGAGCTCCACGGCGGGCTGGAAAATACCTATTTGTAGCACCACGACCATATTTGGCAAAGAGGAAAAAAATTAAATAACTCTGCCCGTGTCGCCCTCCCTTCTTCGTTGGTTATTTTTGACCCTCCCCCTACTGCTCCCTTAACCCCCGAGCTCTTTTGTACTGCTTTTGATAAACATCAAATGGATTTTTTTTTTTTTTAACTCTTCACAAAATGACTTTTATGGTCTGAAGAGACTGAGGCGTCCCTGCTTCTGAGATGAACGTTAAGATTCACAGTCAAATTAATGGCTCCTAGTTAAGCCGCCACACCACTCTTGACCTTGCATTCTTGGTTGTTAACTCATTCGGCAACTTGGGGCTATGAAAAACAATGTTTATTCATAAGTCGGGTGAGGGCATGTTCACCCTCAGGTCGTCGTGAAATAAGGTCATCGGCCACGGTTGCGTAATTATTCGTACACCCCACACACTCAGCACGAGGGTCTATTAATAGAACACATGTATATATCCTCTGTTGCATTATGTGTCAGCCTGATTTATTCATCCCATCCCAATACACCTGGGGGTCATTTGTAAAAGCTGACAAAGAGGAGGGAAAAGAGCTCGATCATTTGAAACTGGGCCTTGTGATGGATGTCTCAGAGTTTTGAGGCCACCAGCACTTCTCTCACGCTCATTTTCTCTTCCTTCGCTTAAAATGACAGGCGTACGGGGCCATCGGGTTTTCCTGTGACGGACAGGAACCCGTTTACATATTTCAGAAGAAAAGCTGTTACGTTTTTGTCGAAAAAAACGCTCCGCACCTCCCTGCTGTTTGCGCTTTTTGGCGAAGCGACAGGAGAGTGTGGCAGCAAGTTTGAAGGCTTCCGAATGCACGTTGTGATATTGTTTGAAAGGAGAATCCTGTATTGTAGAGGCTGTTGGAACGGATTTATTGGAAATCAGTTCTCATTTGTAGCAGAAAAATGAAGTGACAATGTAATTTTTTTTAGCTTGGTCTGTTCTCTGCAGTGAAATCTTCCTTCTTCTCATCCAGTCAGGCGGCATGTTCACAAATGGAGACCTTGTTAAGGCTGAAAGAGTACATTAAACACTGTACTGCCTGAGTCAAATGGAACATACAGAGTAAAATGGAGACATGCAGAAGAGACTGTGAGAATGTGCTTCCTTTCCTGTATACATACACCAACACAGCAAACAAATGTGTCTGGTCTAGATGTGATATTATTGGATGTGATGATCTCTGTCGGGCTGAGCAGACTTGTACAAAGGATGAAGTCACTGGAGCAGCCAACGTCTACTTGCATCAACCGGAATGGGTTTTTTTTAAACTACAACCAAATGAAACGATCATTTCATTTATCCCTAGATTCTGTGGTTTTGTGCGTGCGTATGCGTGTGTATGTGTGTGTGTGCATGCTTTTTAACTGCTGATCCCCCCTCAAACGGATTCAACCCACTCCAGAGGACCTAAGTGGGCACTGAGTGGTTGGCGCGGTGCCGGCTACATGTCACTGCCGCTCCGGCGCTGCATCCTGCCTATTCTCCTCTGCCACCTCCTCTGCGTGAGTGGGCACGCTGCTGGGAGAGGCCAGATGAGTAGGTTGGTGTTGGAGATGAAGGGGCGCCGTGCCATGTTCACTTCACACCTGACTGGCACACCGCGGCACCTCCATATTGTGCTGCAGCGACTGGTTTCACAGGCCTAGGAAAGCAATTTTGTACATCTTTGGCGTTCAGAGGACGCGCTTATGCATTGTGACTTACAATGAGGTCAACTTCCTAGATCATAAGCAACCCATAGTAAGGAGTGCAAATGCAGGGTTTTAGTGCTTTTACAATATTCCTGTGACCACTGAATGATCATGGAAGAACAACGTAGGGAAAAGAAATCGAATAGAGCTGGGGAGAGAGGTAGAAGGGATAAAAGCACTTACAGCGAATAGAAAGGTGATATGATTCAGCGGGGAGAGAGCTACCTAAATAGCACAAATTTGATTTTCTCTCTATACTGGACAAAAAGGAAGAATATTGAGCAGCAGAGTAGAAAGCCTTAAAGCAACATTTCAGCAGTCAGCAACATCTCTTTCTCCTTCTCTTTCCCTCTTTCTTTCCCCCTTTCTTCTCTCCCCTTTCTTATATGTATATGCATGAAAACATTAATATTCCTGAAGTTCAGAGGGGATATAATCATTCCTCCATTATGCACAATTGTAAATCAGAAAAAAATTTGAATGCGTTGGTGACTACAGACTGGGATTGGGACATCTGATGTCGGCATACAGGTGTGTGAAAATTAAAAAGAAAACAAAGAGAAATAGAATAAAGAGAACAATCAGAGGTAGAAATAAGCTAAAGGTCCGAGATATTTCTCAAACTCTGTCAATGTACTTTCACTAAAACCAGTGCATTACCCCCAATTATACTGTTAAGGCAGTCAATGGCTGTGACTCAAAGAGTACTGACGCATGTTCTCTGCTCCACTTTGACATGATCCATACCATCAGTGAATACATTGTTCTTTCATGGTCACAATAAAGCCTTGTGGCAAGCCTTAACCTGTCCCACGAGACCATTAAACAACACAGTACATTGTGTTCCTGGGCCTTAGGAGAGCCGATGGACGCTGCCTCAGACCCTTACATTGTCTCCTCTTTGAAGTGTGTGTGTGTGTGTGTGTGTGTGTGTGTCCCAGTCAGCGAAGAGGAGGGGAGACGGATGAATGCAGGAGAGAAAGTGAACCTGTCATTATGTGGAAGAGGACTGCATTAGTAGCAGCAGAATATAATAGAGGGTCCTCAAAGACTCACTCTCCCCAAGAAGGACCACTTTGCCCCCTGGAACTCTGCTAAAAGGTTGTGTGTATGTGCGTGTGTGTGTGTGTGTGTGTGTGTGTTTGTGTGTGTGTGCATACGCTGCTTTTGATTCGATCGCTCATCAGTGCGCACTTACTAATAACCATCCTTAAAGCATGGTGGTTGACGTCAGCGTGTTTTGTGCTGCATCTTTTGCAGGCAACGCCGCGGATCATGACTGGAACATCTGAAGTCAGCGTCCTGTAAGATGCAGCACTCACCGCCGCCTGCGACTCTCCGCCTCTGCAACATCAGCGCTTCCTGTCATTAGCAGGAAGTCTGGACGCAGTTGAAATAGATGGACGCCGGAGTGCTATTGACAGAGACGTGGGAAGATGGAGACAGTGAGGTCATTATTGCTGGGCCCAGAGGAGAGGACCTCTCTCAGGTCTCTTAAGTGCTTCTCCCGCTCCTCCACCGTCGCCGCAGCTCTCTTGTCACCGCTGGCCGTCTGGACGGCCGTCTCCATCAAAGTGAGAGTGGTATTGAGATGTGTCAAACTCGCAGCAGGAGACGCCTGTCAGAGTTGGAGAGTTCTGATACACCCGTGTCACGGAGAATCACATCCACTGTCCCTGTCAAGCGCGAGGAGTTCGGAGCAGTTTATCTTTAGCGAACCAGGATCCGATGGTCCTAGGCCATGTGCAAGGCAGGCATTGAGCTTCAAAGAGTTTCCAGACACTTTCCAGGCAGAAGTGAAAGCAATTTCTCCAACTCCTTTGTCTCGGCAGGAGACAACGGCGTCAACTAGCAGCAGAGGCTGAAGGTGCTGGAGGTCCATGCCTGCACGCTGCCACGCGGACGCTGTGTACGAACCCACAGCAGTCGTGCTCGACTGTGTTTGCGCTAGCAGGCTAGCTGTGTGCGCACATACCGTAATTAGCGTAATGAGTTATTTATAGCCGGCTGTGGAATTGCCAGGCAGCCTCGGGGCTGATTAAGCCACTTGCCAATCAATTATTTATGGCTTCCTGGAGGAGAGTAGCTTGTCCTCTTTTGTATGCAGCACCATGGCAACACAACAGGAAGCAGAAGGCCTGTGGAGAGGAAGTAGCCCCTGTGATAGAATCAGCGGTGCCATCTCTGTCTTCAGTTTACACTTTCTCTCTCTCTCCCTCTCTCTCTCTCTCTCTCCCTCTCTCCCTCTTACTCACACATAAACACATACTCACACACAGCGCTCTAATCTAAACCATACTTTTATTAGGAGCCCTCCGTGAACTCCCTAGACCCAATAAAAGGTGTTTATGTTCTTTATTTGAGAGAAAAAAAATTGGAAGGATGAAATTAGATTATTCCCAATTGGTGCGAGGGATGGAGGAATGACTGAACACAACATAGAAAATGTGCTTTTCATCCAGTCAGTGTGAGGTCGGGGAAACTACGGCTGGATGATAATAAACACAGTTAAATGAGGTTCTCAGGGCCTCGGGAACCTCCGCTTCACACTTCCTAATTGTTGAGGTAGTCGAGACTCCCGAGCGTCAGTGCAGTCCGAGCCTTTGTTCAGGTTAGGGGTCCAGCAGTGGGTTGTGAGAAGATTAAAAGCCAGTTCCCAAATTATTCCGAAGAAATGTCTATCTTCAACAGCAGAAGGTTTTCCCCTGCAAAATTTGAATTTGGAACTGCTGCTGGCTATATTATGTTGCCCTAGCCTTCCTATGAGTAAGAGAGGCTGAATCATAGGCTCGTCAGTCAGCAGCCAAAAGCATCTGAGGAATTTCTTTTTTAGGTTTGACTACAGAATAGCCTGCAAAAATCAGTTTGAGTTGTTCGAAAATGTCTTTTGAATGATGTAGAATCCCTGGCAAAAATGTATTAAAAACCCTACTATTCAAACCTGTTTCTGTTGGGAATCACTCTTGGTATCGCCACTCTTCTCTCTCTCTCTCTCTCTCTCTCTCTCTCTCTCTCTCTCTCTCTCTCTGTCTGGTTCTCTTTTCCTCTTTTCCTCTGCCTCTCTCTCACTTTCTTTCTCACCTTCGCACACACACACTCACACACACAGCCCTGCAGATCAAGGCAGACGCATCAGCCAGTCAGTGAAATAACAGAACATAACAGTCCGACGAAATTGAGCGCGGCCTGTTCTTTTCACCTCATAAAGTAATCGGACGAAGTCTTCCCTCTGTGTGTCAGGGAGGGCAGAGCGGCGCTTTGAGGAGAATTTCAATCAGTCGTTCTCACTCCTACACAGCTAGTTGGCTCCGGGCTGTGTGGGAGGCCCACAGGACATTGCCATGGGCTGTATCTTCAGAGATCTGCCACCAAAATTGAATCTAAAATCTGAAATCCCCTGTGGTTTTTCTTATCTGCTTCTCTGGACTCGTGCAAACTTTGTCCCTGCTGAAATTGCTGAGCTTCAAGTTTCTAAACTAAATCTGCGAAAGTTCCTGCGCAGACAGCCGACAGTAGAAGGCAAACAGCAACAGCTACAGAACATGCCCAATCTCCATCTCAGGAGACTTACTACTAATATTAGCACAGGATAGTATTGCTTTACCTACAGGTACAATAGAGCAGGTGTATAAAGGTGGCAGTTTTCTATACTGATATCATTCAGTTCCCTGTGTTTCCATACTGGAGCATATGTTGATATTTTAACACCTGACACTCGTAGACAAGTAATGATGTCAATCGAGGAAGCAGGCTATCTGTACATGGTCTTTTTTACTTCTAACTATAAAACCTAAAGATGTTCCAAAAGTGTAAACTCCTCCCATCTGGCATTCAACGCAGGCCAAATTAAACCTTCAAAGTGATAACGCACCCACACTGTCATCACAAATCATGGCTCACAAATTCCCAAGTGTATGCGCTTTTTTTATCACTTTCTCACATTTTTTTTTCGGTAAAAGGGTGTATTTATTGCCATAGTTGCTCTGGAAGGACATGCGTTTGCCCGGAGAGCCATCAATCCCAGCATGCCTGGCTGCGGCCCAGTCGTGGGCGTGTGCGCCCTCTTTCCTACCTGCTGTCTACTGTTCGCAGATCAGTCATCGCTTTCTCATTTAGAGCGTTTAGAGAGGATGTGCGTGGAGACAGAGTTTTGTACACAGACAAACGTGCTTTAAGTGTCCTGGCACAGAACACATACATGTGTCTCTGTCTAATGGCACATTTCCTGGCTCTTCCTATAACACACACACACGCACACACACACACACACACACTAACCTACCTACATAAGTGCAGGTTAACATGGACAGAAAATGAGAACCACTCAAGGTCTCATGCCGCGGTGGAAAGTTAGATGTAATAGCTTTGAAAGACACAGTGTCTCTGTATGTGCATATTTTTACACAAAAGGGAAGAGTTCTGTCTTCAAGGACGAACGGATGAATAATGTTCGCCTTCACAGAAAAAACTGAAGTAGCGACTGTTGTTTCTCGTCAAACGGTTTGAATCTATGTGAGCCGGCACTGTGCATCTATTCATGATGAGTAGACAAAAGGAAGGTCCTTGAGATGAGCTTTTTTCAAACCTTATCTCTCGACACGAACTGCAAAAGAGTCTTTCTCATGGCCCAAACTGATATTGTAGATAGTAGTGTCGGCTGACAAAATTCACCTTTTCAGGCTTGGGGTTTTCAACATTCCCTTTTAAGGCCAGGGTTTACAGTATTTCATGTGGCAGAGCTGTAGCAGGAGTCCAAACTCGGTCTTGAGTCTGGTCTTGAGAACACTTTGCTGATGTCTTGGACTTGTCTTCATCTCGGCCACTGCTGAACGTTGACTCAACTTTTAGATAAAAAAATATGTCAATAGCACTACTACCCAATTTACGGGATTTCACCTGTAGAAATCTGTGTATGTAGTTGTCCTTCAACTTCTATGTATTGAATAGTAAATTCCTGTGCATTGATTCATTGGATGTTGAAGGGTTTAGTACAAAGCGGTTTACTCCTTCATCATTATTGTTATATTTATTTGGAAAGAAATGTACAAATGGACTCAACTACATTCCTGTCATTTAGTCTAACTTACGAATTTTTATGTTTTGGACAAAACACAGCTGTATTCTTCTTTTTCATTATCTTTATCTTATTTCATCATCTTATAATTTACTATGTACTATACTTTGTACTATGATTACTCATGTGTTTCCAGCTTGAGTTATGTAATAAATTATCACACCATTGTGGTCTTCACTGTCTTGGAACCAAAATGAGCTTGTATGAAAGTTGAATTTTGTAAACTGATCACAGAACACAGCCAGAGCCATAATCATACAAAACAGAGGGCCGATCCTTTCCGAATGCCACTGATTTTCAAACTCCCTGGCTTGCGCAAGCTGTTTCACATTCGATGAGACAAAATCACACAAGTGCTTTATGTTTCACCTCTTGTCCTCCTTTTCCATTCGTTGTCACCTCTTTATTCATTTTCTCTCGCTCTCTTGATTTTCTTTCTATGCCAGGTTGCCTTTCCACATCTCCCTCTGCCCCCCCCCCCCCTACTTCCCCTACACACACACACTGTTCATTGTTTGGCATTGACCCTTACATCATGTTTCCATTGCTCAATGAACAGCGTGTCTCGTGTCACGTGCGCCGGCGGTATCTGTGTCATCAACAGAGCCCACACGGTGTTATTCTTTCCCACGATCCTCCTTTGCGGGGGTATTTGTCATTGAGAGACAAATGAGCAATCTCTCTGTCTCATCTTTCAATTGTCTATCTCTTTCTTCTCTCTCTCTCTCTCCTCCCTTTCCCCACAGCGCACTCATCATTCGTCGAAGCCGCGTGTCGAAGGGAAGTATTTGACAGCAAATTGTGTCGTGTGATATAAAAGTGTGTTTTCCTTAGAATGCATCTGTGACTGAAATGATAAAATGCTTGCGTTCGATTGACGATTTGGAATACACAAAAGCTCCTGACTACACACATACACATAAATGCATATACACACACACACACACACAGGCACATACCCACACACAGCCCTGTGACAACATTCCTCCACTAACCCCTCCACTCACATACGCATTTACTCTTCTTTCATCCCTCTCCTCATTTTCATATTTGCATAATCTCATTTTTGTGATTCAACAGTAACAAAACTTTTTTTTCAATGAATAACAATACTAAAAACACTCAAAACTATTCACTGCAATTTAACTCATTTAACTTCTACTTTTTAATTAGATTCAATTCGGCATTTTTTTTTTGCCTTGAGGGCTTTGCGTCGCATGCCATTCCCTTGGCGGCTGCGTTTCTAGCAATTTACCTTCAATTACTCACTGATCGATAACCACCCAAACAGCTATGACAGAAACACTCCTCGCTTCCTACAGGGACAGAGGGTGAAGAATGTTGAAACAAAAGTCCCCCCCCACACACACACACACACACACACACACATACACACCCCCTGCATGCAATTAAATCCATCATAAAGTTCCCAAGGCAAGTGCATAATAGGTACACAATATCTCTGGAGTTATTACCCTAACTGAGTTGGCCTGTTTCTCATTACCTGGAGAACTTGTAGGAGCTACCAGGACACACACACACACACACACACACATACGTAAATAGTACTTATGGCTGGCTTTTCGCTAATTTGAGACATGTTTTAAAGCGTTTTTGAGTGGAAAATGATTGGTGTCAGCACAGTGGCTGGTAAAAGGTCTCTCTGAATTCCTGTATCAGCAGCTGACAGACTAGAACTTAGCACGGAGAGAGAGAAAGAGAGACAGAGAGAGAGAGAGAGAGAGACAGACAGAGAGAGACAGAGAGAGAGGAAAGAGGGGAACAAGTCACAGAAATGTATTACCATCTGTATATTTCAGCAACCAAAATGTGATTTCTTTTGTGTGTGTGTGTGTGTGTGTGTGTGTGTGTGTGCATTTTTGTGTGTTTGTGTGTTCACTCTGCTGTATTTTTCTCCCACTCCTGCCTCCAGGCTCCTGTGGATACGCTTTCTTTTCAGCCATCCATTAGTGTTGTATAGACACTCATACACACGCACACACACGCACACACACACAGGAGGGGCAATTGAGGAGGATATCAAGGAAAATGGTGACCCATTTTTAGCACATTTTAATGGAAAATGCAAGGGTAAAAAGAAATGTTGACCTCTTGACCATTAGGTTAAACACACATGCTCATACATACACATGCACAGAAAGCCTACACAGACAAATATCACCACTCAAATGTGCTGTATGTAAATACACCATGACCACACACATACACTCACACACACACACACTCACACACACATCTTGCAGTGCATTTGAGGTGGAATGTGAGTGGCTCTGTCCATTGCCTTGGAAACGGCAGGCTGGCCAGTGGAGGTAGCAGCCCTGCAGAGTAATGATGTTATCACTGGACTGGGGTCAGTTCAGGACAGACCCCCACAGACCTACTGTACACACACACACACACACACACACACACATCGGTTCACATTAGCCAGTAATTGGCGTTTTTTTGGACGGCAAAAAGGATTTAAGTCAGAAAATGTAAATCCTCCCAGATAGAATGTCTGACAGAGGGCTGCAGCCTGAATTCCTCAGCATGCTGTAACTGATGGGATGTAGATTTAAGCAAGTCTGGTAATCTCCCTAATCTCATACCTATCTAAAGGCATATTTATAGACCTCCTGCGCATCACCAATTAGCAATTAGTCTGAAAAGTCTACACACACACGCACAGATTCAAACACAGAAATGTCTTCAGGCGTAGCGAGCAAATCCTCACATAGCTGCCCCAAAAATACATACTATAGTTGAGGTTGACATTCTCTATCACACTCAAAATAACAATGACACAAAAACGCACACACGCCCACACACCTTCACACACACACACACACTCACCCTACACATTCGTTTCACAACCCAGGTAAGAAAAAAACATTGTTTGTTTCACATCTTGGGCCGACTTTCTGTTTTTTCCAACCTGTCAACCTGAGTCTGTCGAAGTGGAGAGAGCGCGTCTATTTTCCGTCACCCCTATTATTACCCATGGTACATCTCCACCTCCACATTGTCTGCCATCAGTCTCTCGCCCACCCAGCACCCAACAACCCCCCCCACCCCCCACCCCCCACCTCACCCACCCAGTCCTCCAGTCCTCATATCTCATTTGCCCACAGGGGAGAAAACACATTGGTGCTTGTTGGGGCTGCGGTCGATTCACATTCGATTCACTCAATCCGGAATGTAAACTGAAACTGCTGTTTATTTGTCACTGATAGGGCATTCGCTTCCAATTACACTGCAACAAGCTGGATATGTGGCAAAGTTGTTGTTTTTTTTCCAGTGTGTGAATTTTTGAAGACGTCCACTGCTGAAAATGAATTGACCCCATCTCTTTCCTTTCTGCTCCTCCTTGACCCCTCTCTCCCCCCTTTCCTCCAACTCTACATCCTTCTACTCCTTTAACTGTATTTTTCTCCATCCCTTCAGTCACAGTGGTTGAGTCACACTAACCATAGCAGGCTCTGCTTAACCCAGCCACCCCTCTCTCCCTCTCTCTCCCTCCCTCCCTCCCTCCCTCCCTCTTCATGCTCCTTCCCTCTGGTAATGACCTTGGCCTCATTGTGGTGCAGTAGAATGGGAAGCGTGGAGGAAGTGTATATAAGAGAGTCCGGCCCTTTTACAAGGCAGCTAAGCGGACGGTTAATGGTCAGAGAATGGCCTCTCTCCCTTGTGTCATGATGAATTTTCATGAATGGCAATGTTCATACATGAGTACACAGTTACTTGGATACAGTGTAGAGCATAGAAAAGCACTCACACACACACACATGTGTCAACAAGCTATGCTGCCTTCCCTTCCCATGTTTTCATAAGGACATGAATCAATAAAGAAATTGTCGCCAGTTCGGCCCATGTGGCTTCCATTTGTTTTAAACTTTTATTCATACAAACATTCATCAGAGCGGGACATGGCTTGTAGGCAAAGGCAAATCATCGGCTGTTGCAGAAATCCTCCTCACATTTGATGATATGCAAAGTGAAATCATGCTAACTGGGAACACTGAGGGAAAAAAAAAAAAAACAGTTTGCAAATGTGTTCACAAGCTGGAGCTTTTCGCTTCGATGTCACTCAAAGGTTTATTTGAACACATTTTCAAAACTGCATGTTTTTTACCCATCCAGAGTCTCCCACTGAAATGCTTGTTCAACTTTAATCATATTAATGTAGGTATCCAGGGCACCAGAATAAAAAGGTATGACAACTGTGTAGATGGTGTGTGCATGCATATATAGTATGTGTGTGTTTTATGGCAGGAGAGGAACTGTTGCTGCAGTATATCACATGTTTATTTCAGGAGACTCACTAAGGAAAGGGATCTGTGTCCCAGCATAGCACACACACACACACGCAGAGGTTGTGAGTATTCTGAGTCCACCAGGTTGTGCTTACGGTAACTGCTCCTGCTTATTCCACATGTTGACAGTTATTAATATCTTGAAGGATGATGTCCTCGGTGTGTGTGTGTGTGTGTGTGTGTGTGTGTGTGTTGGAATGATAATGTTAATGAGCCCCGGGCATGTGTCTCTTAGTTATTTATAAAGTGTTTTGTGCTCAAGGGTACTTCCAACTCCCCCCTATCCTGTTACATTCTTGTCCCGACGAGGACACTGCAAACACTCCTGGTGCTTTCCAGGGTTGGCCTGTCTGTCGGGAGACCAGCAGCAGGCCAAACACACATCCAGACCATCATGATGAAGGCTTGTGTGACCCTCATTGTTTGCCTCAGTAAATGGACATTACATCAGCATTTGCATCAGTCTTTGTTACTGTAATCTTCAGTTTAGGTTCATTCATGTGTGTGAGCTAGAGAGTTGTGAATGAGCGATGCCACTACTGATTCTATCTCAGGGGTCACATCCTCTCTGCAGGCCCTCTGCTTCCTGTTGTGTTGCCATAGCGATGCTGCATACAATAAAAGGAGCTACTCTCCTCCAGAAAACCATAAACTGTGTATGTCTTATACGTCATTGTATGGAAACACGCACGCACACACACACAGAAACAGAGAAAGAGAGAACATACACGCATTTGCACTGCCTCTTTTCAGTTATAAATACTCGCGTACCAAAACAGCAGCACAAATTACATTATTACAACACAAGAGAGCATCCAGTTATGGGTTTATAGGATCAGTTAAGCCATGCTGGCACGCCAGCCGTGTTAACTTGCTAGAAAATAGGTCACTATATTGAGATATTCACCAATCACATCACCGTGGATTACCAGATGCAGCCACAGCCCATCAGGACATTAGATATTGAAAATTAACCAGAGGATTTGGTAACAATAAAAAATGGTCCTCATGATGTGTCTAATGTAACCGGATCAGAACAGCAGTGCTCCGTGCGTCAGTGTATAACGGTGTTCAGCAGCAAAATGTTGCCGTGATTTCAGTCTTTGTGAAGACAAAAAAGTTGTGACATTCGAGCGCTAGAATTCGCAAGCAATCTATCTGCCTCATTTATCAAGACTTTCAGTCTCGTAGTGTAAGTGTAAGATTGTACTGACAAGATAAAGCATCTCACTACAGAACAATGAATTCATTATGGTTCAGCAAATTTTTTTCAGTCATCCCAGCATGGCAGCGTACACAGAGGGCCAGTTAAAGGGCCTTGAAAGCTTCAATTATGATGATGTTTTTATTTGCCGCATTCACATAATCGCTCCAGCGGTGCTTATCAGTGGCCAGTGGTGTAAAACTGAGGTTGTAAAGGATGATTCATGCCAAAGCCAGACAGTTATCATTCATCGACAATCATTTCAGTAATATGACAAATCAAGCTCTACTAATATTTTTCTCATATTTTAAGTATTTATAATGTATTCAATCACTATTGTGTACAGTCTATGTGTATGGGGGAGGGTGGACTTTTGACTGGCTGTGCTGTGCTGTGATGGGTGTGCAGTTAAGCTGTCCCTTGTTACTGAAATGAAATGACCTGTAGGGGTAAGAAGCACTGGAGCTGTCTCTATGTGTGTGTGTGTGTGTTGTATTTTTAGTGCACATGTGACTTACTGAGTGGGTATACGCATGGATTCTGTATTAATATGCTCATTTACAACATGGGAATTGCTGTCATTTTCAATGCATAGAATCAGATGAAGATTTGGATCTAAACAAAATTGCCCCGTTCCCCTTTGCCCCCTCCTCTGCTGCCATGACGCTCCATTCATGTCTACCCATGATGCAGCGGCTGTTTAATCTAAGGAGGCATCAACCCAAGGGCGCCGCGGTGGACGATGCTGCCGATGATGATTCATCAATCACTGTCAGTAGTTAAACATCCAATCAGAGAGACCTTGCCAATGTCACGTCCAATCAGATTGATGGGTGAATTTTTCATCTTCCTGTTTCTTCAGATTGAGGACATCAAATATCTCTCCTTCCCAAATCTTTCATCTGTTCAGGATTTTTAGGATCCTGGGATTTTTACTCCCAGCATGAAAAAAGTCTAATTCTAAAAATGTGAGGATATTCCAAGCTTTGACGTTTTCTATTGTCATTATATCATCTACTTTTTCTTGAATAAATAGGCTCAGTCAGAACCAATGAACATCTCAGTGACGTATCCAAACAAGATGATTACTTTGTCCTACTTTATCCTACAAATGAACACAATAATTTAAAATGACCACTTAGATTAAATGTTTATGGAAAAAACACTGCATATTTGTGAACACTGTAGGCTTACTACTGATGATAGAGATTTTGCATATATTAATCTGCGAAGTAACCCACACTGTACAGCATGAAAAAGGAAATTAAAAATGACTAATCGCCTTAAAATGTCTGAGTCAACCCAACCGATGAATAAAATGTGGCTGCCCCAGTGGCTATAATTCAAATAAGCTTTCAAAATGACAAATGATTTCAGCAGACAGTAAACTTAATGCATTTGGGTATCTGCATAATTGTATTGTGTAACAGTGTTATGTTGTGGTTTTGTGATTCAGATGAACAGTATTCCTCCAGTGAGGCACTGTAGCTTTTTTGGCTCCTAATGTCTAGGCGGCTCATGATGGATGCAGCCACATTATGTGACATTCCAGACGTGGGAAATGGATTTCCAGAAATCATTTTCCTGACATGACACTGAATGTGCAATCTGAGGGTGTCAGTTGGAAGTGGGATTTTATGGCCAAGCGTTATCAGTGCAGCAGTAAAGATTGAATGGGACTGTTTATACTGTATAGGGAGGATGAAATCACAGATATACGCACTGACGCACAGGAGGCTGTGTACATTGGATTGCAAATACTGCATAACGTTGCCGCTAGTACTGTTTCATATTTATATTGTTTGTTGTGAGCTTCTTGAATATTCTTGGAGCGTGTCATGTGCACTAGAACCAGATTTGTTCATTAAGCACTTATGCATATTTCAAGAGAGAAAAGGGAGAAGCACTTTATCTATAATAAGCACGCTATATGAAGACTGCTATGAGCTGTGCATCTTCAAAGATCCTTTATGTTTTGAATGCAATTCTGCAAGAAGCCAACAGACAATAGAGATGTGGGAGTGGAAAAGCAGGGTGAGTTGTTTCCAGCTATGGTAGATAATGTTCTGGCTGCCAACTGCCAGGCTTGTATTTTGCCAAAATTACAACCCATGAACAAGATTCAGCATATACAACTAAACGCATGCAAACGTCATACATTTGCTTTGTCATGTTGGTGAACTACAATTTGAAGCTGTGAAGTCATTCTGGATGAGAGCATCAGCTAAGTGCCTGAAATGTATATACAGACACAATGTCATCGTCCTCCTCCACACCTTCCCCTGCTGAACATCAGAGGCTTTTTGTGAATGAGTATCCCATTGTTGCCGTTTGCTTTTTATCTACCGAGTCGTGAATGTACTGTATCTGTCTTGTTCTCTCTGTCTCTCCCTTATTCTCCCTCTCTCTCCTACTCACACTCACTCTGTACCGACACCTTCTTCCTCTCAGGCTGAGTCATGATTCGTATGCTCTATCATGCTGCCAGTTCATGATCGATTTGCTGGCAGCTTCGTGCCTACACACCCACAGCCCAAAGCGTTCCTCTATAATCACGCAAAGTATGTTGAAAAGCCCTTTTTACTTTTCACACCTAAAGGTTCTCCGGCTCCTGGCCCACTCGCCGGCCCCGATGACATCGCCTCCGCTTTCCGTGTCCCTGCAGCAATCGATGGACGGCCACTTAGAAGTGTGGGGGCTCTAATTAGATAAATGGAGCACAGCAGTTTCGGAGTTGCGGGAGAGAGGAGGAGAGGCTGATAAGAGAAGAGGAGTGAGAGGAGAAGAGTGCAGAGAGCAGTACAGTCTGTCTTTTTGGAATCCCACCCCCGGTGCGACCGTGAGTCAGTCAGACACACACACACACACACACACAACACCCTCTTCAACACCCTACCACTTGCCTGCATGCGGACACACACACACACACACACACACTCCATCAGGTGTGTGACTAAGCATGCCATTGCTAGTGTGACTGAGGATGAGCCTCACTAGCTCACTAGCCCCCTTACACACACACACACACACACACACACACATAGCCATCCCTGTTTCCCATCTGTCACCCTCCGCTCAGCAGACAGCAGTGTTGCCTGTCAAAAGTGCTGGTCATTGATTGCTACTGTAAGGTGGGCTGGGCCCCGCAGTGTTGAATTACGGATGACTGCAGCAGACTATGGAGCTGGTGTAGGCAGTGACAGCTGTTTGGGTACAGTGCTCCCTTTGTACGGGCCAGCTGACTCAAAGATCTCACCATGGACAGTTCATATTCAGCTGTAGGATCTGGGGCCGATTCATTCCACCCAATTCAAGCAATGAATAGTAAATTGGCTCAATTGAATGCTGCCTTTTATTTTATTCAATTTTTCCCTCAATTGGTTTTGTGGGCTAAATGAAATAAACCTCAGCAATGCCAGGCAGAATTTTAATTTAAAATGTCTCCCAAGTTGTATTATATTGCACTGGTAATAAATACGTAAGTATCAGATCATGAATTAATAAAGACAGTGGTACCAACATTAACTGTTTGAATGAAATATACTCATTAAGTCGTCATTAGCTCAACATTAGTCCAGTTAGGACAAGCCAGAACGTCGCCCTCTCCTTTCCTTATCACAGTGTTCCTCCATAAGTGTATCCCCAGCCAGCTTGTTTGTTTGCGCTCTAATATGGATTTATTTGAGTGCCCCCATGTTTGTTGTCGATGTGGCCGTGTCCGGGTGGGCATCATGTTCCGGTGTTTTCTGAGAAAGGCTTGTTGGCTGACGACAGGAGGAGGAGGAGGAAAAGGAGGCTAGGGCCGAAGCAAGTCTCCGTGTCCCACCGCATCCTCAGGTTACTCACCGACCTCATCCATTATTGCTGCCCCTCATCCATTATGAATGAGCAGGTACAATGCCACATGGCTCCGGAACCGACGCTCCCAACGCTCCCCCCCCCCCCCCCCCCCCCCCCGCCCCGCCCCGCTCCTCCACCTCCACCTCCACCGCCAGCACCACTGCCACCGCCGCCGCCCTGCCAGAAACCTCCACCGCCCCCAAGCTCCTTTATCTTCTCTCTGGGCTGTGACCTACATAAACACGGAGTAGAGACAAAGTCTCGGGGAGATAGAAGCGAGATGGGGTGATGAGACAGAAGACGAGAGGAAGGAGGAGGAAGACTGCAAGGACACAGCGGAGGGACAGACAGGGCGCAGTGATTCAACGGGGGAGGGGGGGGGGGGGGCGCAGCGGGACGTTGACGAGGAGGAAGAGTGTATGGTGATGATGAGGATGGCAAAAACATTCTAGAAAAAACACTTGAGACTTAAATACAAGACGTCGTGTTTATTTTAACGTTGGCTTAACGCTCCTATCCAATATCAACAGTAGACCGTCTCCATTTCACATCAGTGTACCACGGTTTATACCTTGAGCAAATTGTCTGTTTAATGATGGCACCTACTGAATTTGGCATTGTCAACTGCTTGCAGTATCATCCACCATTAAGCTCCAGATAATAACACTAATGATGACTCGCAGCCTCGAACCAGAGTCTCCTCCAAGACTCCTCACTGTCCTCTTTCCCTTTTATAGCAAGGAGTTCCTCGATGCTACCGCTCTGGGGAATATAGTTTAGTCACCGCTCGCCTGCGTTTGACAGTCAAGAGGCACTTGTTTGACATTGGGAAGTAAACTGGAAAGAACCAATGCTATGTTCCAGCCTGCAGCACATCAGAAGTCTTGCCTAATGTTTGTCAACCAGACCTCGGAAACAGCTCGGCTCGCCATTATGGAAAAGAACTTAATAATCCCATAAGAAATTTTGTAGGATACTATAAAAATATTATGGCAAAAGTTTGTCTAGGAATATTATAGTTGTACTGTAAAAGATAAATAAAAATACCATAAAGTATGATAAGGTCACCATAAATTCACCAGTGAGCACAACTGACACACTATAAGCCCTAGTAGGAATTTTACAGGATTTTTCTAGTGATTTTTTGATTTGGCCAAGCTATGGAAGGTTGGACTTAGAGGAAAAAGCCTATGACACATACTGTCATCTATTTTATTTTATAGTTATGAAAAAGATCCACTCAGCTGTTGAAAATTCTCACTATGCAGTGGAAGAGTGGGAAGAGAGACCATCCCGTCTGATCTCTTCAACAGCCATGAGTCCTGCCAAAGTGTCCTTGAGCAAAACACTGAGTCACTTACTGTAAGTCACTCCGGATAAGAGTGCCACCTAAATGGCAAAAAATGTAAATGTAATGCACCCCACCCCGGTCCTGGCTCCCTGTGACAACACTGCCCAGTCTTCCCTCATTATTTTCGGGCGAGGGTAGCTCCAGCGTTAGCTCAGAGTTGCCATTACTTATTTGGACTCTGTTCTCATGGAGAGACTGACTCTTCTGGGTCTTCCTGTAACTGGGCTATTGGAGCTGAAAGTAGGCTAGCCCTTAACTAGGCTATGTGCAGTCTGCTCCAACTAGGCTTCGTGTAGCCTGGCTGCTCTAATTAGGCTACGGTCTATTCCCCAAAAAGTGCATCTAACTGTCGGCGCGTCTAACTTGGTGACATGGAGACACTTCAGCTTCAGGTTAAATTTATCATCCGTTTCCATCAAGACAGCTGTGTTGTGAGTTGATGAAAGTGTATGATGAAAGTACCATCGACTTACTATGAATGTCTACTCTATCTACTCTGACAAACCACAAACAGGCTATCCATTTGGGTCGTAAATGATTAAGAATTGCAGGACAGGCCCCATACGGACAGAAACTGGTATTCACAACCTTACACCTCTCCTTCAACCCAAAGCATTACAATAAAATGTGATTCTGACTGGTACAAAGTGTCTGTTTCTGGTGCTGCCTGTTCAGAATGGGAAAAAGAGGGAGTTTATTTAAAAGAGGAGTTGATAAATTCTACCATGGAAAATCATCTTTGGACCTTTAAAATGTCACACCTTTTATTAATGTAAGTTTTCACCATTTTTTTTCTCCCTTTAACACCGAATGTGTGTGACGTGGACCAGGCATCTGCCGCAGCAGTATTTCTCAGTTCAGCTCACAGGACACTTTCCCCAGCTCAAGAAACAAAGGCCAGTCTGTTTCTATGGTTTCACACATACTGGAGATCTGAGTGGAATTTTACATAGACAAGGCTAATGGATAGACTGCACCAGTTGACATTTAACAAATACCAAAGAGAGGCACTATTATGGAGAGAGGAGCTTCGATGCTGTGGTACCAAATGTAAGCCAATCCGCAGATAACGTTTTTAGATATTACTTGTGCCATTGTATTGCTCATCAGTGAAATGAAGTGTAGTCATTACATCACAGGTGGCATGGTGGGGGAAAAAAAGCTTCCGAGAACACACGCCGGTGCCAGGCAGACCGCAAACACCTCCTCCCAAACAGAATACACACACACACACACACACACACACACACACACAAAAACCCCTGCCCTCCTGCAGGTCAAAACAGGAAACCCACCAAAAGAGGGTTGTCAAACACGCCCTCCTTTCTCTATGCATCGCACTAGAGACGGCTATTTCTCTGCGGGCGGAGGGTCGGAAAACTGCTGCCTTGCCCTTCATGTGACACAGGGAGGAAAGTTTCCATGAACCGGTGGAGAACCAACTGAAGATGGCAACTTCAGAAGGGAGGGAGGGCTGAAGGGCAAGAGAGAGGAGGAGATTTATAGAGTTTGCAAATTGTCATGCAAAGTGTTTTATTGATATTGCCGAGGGAAATTTAATAATGTGTGTGAAACAGACAGAGAGAGAAATAAAGAGAGAGAGAGAGAGAGAAAGAGAGACCTGTGCAATGTAACTGTATCTGAGAAGATGAAACACACACCAGTGACACGACGATGGTCTGAATTGCGAGGTGAAGTGAATGAAGCCAGAGCTCCGACTATCTCAAAGTAGCCAAAGGTAAACAAGCCTGGAGAGGATCAGTGAAAAAGACCTACCTCATGTCAACCAGATCGCCACACACGCTGTCGAAAAGGTCATCCGCATTGTCCAAATAAAACCTCACAGAGGTTGTAATTAAAGAACAGCAAATGGAAAATGGTAAAGGACAAAGTGTTTTCCTAAATAGCAATGATTGGTCATTATGTGTGTTATGAGTCAGAGGAATTGAACCTCAACAGGACACATGTTGTTCTTTTTAAACAAAAGTAAACCAAACTGCAGTGAGCCAGGTTAGCACCAGTGTATTCAGTTTACAACACAGCTGACCCTTTTGAATGACCAGAGGTATTTTCTTTTGCTGCTTTGTTTGGGCCTATCGAAATCCTCACCCAAGCCACAAAACTAAAACTCTCCAATTTCACGCAGTTGTGTCATTCAGCTGGCACTCGCACACAAAGCAACGTTGATGGACACAATTGGTTGTTGCAGGAATTAAACTTGAGATCCTCAGGTTACCGGACGGTCTCTCCAAACACTATAGGCCACCTTGTCCTTTTGGCAGCCAGAGTAGTAGGTCGTTCCTCATTTTAACCAAATGGTATAAACAATGTTTCGTTCTTTCTTTCTTTCACTGACAAAACTTCCCTCCCTCTCATCCCTCAAGCGGGAATGGAGAAATAAAGTTGTAACTGGCTCTGCCTGGATCCTGCCGTCCATACTGCTGCCTGTCATAGCAAAGTGACTGGGAGTTTTCCCCAGACGGAGTCAGGGTAATTGGAACAGTGGATTGAGGGGCGGACACACACACACACACACACACACACACACACACAGGTCATTACATTTACCACTAAGCATCTCAATAAGCCCGACCAGGCATATCTGACATATCCATCTGCTATGGTAGGATCATGCTGGATCTGCCTCTCTCTCTCTCTCTCTCTCTCTCCCTCTCTCTCTCTCTCTCTCTAAATCGGGGTAAGGGGTGTGCCAGTGGTAATGATGATGGGGACATGACATGTAATCATGGGGTTGGTCACAGCTTGGTAACCAAGCAGGGCTATGATTTACCCACATTTACATCTCGTCTGGAGCAGCATGTCATATCGGTCTGGTTTTGTGTGTCAAAATAAAAAGGACAGTTGAAATTCTTGAAATCCTTTAATCCTTTAAGGATGACTGGTATTTTATGGATTGTGTCTGCTGTTGCCCACACACTCCCTATCCCCCCTATCCTCCCTATCTTCTATGCCTCTCTGTCTCTGTTTACATCAGTTCAATTCCATTTCAATTCCAAAAGCTTCATAACGCTAATGCGCTCAGCAACAGCCACAACCACAATTACTAGAATAAAACACAAATAGCAACTGTCTGAAAATGAAACATAGATAAAACATAGAGGGATATTAGTCACGAGGCATCAGATGTGACCTATTCTAAGTGAGAGATGGTCGACTTTATCTCAGCCTCTGTCTCTGTCTCTCTCATGCTCACACACACACTGCCTCTCTCTCTCTGTAACACACATGCACACTCATTCTCTTTCCCCTCCTCTTTATTATACTGTATCCTATTTTCACGCCCGCTGTGTTTTCATATGTTCGGAGGGTCAAGGCCATTACCTGCTGGAGGGCAAGGGGTGTGTGTGTGTGTGTATGTGTGTGTGTGTGTGTGTGTGCGTGTATTCTCCAGGGTGCTTTTGCCCCAGGAAGCGGAGGGCCTTGTCTATTACCCTGCCTCTCTTCCCTCCTCATGCCTCCGTTCCCTCCCAGGGGAAAAGCCCCCATGCGAAAGGGAAGAAACGGGGTGTAAAGGGCACCTAGTTCCCACTGGATCCACTCCTCTGTGCCCCATCTGTGCCCAGTCTATGCCAGGCTGCGGCGGACATTGCAAAAGCCCTGCTCTGGCTCCAAGAAGAAGAAGAAGTCTCTTTTAATGTGCCCTGCTTTCCTGCTCTCTTGCTCCATGCTGTGGGTTAAGTAAACATCAGATTTTTGGCACTGTAATTAAGTTGCCGTTAATTATTTTTCATGGTCCCCGGTGGCACTCCTCAGAGTTTTAGGGGGGGTGGGGGGTGCAGTGTGAGGGAGTTGCAGGTTTATAGGGCCGAGGGGCTCCACGCCTAACTGAACAACTAAACACGGTGAAAACGATCTGTAATTACCGCCCGTTACCACTAATTTACCCAAAGTCACCTCTGCCAGCAAGCTAACCAGCCCTCGCTGTCTGGCTGCTCTTAAGCACACAAGCTCTTTCTCTTTGATGTTTCTCCCCATCTATCAATACATCACCTCAACCTGATGATACCTTTTCTTATTATTAACCTCATTTTCTAGCACACATACTCCTTGTGACTAAAACACACACATCCAAGGTTCGATTCTGCGATGTTTTTGTCTTGTCTATTTTGTTTTCCAGCTCCCTTCCCGCTGGATTCTAATGTTAGCGTTTTCCATGAGCGTCGCGCGCAGTCTAAATGTGGAATCTCAGGTGGTTTCTCTGCCTTGGCGGTAATTGAGTCAAGACTATTTATGTGCCCTACATTTTATGACATGTAAATGTTCACTGGCCTGAAAGAAATACACTTTCCAGCTCCACCGCTCGGAAGATATCGACGGAAAACAGACCATGGAAAACATGTCCTAGAGGGCAGCGGCAATACCCCCGACCCCACCAACACCCTGCTGCGGTTCCTCCACTTCTTCACACACACACACACACACACACATATGCACGAGTGTAGATGGTGTAGACATACTATACCCACACACAGTCTCTTTCTCTCACTCGCACACCCACACTTTGGGTTGGGTGGGTCGCCGAGAATGGGCACTTGAGGTGAATTATTGTTTGTGAGTGGAAACTTGGCCAGATAATCTCAGTGCTGCTGGCTCAGGGCTGAGTAAGACCACTGTCTCCCTCCCTGCACACACACACACACACACACACACCCAACACGCTCACACACAGCCTTTGTTTCGCCGTCTCTATTTCCAGTTCACACACTTTTGCTGACTCCTGGCCTTTTACAATAACTCCTTGTCTGTCTCCGCTCTCTCTCTCTCTCTCTCTCTCTCTCTCTTCACTACGACCTTTCCTTCTCTCCTCCCTCCCTCTATCTCTCTCTTTCTCTCTCTATTTCTATCACTCTCTTCCCAACAACTCTGGCCTTTATCCCGCAGGCCGTTCACCTCTCTGCGGCTGCCCTCGCCAGTGCCTGCAGTAAATTCCAGGGCTAGTTGGAAACACAAACATGCACAGGCCCAAGGCGGGCAGCCCAGTCATGACAGACCCCTCCCCACCTCCACCACTACATCTACCACCTCCTGCCTCTCTCTCTCTCTCTCTCTCTCTCTCTCTCTCTCTCTCTCTCTCTCTCTCTCTCTCTCTCTCTCTCTTTTACCTCTGTCCATTTTTTCCTCTGGCAGCTCTGCTTCACACAGCTCTGAGGGGTCTTTGTGTGATGTGTGATTGCCTCACAGGACAAGGTCCCTCTTGAGCATATGGGCTTGTGTGTGTGTGTGTGTGTGGTGTGCATGCCCTCATGTATGTACTGTACATGTGTATGTTTAACTCCTTGCATGTGGACATATAACTGCATCACAGGTGTCTTTCATGTCAGCAAAAACTAAAGTCTCCTCTCAGTGTCTCAGAGTGAGTCTTTATTTTTTTTTCTCAATTCTAGGAGTCCTGGATCTGTTAATATTACATATGTCCAATCTGTGAATAAAAGCAATTCAAAAGCCAGTTTACTCTTGAATCAGACAAAGAATATTATTTCTACCAGAAGAGTTCACATAGCCTCTGTATATGTGTCCATAAGTGTGTGTTGATAATACCTCCTTGTCTGTGTGTGTGTGTCTGTCTCTGGTTGTTTTGCCAGTCAGCAGTGTATGAATATGTGGATGTACAGTAATTGGGGAGTCATCCAGCACCCTAACCAATGTTTGCACTCTTGTGGATTTCAGGAAAAATGTGATTACAGTAATTGTGGCAGGCTAATGACATGTTAGATGGAATGAAGGTTTATCATTACAATCTGTGAGACCCATTGCTAATATAAACTTTGTCTGATTGATATAGCTACTGTCCGCCATGAATGATAGGTCTGAGCGGTCTCATGTTAATGCAGCCGTCTCACACTGAGGCCGGCATAATTAGATATCTCTCCAATATGAGAAATACGCTGGATCCAGGAATTGGTAGCCACCGGATTTTTGATGAATTTGTGATCTGAAATTTCTCACACATCATCAAGTAGGAACCACAACATCTGTGTCCTTCTCCAAAGTATGCAACACCATTTTTCCTCTTCCTCTTCAAAGGAGGAAGCCCCCCCCCCTCCACGTCCAACTCCCTGCCAATGTGCTGAGCCAGTGGAAAATCCGAAGTCCGTTGAAGAAACAAAGTGGCATAGAAAGATCGGTTGACCAGAGGAAGTAATATTAATACAGCGTGTCCTGGCTGATAGAGACCTGGCCCCTCTTGTGTAAGACGACTAATGAGCAATTTCCACGTTTGCACTTTCCACTTACTCACCGTGGCTGAAGGGTCACGTGACCTCCAAGTGTTCCATAGGCATTTGCACTGCAGTCATGTTTACTTAAGAAAAACAACCTTTGTATAGGAAATAATGTGATGATCTGTCTGTGGCTTGTGATTTGTTGTCATTTTTTCCACTCGCTCAGTTTTCCATTGTACATTGTTACTTGTGTAAATGGTCTAATCAGCTCGCAGCGCTGCGCTATCTCAAAACGTGATAAGATGTCAAGACTGCGGCTAAGTTCCTCTCTCGGTCGGAACAGCAGACACATTCACACATGCAGTGCCACTTGCTAGACACTCCTTGACTGAACCTGTAATTATTTGTCAAGCTATCTTGTTTCAGTGTGTCTAGAGATCTACCCCCGTAATTAAAGTTCTATGTTGGGATGAACATACACACACACACATACACACACACACACACACACACACACACACATACACACACATACACCAAACACACAGCCGCAGCTATCTTGTTTATTCTCATGTGACACTTAGCCCAACTTTTTGTTTTCTTTTGTGTTTTCTTTCAGATATTACTTTGTGAAACCATGTGCTGTCTTACAACTTCAATTAATGAAGTGATTCTGATTTGAGTGTGTTTTTAATGAAACACAGAAGTTACCCTGAAGGGAACTTCCCCTTTTGGTGGAGTTTTGGCGTGGCTCATCACTAATGCTTAGTCAGACAGCATAAACAACACATTAGCATGCACAAAGGCTAATGACACTTGACATTTACTGTAGTTCACAAGATGCTCCAGAGCATATGGCAAATTTCCACTGAGAAATTGAGTCAACAGCAAGACTCCGACAACAGCTGTGGGGAAAATGATTGGTTTCCCCAATTTAAAAACTCCCAACGAAACTGCTGGTTATGGCTCTCTGAATGTTAATACATATAATCTTGATTTTAGCAAAGACATAATTTCAAAATCTGTCAAAGTTTAATTTTAAATTAGGCCACAGGATGTCTTGAAATTCATTTTTCTGCAGTGATTCATTTACTGCTCTTTTCTCTCTTCAGTGCAGATATGTGTGGCTGTATCTGTATTTCAGAAAGAGGTAACACAAGAGACAAGCTTCACCAATACTCCCTTATCATAAAGTAAATAATTCATTGTCTCCATTAACAAGTCAAATGACCGGACAGCTTCCCGATTGTCATTGTGTGGATACAGCTAAAGGGCTCTTCTTCTTGTTCAATTTTGCATTCCCAAAGTATTTAACTGGATTGAACCGCAGATTAAGTAAGCTCAACTGAACAAACAGGCAATGGTAACACGAGGCAAAATTCCAATTTATCGTCTGTCATATTTAGATAAAGAACAGACACTACAAACATCGGTCTTTGTGCTTGTAATGGGAAGGGAAATCTTGTGATGGAAAGACACACAGAGCAGATGGATTCTGCATGATGAATTATGTTCTTATTTGATTTAGCCGACAACTTTTAATGAACTCCTCTAATGACTCTCACACAGTCCCAAGTGTGTTTCTGTGTGTGTGTGTGTGTATGTGTGTGCATGCTTTTGCTTTTTCTTTTTCTTTTTTTGACTTTTTTTATTATGTTGCTGTATATGTCATGTATCGTTGTCCACACATATAACACTTGTGAACAGTATGACTACACATAACACACACACACACACACACACACACACACAGCATATGGAAAATGTGTGCCTGTGTATGCAGGAAGAAATTCAAATAAAGTCTGCACTGGAGCATGAACATTTTTTGCATGTGTAGTAGTAGATTCATACATTTCCTGCTCTTCTAGTCTCTCTCCAGTGTCTTTACACATGAATCCTCCTACAACAGACTGGCTGAGGACAGAATGCCCAAAGAGGGCAAATGACTAGAGGGCTTATTGAGTATGAGTTCTATGAACCCACGGCCATCTAATTCATTTCTGAAAGGTAAATTTGATTCCAGATCAGCATTCCTGCTCTTGGATTATTGATAAGTGCAGCTCCTGGCCTCTGCAGTGGCTGAATGAGAAAGAGAGAGCGAGAGAGACACAAACTGATGGACAGACAGAGAGAGAGAGAGAGAGATGGAAGGCATCGGTGTCGTGATGGAGGGACATCTGCTCAGGGGTTGGCCAAACACGCCGCACTGCAGGCCTCCAATCAGAACGCCTCCAGAAGCACCGACACTGAACTGGAAAAATGGCACAAATAAAAATAGGATCTGGTCTCTCCTTCGGCACCGCGGGGTCTGAAGGCCCTCAGAGCAAAGCTTGTCTGCCAGCCCCAGTTCAGCTGAGGCCTACATGGAACTTTTAGATCTGCGAGAAAAACATCAGCGTTCAAGTGCTGCGGTGCCACGGCCCCGGTTTGAAGTTCAAGAGCGGCAGGTTGATTGGCGGCTTAAGATGTTTAGGAAGGGCGGGGGAGGATATCTGACACCCAGACCTGACCAATGGCATCACCTCACTGACGACTCTTTCCTGCAAACATCGACTTTCCAGATGCTTTCTTTGACAGCGTTGGATCGATAAACAGATTGGTAGAAATTCCACCAATGTTCTCACACTGTGCATACAATCTTATGTCTATCTATCTATCTATCTATCTATCTATCTATCTATTTATCTATCTATCTATCTATCTATCTGTCTGTCTGTCTATCTGTCTGCCTGCTTATGACCAAACTAACTCAGTCAAATCACAAACACAGACGTTAGACCAAATGATTGCACAAGTCAGCTTACATAAATCAAATTTTTTTCCCCTGCTCCTTCTCTTCCTCCTTCTTTCCATCTCTTTTTCTCCTTGACGTAGATCTGACTCAGAAGTTCTGAATCGACATTTTCCAACTTTTAAATTGCGCACAGGCACAAACATGTTGAACTTTTCCCCTGTTTACAAATCTCAAGAGGTAAATGCTCCTGTGCAGTTAGAGCTGTTGCGTTAATGATAAATCCCATTATGTCAAGACAGCAAGTGTATTACACTGCGGTTTAACCTCAAGTGGGGTTGTTTTCTGTTTATCATCTACTACCACTCATGTCTTTTTTTAACCTGGGGTCCACCATCTAGTCATAAAACTGAAGATAAAGTTGTCAAAAGACGATTTCTTTACCTGACTTGCTTGGTGCAAAGTCAAAATGCCTGATGCACTATTCACCTTGAATGGAAATCCTTTCACCACCATCATGCACATATTAAACATTTTATGCCACTTTATTTTTCTAATTTATTGCCTTGCTCAATTGCTGGAGCATTGCACCTCATACTGTTTATAGGTCTGTTAAAACCATAAAGGTGATAGTTCAGAGTTTATGTGCAAAATGTGCTCTTGTACACAGTAATTAATAGCTCAGGAACTGCTACTGTGTACTATGATGCCCTGTCCGTTAATGTTGTGCATATTTTCAGGAGGACCTGATATAGGTCTACAGTGAGCTATAGTACACAACACTGAACTTGTGTTCAGTCATACAGTGTATTTTATTTGTTTTATGTCAGAATCTACAATCTTCTTGGACTAGGTTGGACTTTCAGAGTAATCCCTCAATTCAGCAGGGAGAAGATTATTGCTGAAATTCTACTGTGCTATTTTTTATTGTTCAATCTTTATTGTGTAATTAGAAGGCCAAGAATAGAGGGAAGGAGAAAGGGAGAGACTATAAAGCGTTGCAATTCATTGCATCTGACAGACAGTGGAACACGGTAGTGGAGAGGCTGGTTGTTGAGTGTGTGAGTCCTTCTCAACAGGACTGCTGTAAGAATTACAAAGAATACAGGCATTGAGTGCAGAGAAGAAGAAAAAAACGCTACGTCATGGAAAGAATGACGTCAGGTTTGATTAGGCGCCGAGGGAAGAGCCTTATGTAGGTGGAGTTCAGACAACCAGACAGCAGAAGTGATGCAAAGGCACTGAGTTTTCGGAGCACACGCATTGCAGGCTGTATCATATGATGGGGAGAACTGATCTTTGAATAATCCCGTTATTATTAAGAGCGACAGGGGAGCAAAGAGGGAGTAGTAGGGGATCATGACGTAACCGTTTCCATAGGCGACTGATATGCTGGCTAAACCAATGGGGATCCACACCAACGGTCCATGCCCATCCTCCTCTTGACGTGCATCACATGTCCCCGGCGGTGTTGTGACAGAAAGTAACCAGGCGAAGCGAGAGGATGCACCTCCGCGTATTTCCGTCTTCGCTTAAATCAACGTTAGGCAAATTAGACCCCTTCTATTTGTGGCTGGGAGTCAATGAGAGTGTCTCACACGTGGTCCAATATCTGTTTATTTTGACAACAATTGTAATGCTTAGTCTTAGGGAGCTATTGACAACGTTGTGAGACACAGACATTTCTTTATATTAATAAAAACAAAAGTTTAGCAGGCACTCCTGTTTTGTACCTATAGTATGATGATATGTGATTTCAGTAATGGCTATCCATCAGTGTTCTTCCATAAATTAGCTGCTGTATGCATTAGCTAGCCACTCTGACTTTAATCATTACCGTTCTAATTTTAGACAGTAGTACGCATGTGCGATGCGATTTCCGGTCTAGCGGACAATGATTTCCATAGGCTCGAAAGGGATGGGAACTATCTTGCTAGTTAAGGCCAGTGACTTTGGTTGTGACAGCGCAGTGGGCGGGATTTTACCTCAGATCAGGGGAGCGAGTCTAGTCTTTGGTGAGACTGAGGGGGAGCGAAAGAGAGAAAGGGACCTGGGGTGTTCTTCAGAGAACGGAGTAAGTATTTTTTGGGTGTGTTTTCTGTGATAGCTGGATAAATTACCGCAAGCTAACGGTCGCTTCCAAGTGTTAGACATTGCACATAGAATCCTCAGGTTTTGGGTCCTCCTTTTTTGTGTGCAAGGATCAACGACGGCCAGACACTGGTGGGTTTTAGCTGCTTTGGGTGGTTAGCTCTATAGCAAGCTAACATCGTTAGCTAACGTTATATCTTGGATAGACTGACATTGGGCGTCTCGTTTTCCAACCAAGGTAATCAGTTGGGGTGCTGGCAGATGGTGTTGCTGTGGCTTAGTCAACTTACACATTTGCATTGCTCTTGGGCTAGCTAACGTTAAGTGTTTTGACTTGTCAATGTGTTGAAAGTGGCTTTTTGTATGTTATTTCCCCTCTTTACAAGCAGCATAGGCTAACGTCAGTAAGCTAGTTCGCTAACGTTCCAAGCTAGCCTGGGACATTATTTTGAACTGTCGGACCCCACGCGCTACCTTACAGTTGCTCGCGGACTGCAGCTGGAGATTGGACCTGGTAGAGGAAGCTTAACGTTATAGACTGGTTGTGAAAGCCACGTAAAGCCACAGACTGGGAAAAATAGCTGGAATTTTATATACGTTAAGTATCAGTAGGTAATTCTTACTGTAGCAAATGTCTGACCATATTTCAACGTTAGGCAAAGTTAACGTTTACTCCAAGACCAAATGCTGACAAATGTTAATCTTAAATATCCGTTGAGGGAATATCTTAAACAACTGCATCCTGGTGAGTAACGTTAACTTAGATAATGGTAACTTAAAGTAAACGTCAGTCAGTGTGCTCGTTCAGTAGCGTTAACGTTACCTGTGCAGAGACACTGCCAGGGCTCGTCGTGGACTTGACTAGCTTGTGTGTTAGCTTATGTCAACGCTAGCTTGCTTTTGGGTAAAGCCTTGCTGCAGGGCAATTAACTACTGATTTGTTCAGTCGTCGAGAAAACCAGTTGCGGTTCAGACAACAAACCCTGCTTTTTATCTCACTGTTACATCGTTGTCTACCTTATCAAATTGAACTCGCCGCAAAGCTTAGGCTATCTTTCATGCTAGGGAGCTGTCAGTTTCATCGGTGCAAGTTATAACGGTAATAAAAGGGAAACGTTAACTTGTGATTCTATGCTACAAGCTATGTCAATCACGGAAGCACACTATAGTTATCATTAGACATAATATATAATGTAGTTATAACTAAGCAGTTACTAGCCATGAGGTGTGATATAATATGAATGGCCAAGCAACTGCAACTGTAATTTGTCAGTAAACGTTAATGCACCGCACCGCTATACCATGGTCCATGCTGAGTAACGGTACGAATTATAACCTTAGCAATTTGTCCCACATACTTTATGCTTGAACATCCATTCAACTTTCATCTTGTAGTATATGCTGGGATCTGTGTTGCTTGTGTTCAAATTTTTGATATGACGTTTACTCTTTTAAATATTTAACCAGCTGTTTTCCAACAAACCCAACACACACTAATGGTGGTATGTTCAGAACAGAGCAGCTGATGTCATGTCACCAACTGACATGGAACTGTAGCGCAGGCAAGCTGCTCATACACACACACACACACACACACACACACACACACACACACACACACACACAGGCACACTGCTGCTACTACTGCTACTACTATTACTGCTGCTGCTACTACTGCTTCTTATCTTGTACCATACAGCTACCCCATACATTTTCTCCAGGAAATTTAGCCCTCTAGTTACCTGCAAAGCTTCCATGTTGGTGTGAGTGCAGTCACTGAGCACCTTTTGGTGTCTAGTAGAAGGGATCAGCCCTTATCCAATTAAATAGCGCCCGGCTTGTTGCAGTGCCAGCAACGTTTCCCTGTCTTTGTGTAATGACTTGTGATCTAGTGAATTAATACTGTCCTGTAATTTTATCAAAATACATTTAAAACAAAGAATTTTGGGGTGTGCTGCATTAAATATCAATTTGCATTTTTGTATACTCGATTTTCAATTGCACTGTGATTCTATGCTAAAAGCTATGTCAATCATGGAAGCACAGTATAGTTATCATTAGACATAATAGTTATAACTAAGCAGTTACTAGCCATGAGGAGTGATATAATATGAATGGCCAAGCATTATTGTAAAAATAGCATGCGGCTGAAATATGCCTGATGTAATAATAATTGTCATTATGAATGATTGTTGGAATTCAGTCTAGATTTTACTGTATTTGAATAACATTTTTGAGGTTTAGCAATTGTGGGTGATATTTCATTGAGACTATCTAGTTTGGCATATAGAGATTCAGACTTTAATGATTCACCTAAACCATCAGTAACACAATCTGTTTCTGTGTCTGAGGCCTTTGAACCCAAACTGTTGCTGTCACTCAAGAATGAATGAACCAAGTTAGTAGCTGACAGAAATATCCTTTCTTACACTTATGGTAAATGTTTGAGCTTTATGTCATGATAACTTGAGGACATCCATTAAATATTTTGCCAGTCTATGGAATGACTTTTTTTGTTGGCTGTTTTATTCTTTGTCAGTGTCCGTGTTTTCAGACTGTCTTACTAATGCTAGCCCTGACTAGTGAGGAATATGAGTCACTAGTAGTTATTCTTGTTTTGTAGTTTGTTTTGGAAAATGGTTACTTTTCAGAGGCAAGAATATTTGACCTACATGGTTGTGTGGTTCAGCTGGCTCGCATTTGTCCTAATTACATTTGTAGACCAACAACCCCCTCAAGAGCAGAGCTCTGGGCTTTCAGCCTTGGTGCAATGTATTTTAGGTTAATTAGACATGCTCAGAAGTGCCTCATTTCTATTAATCTGATATCATATCTTGCTCTTAACATCAGCACTTTGCTATTTGCCTCTCATGGCATGCCAACTTTTAGAAGTCACTGAACTGTAGTCAGTAAGAAGTAGGCTAATGCAGGTTCAGACCGTACTGAGTACAGTCTCTTCTAGGCAGTGAAGGCTCGTCAACTCCATCCTCGACTGGTCATGGATGAATCCCCTCACAGCTGCTTGATATGTCCACTCATTTCACTGTCATGCTCTGCTCTTCAATCAATTAAAGGAATAACCTAGTACCAGACATTTCCCATATCAAAATATTAAAAAATAATTAACATTTGTCCTCCAATCAGCCTATATATCCCTCAGTCAAAAATGTGTAATGGAGCTAGCTCCTTTGCATTGAAAGGATTGTTTATATAGAGAGCAAGCAATTGTGGGTCATTAATCTAAGGTGACATTGAGCTCCAAGTAAACTGTTGTGGAAAGCTAAATATAGTCTGCTGCTGTACTATTAAGTATATTGTAATGATGATGCTATTTACTCATGATCGAGTGTTGCTTATTTTTCTGTGTGGATTGTAAGGCCAAGGATATTCCAACCAAGGGTTTTAGAGCAAGTGGAGTCTCACTTATTCATTACTACTCATTTTGGCCCATCAAAGCAAAATTTGCCAACTAAGCTCAGAGTTGTGGCAAAGGTTAATTTGTCCTTTCAGAACATACTGGTTAATATTGCAGGTGCACACAAGAGCTAGGGGGCCATAATATAAAAAAAAGTTGACTTATGAATGCCCACTAAAATAATGCTAAGGCACTTGCAGCAGAATATCAAGAATAGTCATTAGGACAGCTAGCAAGTCTAACAGTGCTACCAGTCTTTATTAATGACAGTTTGCTGTCCCAAATCCCAAATGACTTAGCCTATTAGTCACATCTTGCGGTTATATGCTTTTTTAAGTTTTAATTATGTTGGTGTTGACATTTCTAAAAGACTGACAGGCACAAAAAGTAAAACACAAAATGCATGTTTTGGTCAGACATGCTACTGATCTAAAAATACGGTGGCTTCTATAAGCAGGGTACACATTTGGGCTTTCTCTCACTCAATGCGGCACTTATACGTATGTATCCATTATCTCCATAATAAATCTCTTTGTATCATTTTAAGAGTTAGCTGTCCACACTACTGTCTACAAAAACTTTTTTGAACCTCTAGATCAGTGGTTCTCAACCTTTTTGGTTCGTGACCCCCTAAAACGAAGTGATGCCCATTTGTGGCCCCCGTCACAGGCTGCATATGCGTGTTGAGCCAAAGAATTTCCCTTTTTCAGGTTGTTTGATTTGATTAATTATCAGAGGAGGCCTAGAGGCAGAAAACTATTCAGTATTTCATAGGGAAAAAGCAAAAATGAGAGAAAAATCAATAAAATAGACATGATAACAAATTTGTATAGTACAACTAGCCTATGTTTTTTTCCTATCCAATAAAACATCTCACAACACCCCCAAAATTATCTTGCGCCCCCCAGGGGGGTCCAGACCCCTGGGCTGAGAACCACTGCTCTAGATCGGTATGGTGTACATGCATGTTTGTCCTCGACTAAACCATGTTCCCTACCAGTGTAATAGGTCATGGTGAAGTGAGTTTAACGTTTGACGCTCAATACCAACGCGCCATGATGAAATTGGAATGGTGGGGACAGCAAGGTCATGCTGTGGCAGCAAATGGCAGGGCAGCAGGACCTCAGGCCACTGAGCCGCTCTGTAGAGTCACAGATAACAAAGAACACAGAGGGCTTCTCATCTTCAAAGTGGCTCGATCAAAGATGCGTCATTCTGGAATATTTTCCATAGTATGGACATGAAGGGCTCTGTAACCACTAAATAAAAGCATCCCTCCTAGTATTCTTGTCGCTTGAAAAAGGAAATAAATATCATTCCACAATTCATTTTTTCAGTCACTGCTTAGACACACAGTCACGTTGTTTAGACTCAACTAGGGATGCAATGGTATGAGATTTTGATTTAATTATAGTCTGAGGAAAAATCAGCTTCACGGCTGAAGATTATGTGGTAATTTATTTTAACAACACTAAGGACAGGACACATCAAATTAATATTTTATAATTAAATGTTTTATTGAATTTTTGTCCACAGTATGTATGCAGTTGCCTTTTTTAGAATTCACATTAGCTGCCTTTTGAAACAGAAATTGTAATACAGTAACTGCCCTTTGAAAACAAAAACTAATGTATTGGACCTAGTGTGATAGGGTAGTCTTACACCTAGCCTATACTTGCAAACCATTTAATCAATACAGATGGGAATGAGCAAACAGGAAGTAAATGATTGCACCAAACGACTTCTCACAACAGGCACAGACAGCTTCGCAACAATGACTAGATTACATGCCGATTTGGTGAGTTTTTTAAACTCAAAGTAATTGATGGATGTCCTCTCCTCTCTGTTAGCTAATGTAGCCCCCAACACACACAAACAAGGTGATTCACTCTTGTGAGAAGTTTTGACAGGCGCAATGTTGTGCGAACGCAAGGCTGCTTTCAAAGAGCATCGAACCGTAGACCAGGATACCATAGTTTCTACAATGTGTACAGCTAGAAAACTTAAAAATTTTAAAGTGTGATTAATAGTCCTGGTTAATTGCTGCATCCCTAGACACAGGTGAAACTCAAAAAGAATATTTATAGAATAAATATAGAATATATATAGAATAATATTGTTTATTTTCTTTATAGAGACCATTAGAGGTCCTTCCATAAATGAGATAAGAAGAGCTGGAGAGTGGAAGTGTGTTGAGGGTGACACCTCTGACAGTGTGTCCTTATGAATTGGCAGGGTGACAGTTTGAGAGCTATGTAGAGGTTCCCAGTCTCTGGTGTGAAGTAGCGCTCTCAGAGCTGCAAGCCATGCAGCACAAGGAGGGCAGGGTGTCTCTGCTTTGTACCCTCCACATTTACACGGCCTGACCCAGTTCAGCGACGGCCAGTGTTGGGGGGGAGGGGGCAGTCTGGGGGAAGCTAAAAATACCACCCCTCACATCAGGCAGCTCCATTGCAGAGGGATCCCTAGAATTGCTATCCTTGACTTCCATCGAGTTGTTGGCACGTAGAGGTGCACAAACTGCCAGAGGGTTTCCTTAGATTGGAAACAAAGACATAAGGATATTGCTAAGATGCCCACCACTGTTGTCCTTGTAACTTGTTTCTACTTGCCACAGCCTTCTGGGTGGAGGATTTCAGCTGTCTAACTCAAGTGTGGTAGCAGGCTTAAATAGCTTGGATAGAAAAGAAACTGGTGACTTACAAGTAGTCTGTGGTCCTTTGGTGAAACCCTCACATATTTGTCTTCTTACTGAGCTAGGGCGTTGCTGCTGTTGTGTGCAAAGGGTTAACCCTAGCCCCTGTCGTTCGACCATACCATGCCAGCTGTTGGCTTGGAGATCCAATCACAATGATTTTCCACTGTTGTGACATGTGACCTGCTCCGCAACCCGAAACTGTCGCAGCGCAGCAAATGTTGGCACTTCCTTCATCTTGGCGTTGTTGCCGCTCGCGGGGTGGAGGGGGCTCTCAGAGCATAAGATGTGAGGACAGAGAAATGGAGAAGGCACAGAATTGCTTTCATTACTTTAGGTTGAACATGTGCTTTGCCCGTGTAGTGCCCAGGGCAACTGAAATATGCCTACCATTTTTAGAGGAGCCATTCAGGAAAAACACATTTAAAAAGTCACACATCTCAGTGTGCAAGATGACATGGTAAGTCATCTGGACACATTGGAAATTCATTGTCTGAATTTGTTGGAAGTCGTGGAAACATGATGTTATTGTTAGGTGGAATCTAAGTCACAGAAGAGCCAGACGGTTTCAAACAGAACTGTGACCTGTCCCGACTTGTTTTGAGAAACTTAAAGTGGCACAAGTTTAATTTAGGTGTGAGTTTTTAGACATCTGATAACTATAAGAAAACACCAAGTGAAATGTCTTGGTGGAGACCTCAGCATGCATTAAAGACCTCACCCTAAACTTGTGGCCAGTACAAGAGGTACAAGAGTATTTCCTCTTCAAAATAGGGGTTTCTCCCACCTCTGCCACCTCAGAAATGCACCCAACCCTGCAATTATGCAGTGTAATGAATAATAAATCCTGTCCCTTTTTCCATGGCAGATGGCTCCAAATAGAATCTCAACATGTGACAGAATAGTTTCCAAGAATCTCAATGGAATAAGCTGCAAGCATTAATTTGTGTAGCTAGTGATAATAAAGGCTACTTTTCCCCTCATGCTGCATCTGTGTCCCAGTTAAAAGTTCTTTGACATATTTTGATTTTTGGGTGTTGTTTTGGAGGTGTGTGTTTGAAGTTGTGTTTGGTGTGGAAGACAGATGAATGGTGTTCTCTCGAGCATTTGTTTAGATCATTGTGTTCTAGCCAGACACATGCAGTGAGTAAAACTGACTCTCCAGCTGGTGGCCACAATGAGAGATAACCGCAGCATGTTTTTTTCTGGCAAGGAAATGCGCCCCTGCTTGTCTCCACTGGTGCCTTCCACTATGGATCTGATGGCTCAGTACAGGTTCCATTTTGCCCTTTACGCCAATGCAGATTATAATTTGACTTTGGCTTTTCAACGGAAAGTACAGTAATCTATGTGTTTTGTGTTCCACAAACTATTTTAGGCTGGAAATGAAACTCATCTCATCTTGTCGGATATCTGTCCAGTTTGATTGGCTCAATCCCCTGTTCTCCCATGCCGCAGTCCCTCATGATTCTAAGAAATTCATCAAATTAAATCCTCCTTAAAACAGGATGACAACTGCTGTGCTTTAGCCTGCACTTTTGAATGAATCAGTCTCATTGTGTTAGGCTGATTAAAGCTGAATGGACAGCAGTCTCTCATTAGAATGGACTCTCCCATGTAGAGCACTGTGGAGCTCCCTGATGCCACAGATAGTCTTAATTAGATTAAACAGAAGGCTTTTCCTGAGGTAATCAGTCAGTCGGCCCCGGCTCACCATGTATCACCACAAGTGAAACTGCAGGGAGGCTGGATATTTTTTTTTTTTTTTTTTTTTTTTTTTTTCTCTCTCAATGTCAGACCTGTGTTGTTTGCCATGCCAGAGTACTGTGATAACAGAGATTTGGAGACTGGATTTATGGGGATATGGAGCTCTTAAGATTAGATTGTACTGCTGCACTTAGCACCTGATCCTAATGTAAGAGGAAACTGCTGTACTTCATCTAGCAGGTTGGCCTAATACAGTATGATCTAGTCATAATGTTCCACTTGGTGTCTTATAGGTAAGATGTTTCAAAAGCAGTTCAGAACAGAAATAATGACATATGCACAACAATGGTTAATACATATAGTGCCAATGGTTATTATTAGAATTGTAGTTGTGTAATAGTTTGGTGCAAATACTAGGCTACATGCAGTGTTTTTAATTGCATTATGTTCTCGAGTCCTTTCCTATTTCTGGGAATGTGTAGGCCTATATTTCTGTTCCTTTGATCTGTAAGATGAAACAAGGGAATTTGCAGCAAGGTCATTCACACATTTTGTTTGGAGATTGGACCTGATGAGACATTGGTACAAGCTCATTTGGTTCCATCTGCCTGTTCCTGAGTTAAAGAATGGGCCATTTCCCAGACTACTGTTCAAATAAGGGGACACATTTTTGCCTGCAGTGACATAGCATATCATGTTGAGCCCTGGCCAGTGACCTGGGGTTCCTCTCTTCTGTTTTTAGAAAGGGATGCAACCTATAATCCATTAGTCCCTGCTTGTCCACCACTTCAAGATTATCACTGTGTTATGTTAACATTTAGTTTTGGACAGGGGGTGAGCTATATGCAAAATGTTCTTTATTCTTCTGTTCTATCAATTCAACTAATGATGGACCTGATGTTTTATGAAGTATTATCTTACTTACGACTCTTACCCTGCAAACTATAAGGTTAATTTGCTACTGCAACATTAGTTGACTATTATACTCCCATCTGATCATCACTAGTTTTGTGAAGCAACTATAACAAACAGCTAATTACAGCCATAGATTACCCCCTCAGCCTATTGTGTAGTCTACGTTTCAGACTTTTCCCAATTCAGTTAGTGTCAGCACTGCCAATGGCACTCGAGTGAGCACATACCAACATCATGTGCTGCATTAGGCGCAGTGAATTATGGTCGATGTAGTTTACTAACGTGCTTTCAGTGTTTGACAGCGTTAAGTCTTTATTTATTGAAAACTATGTTGACAAGAAATGCCAGGTTTGAACACCAGCTTAGTGCGTCACAGAACCTGAAATAAATGTAAAACAAACATTTTGTTGGTTGGGCTGCCAAATATACCTAATCAATCAATATCAATATAATACTAATCAATATATTGGAAACCTTGGTGTACATGAAATACCACTTTTTGGTGTCAGTATTTACAATTAAAAAAAAAAAAAAATGTTTCTGTTTCCCTTTCAGATCTGCATGTGTGGTGATCTCTGGCTCCGTGGATGATCCTCAGTCACCATGAAAGACTAGGAACTCAGCTCTCCGAGGGAAATGGCTTTTTTTGATCTATCCCTGTCCCACTACCTGGCATCTGACTCCAGCTGCCTCTGAAGGGCCTGTCAGCTGTTTATGGGAACTACCACTGTGTTCGCTCTCTTGAGGATTTAAGCTTTTCCAGGAGACCATTCCTTTCCCCCACCGTTAAGTCGAGGCAGCAACGCATCGCAGTAGAGGGGGAGGCGGTGAGACGATGGCGAACAACTCGTACAGTGGGGTGAAGAACTCCATGATGGAGGCAAACCACGATGGAGACTTTGGCTGCACACTCAAAGAGCTGCGCTCTCTCATGCAACTGCGGGGCGCAGAGGCACTAAGCACAATTGGGGAATCTTATGGGGATGTTCAAGGACTCTGCAACCGGTTGAAAACGTCACCTATAGATGGTAGAGTAAATCCTCCACAACATTCAACACGACGACTGTTTTTAATCGGATCAAATACAGGATGTTTTCCCAACACCTACAGTGCTGTAGGAATGCAAATGTGGTGCACACATAGTTTAGGAGGCGTGTCATTGGCCATGTCATCCACATTACCTTGACATCACTTCCTTGGAAAACTCATATGCCAGACAGGTGGCCAGGCAGGCTGGCACTGACCTGGGCCAGTCCTGCTCTATTTCTAGGCCTGTGGATATGTCCCTCACACCCCCCCTCTCTCCCTTTTCACCTCTGTGTCTCTGTGTGCGTGTCTCTGTATGTGTCTGTGTCTGTGAGTAGGCTTCAGACAGACCAGCTGTCTGCCTGGGCACAGGACCAGGCTGCAGGCAGGTCAATGTTCCACATGTGGCGGACAAAACGGGAGGGTGTAAGGCTGGCTAGTAACGACTTGAACATGGTTGGGAAGGAGTGAGCTCATCTTTTGAATAGTTCTTCTGTGTTATGCTTTCGCCACCAAAGCATACTTTGTTGCCCGTTGACTAAGCCCTGGAGACAAGGTTGAGAGCAGAGAACCTGTCGCCTGATGAACACTGCTGATGATCACACCTCCATTCTCCATATGGTGGTGCTGCTCCGTTTGGAATATTGAAAGCAACTATTACAAACTTGCATAACGTAGTGTGACAATGCTTGTTGACCATTGTAGATAAAACCACCTAATTTCCCTAGCTTCCCTTCCCTTTATACCTTTGCTGTGTATGTGTGGCGGCACTCTTCACCACTCAGATGTGACCAGGCCAAGAGTGAAAACTGAAGAGTTATACTAGGGCCTCATCTGGGCAGTGGTGCTTTACAGCACCTCTCTTTCTTCTTTCCTCTTTCTTTCTCCCACTCTCTCTCACAATCTCTGTCTCTGTCTCTCTATAGACAGTCTGCCTAATCGCCAGCGTGACCTTGATTGAACCCTTGGGGGAGGGGATTTTCAGTTTGATCCCAGATTAAAACGGCACCGCATATCCACTGTAGCAGCAACAGTCCTCTGTGTGCAGTGTCTCAGATCAAGTAAAATGCCTGGGCTCCGTCAAACTCAAAATGGAATGTGAAAAGAAAATCGTACAACAGCTCAAAGCATCTCTCATTCTAGCAAGAGTCATTAGCTCTCCATTTGATTCTTGACCTTTTGTTTATTGATGTATAGTAAGTGTACCAGGTACACAATTCAGTCTTTTTTGCTGCTTTCAGTATCTGAGTATAGGTCATTGTCTAAACTGTGTGGAGAAATTGTTGAATAAGACTTTGGCGGTTCACAGAGTGAATTGTCTAAACATGCATGTGTAAGTGTCTGTGTCGAGTGGGTGAAATTGCAGTCCTGTCATATTTGGAGCATGAATGACATTGGATGTTTGATATCTGTGAATGTACTTGTCCTCTCCTGCCCATTTTCCTAGCCTGTGCTGCAACAAAAGAATGTGGCTAGGCCAGGCCTGCTAGCTTGTCTGGATTATATCTCGTCAGTGATCCAGCATTAACATGGCTTTATTTTAGATATTTAATGAATATACAGACATTTGTTGTTATGAAGCACAAATAAGTCTTCAATTCATACAGCCCTTTATCAGCAGTCTGTATCAGTTGTTTTCATCCTGTGCATATCAAACACATCGGTGTTTTTCAAGACTCGTAGAGAATGCTGGATTTAAGATACCCAGAGGAAACGTTTCTTTTGATAAAATGACATGCCAAGTTGGAAGGAAAAGGCAGCTGCCTGAAACTTGCGTTTACCCAGTTTCAAGAAGTCATATTGCTTCCACTCCTGCAGTTATTAGCAAGCGCACTGTACAGATAAGCTCAAGTAGGTCCACATTTTGTTTCCCCCCTCAGCGGGTGCTGTTCCACTTGGTACGCGGCCACTGAGTTTTTGATACTTGCATTTTCAATCGGCTCATTCGTCATTGGCCTGGGAAATTAAGCCGTCATTTAAGATTACAGGAGCTTGACAATTGAAAAGGGATTTCTAATTAGTTGGTTGGTCATTTCTCTAACCTCTTAAGCCAATCCTTTGCTAATCCTCAACCACTTCCAAGTTTTTTTGTTTTTTTTTACTGCACTTTACTGGTGCAACTGTGCATCAACGTTGTACTGCTCTACTTTAAGTTGTTTTCTGAATCCATGACTCAAAACTATAGCTTGTTTGGATTAGACTAAATGTCACTCATATTGGCACTAACCTCAGTCATTTTCCATACAGCTACATTTCTTTTCCCCCCAAAAGCATCCTCTGTTTCCCCTGAATAATGAGGGACTTATAAAATGGGCAAGGCCACTTTGCATCAATATTATTGACAATCTTCTCCTATTTTCCCACTCACAGTTATTCCCTGTTGATTGCTGTTTTAGTGTAGTCAAATATTTGGGTTCTAGCCTATTGATCCAATCAATTGTGGGCTGAGAGGCTTCCGCAGTTGGACTGCAATTCACAAAGCTGACAGGCTCTCCGCATCCGTCATCCCAGCCGTCGCACCCCCTCATTCAATGGGAAGGTTCAGACTGTTAAATGATAGTTTTGTCCTTGTAATTCAGTGGGCTGGCTCAGCTTGTCTTCATGTCTGAATTCAAAATGATGAGGTTAGAAGGGCTTTTGCCAGTGAGTGGAGACAGCAGATGGCCAGGCCTTGCTTGTGTCAGGACTCTAGTGGAGCTGGTGCTGTATGTTGACTTACCTGTTATGATCTGTAGCTTTTAAGTCGTGATTTGGACTGTTGGTTTCTTGTATTTCCTTTTCCTTGAAACCAGACCCTCTTTCCAGACTAGTTGATTGGACTTTTTTCTTTGTTGCCCTCACTGTCTCTTGACATGCCATCTTTTGTTGTTTCATTAAGGCATAGTCTTCTCCACTTGACAGAGGAAAGACCTTTCAGACCTACTCCTGATACCACTGATACCTTGTATCAGTTGCTACCCAGTGGGTGCTTTTATATGCACTCTAATAATCTGATCTTTACCTGATAAAGGTAATACTCTGGCCTAGCAATAGTCATGTAAATCCCTTAATCTGATTATCTTAATCAGAGTAAGATGATAATTGGTGCAAGCATAGCCCTGTTAACACACCTAGATTTCTGCTCAAACTTACGATTTATTTGGCTGTGTAAACACCTTTTTCTGATTTCATTCAGTTTTTTAAATATGCGCATGTATCAAAAAGCTCACAGAGGAAGTTGACCCAGAAAGGCTGCGTGCTGCATGAGTCCATTACATCAGCATCTCCTGTTCTCAGCTGACACTCAGAATAATACCACTTCCATCAAGGTTTCTGTAAGTGCATCAGCATGAACAAATAATACAGAGAAAGTAAACTTACTTAACTCTCTGAGTAAACTAACCCGCTAATCAGATAAATCTACATAAACCAAGGTTCCGGTAGAAAATCACTTTACCTTGAATGATGTAAATGCTGGACTATTTATTTACAGTAATCAGGGTATTGAGTGCAGGGAAACGTCCCCTTTGTTTGGAAGTAAGGTTGTTGTGAAGTTGCTTGTCTAGTGAAGGGTTGCTTTCATTGTACCGGACAGTGTGTTGGCACTCTGGCCTCACAGAGTTGTGTGTAGGTAGTAAAAGGGTGTCTGTATATCATTTCACTGTGACCAGGTCTAGAGTGAAAGGCTTACCTTGACCCCCACTGGTGGTTGAAATGACAGTACTTTGAGGGGTCAGCTGGGGACAAGCATCCAAATTAAACGGTTAATGATTAGCTGCTTGACTTGAGACGGACTCATGGCGCTAAAATGATGTGAGGGGCCAGGGCCAACCTATTTTCTGTTTGCGTATCCAATGGCGGGAGGCCCGTGTTAATCGTCCTCTGTCACTTATATTTATTGCGCTAATGCAAAGGGAAAATGTGGTGGAAAATTGAATGGGGTATTAGCTGTCAGCATGTTTTCATTAGAGGCGTAGAGAATCAAAGCAGACGGTGAGAGACAGCCAGGGAGCAGCGAGAGGCAGCTACACAGGATAAACCCCATAGCCTTTTCATGGAGCTGTGCTGGTGAGTCATCATCACTCTGCTTACACCCCACCAGAAAAGTTTGTGTTAGTGCTGGCCCTTAATGCCACTTAACCGTGTACCACCTAGTGTTGGAGGAATTAGTTCTTTTTTATAAATTATTTTTATCTGCTTTATTATTACAGCGTGGAAAAGAGAAGTGACGTGTTGAATTGGATCTGAACCCATGGCGGTGCTAATAGTCTACGTAGTATACACCTTGATGTGCTTAATCACAATGATTCCTCATTTGAGGAATATGTTGAAGCAGTTTGTTCAAGGGTAAAGCGTAGTCCCATTATCTTTGACATGTAATTTAATTATTGCCATAATGTTAACTAACGGTGGGAATCAGCAGGGACTGTGCAGTTTGGATTGAATTTGATTCTTGGGAGCAGAGTGTTATCATGATTCTCAATGCACTGCTCTTCAATTCCACTGAATTTTTTAGACTACTGTTTACATTATCTTTCCAACTGCATTAAATGATTGAATACTTCTAAGAAATATTTTTTTATTATTACACTATTGTGAAAGTGTCTTGTATTGATTGTTGGAAAATGGTGACCAATGAAACCATCTTCACAGACAAAGGCCATGGCATTCCTATAGACGACAATAAGCTGGAAAAGACTGAGGTTTACGCCTGTCAAATGTGTTGTGGGAATAGGGGGGTTGATCTTTCCATTGATACCAAAATTGACTTGAGAATCAGTTTTTAAATGGTCCGTATGTGATCATGGCTTCAACATGGATAGATACTCCCACCTAAAGTCCCTCTGGAATTAAGCTTTCTTCCTGCTTGGTAATGTACAGACAGGCTCTGTATAGATAGGTGTTTGAGGATGGGAATTTCGATTAGTGTCACAGATGTTAAAATCAAAACTATTACATTGTTAACTTGACAATGCTTAAAATAGAAGGATGCAAAAATAGGTGTAACTTTGTTTAGGACATGACCAAATACCTGAAAGAAAGATTTGCCCAGCAACATAATGTCTAATGAAATTTCAGGTGTTTGAAATCAAATAGGCCTAACTTGCATGCAAAAGCATCCTGCAGAGTTTAACAATAAAACTTCTATTCAATAACTAATTTATTGGAAGCCTAAAGGGCAGTGTCCTGAAGCAACCCAATTGCAGCTCACCTGCTTGCTTTTATATCTGGTTGCCTTTTTAAAATCTTGTTTCCAGTTCTCAAAATCAGTTTTACAATTGTTACTGACATGAGCATTTAGTATTTGATCACTACTCATTTCGATGCACTCTGTGTACTAACGTAATGACAAGGGAGAAATTATGAATCAGGACAGTGATGAAATACAGAGATATTATCAATCTTGTATCAAGAGATGGCAGGAACACTAAATATATTACAGTTTTGTTTGGTAAATGGACAAATCCCACTAATAATTTCATTGTCAACAAGCAGTTCTTTTCACAACTGATGTAATCGTTCCCACTTAGTCTTGACATGTGCAAGCTCTCCCAGTCTCCTTCGCCTCAAATATACAATTGTTTCCTGCAGCCTCCACCACCAGTGGTGGATTTTGACAGGTTCTCTGCACAGAGGATAAGGCAGAGAACGGTCCCCTTGACACGTGAACGATGCACCTCTCTGCCCCTGTTTACGTCACTGTAAGACTCTGCAATACACACTTATTATCCACATGTGGTGTCATGATCATCATAGCACCTGCCAGCTGGAGGTAGTGTGTGTCTGTGTCTCTGTGTGTGTGTGTCTTCCCATATGTTGACCCTCCTGATCCTTTTCCCTGTTAAGACGATGCTATTCCCAGCGCAGCTTCCCTTCAGCCCTTAGTAGCTCCACTCTTCATTAGTCTCAGTCCCCTGCAACACTCCACAGGCCTTTCTCCCTCACTGACACCCCCCTTCTCCACCCATCTGCCTGTCAGCAGCAGTTTCACACAGTCACTCTCCCCTGGCCCCCATTTCTGCTCCACCTCCTCTCTGCCTCACACACACACACACACACACGTCCAGTTCCGTCCAGTCTGCACAGCCACCCACACACAGTCAGTCGGCATGAATAGGGCTGAAAAGCTGTCGCGCATCATCAAATGTGCGAAGGCCCTTTTGAATATATGACTCTGCCTTGAATGCGGAGGCATTTGAATGGGTGGCTGCAGAATGCTCTCTGTGCACATGGATGAATGGGTCCCAGGCCAGCCAGACGAGTAATGCGTGAATAAGATGAAGCTACAACAGGAGAGTATACAAAGGGATGTGTGAGGCTAAAATTGAGGCTGCTTCTCCAGTTAATTGGTCATTTCCTTCCATTGAAAAGACATTTCATGGGATTGTTTTTTGCCTCTATCCTCACATTTCTCTTGCATGCGTAATGCTGTAAGAGTTCAAAATGTTTGACATGCCTAAAGAATGTGTATTGTGGTTGTCTGGCATTGTTGCCTCCACATCGGCCTGTCAGAAATGCTGATGCCCTTTGGGGATTATGTTTTTTGGAAGCAGAGTGACAAGAGTACAGCTGACCTTTTTTGAGTTGGAGGCGATTTTATGAGACAAGCTCTCTTCCTCTGTACCAAATGTCTATATTACTGCATCCAACAGTGCTTATGTTGTAAGCACAGTAATTATGTGACAGAGTTTAGGACCTTGCTTAAATTGGATTTTTTATGAAGTGAGAGGATATAATTTGCTGTGTAACATTTAATCCCGAGATAGAGTTAAAATGAGAATCGATGCATGAGTGTTTTCTTATCTCCTCTGTCTTTCCCTCCCCAGGTCTAAGTGGACAGCCTACAGACATTGAGAAGCGGAAAACAACGTTTGGGCAAAATCTTATACCTCCAAAAAAGCCAAAAACTTTCCTACAGTTAGTGTGGGAAGCATTACAAGATGTAACACTGATTATCCTAGAGGTGGCAGCCATAGTGTCACTAGGCCTTTCATTTTATAGACCTCCAGATGCTGAAAGACAACGTAAGCAGCAACACTTTATTACTATAATCTTTCCTCCTCTTCTCATTGATTCATCTTCCCCTTAATGGATATTAGCATACAGTTTGGGTTGTTAACATATTTGTTATGCTCTGATAGTTCGGGCCTGTGCAAGATATTTTCTTTAAAAAAAGAAATACATTTGTCAATTGTTTGTACCTACCTCATTTATCCAGTCAATCTTGTTTCACAGTGAATTGGAATGGAATAACCTCTCCCCTTTACATTTTGCGTTGCATTTATTTGTCTCAATTTGTATATTTCACTCTTAGTGAACTTCTTAACATCTGTCAGGCAAATCCCTACAGTCATGCTATAATGCTCTGTGCCCCTGCAGACTGTGGAAAGGCAGCTGGGGGTGCGGAGGATGAGGGTGAGTCAGAAGCAGGCTGGATTGAGGGCGCCGCCATCCTTCTGTCCGTTATCTGTGTGGTGCTAGTGACAGCGTTCAACGACTGGAGTAAAGAGAAACAGTTTAGGGGCCTCCAGAGCCGCATTGAACAGGAACAGAAATTTACTGTTGTCCGCGGCGGACAAGTTATCCAAATTCCCGTGGCTGAAATCGTGGTTGGCGACATTGCACAAGTAAAATACGGTAAGATGTGATTGCCATCAATGTTATTCAATTAATGAAATGTTCGTCTCCAGGTTATGCACTTTCATGGACAACATGTAATACAGGCAGCATAAGGTCAAGGTTGAGATGAAAATCAGGTGATCAAGAAGTTACGAAAAAATCATGCAATAAATCAAATTTTTCCATGCAATGTTGCTCCTCCAAATTAAAGGCCTTTTTTGTCTGTGTGTGTTTCAGGAGACCTGTTGCCTACCGACGGTGTCCTCATCCAAGGCAACGATCTGAAGATCGATGAGAGCTCTCTCACAGGGGAGTCGGACCATGTCAAGAAAACACAAGAAAAAGATCCCATGCTGTTGTCAGGTAACTTCCAGCCCTAATTTTAAATTTCTCATAAGTCCTGCCCTACTTGGTTATTGTTAGAAGAAAGCAGACATTGAAAGTTCTATTGGTGTTTGTTCCCATAGAAACATGTTGCAGCCACGTTCCCTTCATTTCCTTCACTTGCTACTTAACATATGTTTTGATTGAACAAATAAAATTTGTACTTAATTTTTTTGAACTAGGAAACTGATTGACAAACATAAGTCAAAACTAGCACGTTATTATAATTACAAACCGCATTTTAAATAAACTACTCCAACTGAGTAAAATAACACATCAGTAATCATTTTCTGAATTTATTTTTGAAAGCAAATTTTTCTTGTTAAACAAGCTTAAAATTGTCTGTCAGAGAGATGCCGCTTGGTATCAACTTTGGTTTGGAACATTATTTGAAGAAGTAGAAGCTATGTAACTTCTCCCGTTGGTTTGTCATGGTTTGTTCTTGGTCAGATTCCTTGAGTTCAATTAAAAAGGGTCAATTCATCCATATTTAGTACCCCAGGAATTCTTGCGTAGACATACAGTGTAGTACACGACTTCTGTCCTGTTGATTAATTGGCCATGCTTTGAAAGTTGAATCTATGTATTTATGGAATAGATGTTGAATTGGATGGAAAATTGGATAAGAATTGAAAGCTGAAATGGTGTCACTAACCTGGCATCATACAATATAACCCATTACCACCACTCCAGCATTCCCCATATGCTCTAATACTCAAATAATATTCCCCACGGTCCTTTCCAGGTGTCCTTGTGAAAACTCCTCCAACCAAGGCCCCTTATGAACCCCGTGTTTCTGCGTTCTGAGAGGGGAAAGCTACTGCTTGTTTTGTCCCTAATCCCATTTTATGAAAGCAAGTTGATCCTTTGATCAAATGGCTTTCGTCTTCACTGCTCTCCTCAGTTCCCCAGAGGAACTGCGCAGGGATTTAGGAGAAGCGCTTCTTGTTTAGCTCCCCCAGCTTTCTATTGGCGCACCTCCAAGAGGGAGACATCTACTCTGTGTGTGTGTATGCCACCACTCCACCACTACTGCTGTATCATCTCCCTTAGCTCAGGCTATCCTCCTCCACTCTCATCCTAAGTCCCTCAAGAGTGGAAGGAAAGCATCCTCTAATTAACACAGGCATGGGGGAACTCTTCATAATGCTTTCTACATCTCTCTCTCTTTTCAGTCTCTCCCTGTTCTGTCTCTTGCTCAGTCTGTTGCTTATGTTTTCTCTTGTGTTCTTGGCTTTTTCTATTTCAGCTCTTTTTCTCCTGTTTTTTGAGAGAGGGCTGGAGAGACAGAGATATTAAACTCTGGAGAAAGCCTGTTGTAGCCTCACAGATTTCCATTAATTCACTGAGACTGACAATTGGCTTTTGATTAAAGGCTGTTGATTAAAGGTTTGGAGTATGTTTGCATCAAAGACAAGTGTTTCTGTCTCTTTTGACTTGCTAGCACGCTGTTCCTTTTGTATTTATTGACCACTTTGAAAGCCTTTATTTATTTTCTCCTCCTTATGTGTAGCTCAACATGCCACTTGAAAGCCTACTTCTTAAACCAGCTTCTCAGTAAGCAAAGGAATCTAGTTCAACATCCAGTGCACCAAAATGTTTTATAATAGGAAAAACCCAAAGCAATAAATAAGGTGGAAAAGCCAACATTTGGGTGAGGTTGAAACCTAGGTATAAAGGGAAACATGGTATAAGTAATCTTGGCAACATAGTGGAACATGTAGCATACCATTTATCCAGATTTCTACCCTTTCCCTACCTCCCTTATGACTTTTATTTTATCTCCTCCCTCTGTCTGAAGGCACCCATGTAATGGAGGGCTCAGGGAAAATGCTGGTCACTGCCGTGGGCGTCAACTCTCAAACTGGAATCATTTTCACCTTACTTGGGACTGCTGACGATGACGATGATGATGAAGAAGAGAAGAAAAAGGAAAAGGAAGAGAAGAAGAAGCAGAAGAAAAGTTGGTTTCCTTTCTTGTTAACCCTGCTATTTCAATTAGTATTGATTGATCCACACCAGAGGTAGACAAATTTGCACAGCCATTTCCTCTTTCTGCCATGAATTTTGCTCTCAATGAGCCTTTGTGTTTGTCGATGCTGGAAATGGAGAGGGCTGAGCCTATGCAGAAAAGTACTCCGAGTTGCACACCAAGGACACAGATTTGACTGAAGGGAGCTAAGCTTAGAAGTAAGGGAGGCTTCTGGAGGAGCGTAGCAGCAGGGTCATGGTTCAGGGCTGAGCTGTAGCCACTGCAGTTATTTGTGGACACAGAGGTAACCGATTGAATCCTCAGTTATTTTGGAGGAGCTTTGCATACATTAGTTTACCAGGGCTAGCCTGCGCCCAGTGCATGAATCAGCAGACAGTGTTGTCTTATACAAACACTGAAAATTTTGGAGCTAATTACTGGATGCTAAGCTTATATGCTCTGTTGTGTCTGTATCACAAAATACACAGGTCCCATGTATTCATGGTATGGGTCATAGCAAGAATAATTAAGTTTGACTGTGGTTGCACTCTAACCTGTGGTTTTATCTATGATACTACAGTTCTGCCTCTTTAGATTTGAAATCTGTTATGTCTACAGAAATACTGAGAAATGGTTGTGCGTCCTGTATATAGATCACCTTTGCATACCATAAAACCACTGCATTAATTTGGTTCTCATGTTTATTGCCTCAAGAGAATTTCAGGATCCTCTCTCTGCCTTTATCAAATCAAAGAGCAAATTTACATGATTGGAAAATATTTTACGATGGTGGTTAGGAGTACAGTCACTATATATTGCCCACCAATAAGTTGCTGACTACATTTATCTCCATGGTATTTTTTTTCCCATAGACAAGAAGCAGGATGGATCAGTGGAAAACCGCAAGAAAGGTTAGTTGCATGCCCACACACACATACATACATACATAAACACACACGCATACACACACACTCACACCCTCGATCAGGTTTAATTGCTTTACAGCTTAGTGCCTATTTTGACGTGTTAGCTTTCAGTGTTAATGGTATCTCCCTCCCCATTTAACAGCATTGGATGTTGGTTAAAGCCGCAGTCTGTTTTTAGAAATGGCTGGTGTGGTTAAAGCAAGTAATGAGAAGTTACATATTTATGCTTGTCCTCGTGTGACTACTGTATACTTTGTACTGGCCGTCGTTGTCTATCCATTGTACTGTCTGGTCCTCCCCTCTCTTCACGTCCTTCCCTGGCACATCGCGCTTTGAGCGGCAGGTGCTACTGAATCCAGTTATGGCGATTAGTGATGAGGAGATTAAAGCCATGCAACAATTCTGGGGCCAGAACATCTGCTTTCCCACCCTCTCCCTCTAACTCTCCCCCAAGCCCCTACTATTTAATTTCTATTCATGTCCCAGTCTGAACTACTCAGAGTCGACTATAAGACTCACAGTGATGATTCTCAGACTGACGACGATCATAATGAGGCTGTTTAGTGGTAGCTAGCCAGCCAGCTAGCCAGTCATGTATTTGAGTGTCCTGCTGGGACTCTATGATCAGTGGTGCTTGGGCCTCTGACCACAACCCTGGCGCTAGTCCCTGGTGCACAGATTCCCTCTGCCTGCCAGGAATGAACAGTAATCCTTTAGACTGAGATTACACAGGCCATGTAAGTGCAGAACAAGCCACGGCCCACGGCAGCCGCAATAGCCCAGTGTTAATGCCCCCTCTCTCTGCTACACACTAGCTATCATGCTAGAATCCATACCATAGTAAACAAAGCTCAAACGCTGGCAAGATGGACTGGGGCTGCCTATCCATGTAAAAACAGGGCTGTAAAAGTTAGACAAGACACCCACATAGTGCATGATGGTAACTCCAGCACAAATTCAGTGAGAGATTGGAAAGAGATGTGTTGTCAGATCTCCTGTAACAGCAGCAGCCTCCATGGCAGACAGGCAAGCCTCAGAGCTAATGATTTTATCATGGGGAGTGACACGACGGAGATCAGCCCCTGCTGTCCTCCCGGCTGGCTCTCCTCCTTCCTTTGCCATGAGAGGCTTTGCGTCTCCAAGGTTACCTGGTCAGATGAGAGTTTGGGATTGCTGTCAAGTCTACAAGTGAAGGAGGGGGGTCATAAGGGACGTTGTTGCAGAGAAGAGTTTTATGGGAATTTTAAATGGTGACTGCTCTGGTGACCGTTGAAGGAGAAACTTATTTCTCAGATCCCAAAGCTGCTAGCCAGTTAACCTGTTCTCTCAATCTCCAGGTGGGAATACAGTAATTACTTTTCCAAACCTTTCAGCTAATTACAACTTGGAGTGTAGTCAGAGCACTGCAATTATAATTACACTGACTTTTCCCCAAGTTCCATGTGATAAAAGGGAAATATAAAAATAAGGTGTGCTAAAAATATTATGTGGTGTGTCTCAAGTCTCCTTGGAAGTCACTTTTCATTCAATCAGTGAACTTATCTTTAAGTATAGTGTCCCATTATCATATACTTGAAATATTCCCTCAAGTCTTGGATTTTACTGATAGCGTTCTGAAGTGACTTGCTGTGACTTGTTTGCTAAATCAGCATGTAGAAATAACTTTGGGCTAAAATCCAATTGAACCTGTTCTTTAGCTACTGCTTGCTGTTAACACAAACGTAATGAGAAATATGCAAACAGTGTCTGTCTGCCTGAATGTTCAGGGTGAAATTACTCAATACGTGTTTTTTTTTGTTACTTGACCACTGAGAGATTATTCATTCACTCATATAACAACAAAGGTTTAGGATACAAAGCTTGGTCAGGTTTTGTAGATGTAAACATCTGAATGGGCTTTGCATGGTGCCTGGACTAAAAAATGCTAGCTGGTCACGTTTGTTGTGCTTTCTTTGGGTTATACTGGTTTGATTTGGAGTCAAAACCGCTTGGTTGATCCCAGCAGAAATAATCTTCATCCCAAGCCAGTGCTCATCCCATAATCCTGGGATCTTTTCCAATTGGAAGACCTTGAACACAATGTGGTTTTGTATAAATATCAAATTGTGTAAATTGTATCAAAGTGTGTACTTCACCTGACATCAGCACAGTGTAATTGTCAATACATCAGTGTAACAGCAACTTCCTCTCGTCCTCTTTACTGTAGCTAAAGCCCAGGATGGTGCAGCTATGGAAATGCAGCCTCTGAACAGTGATGAAGGAGCCGATTCAGAGGAGAAGAAGAAATCCAGCCTGCCAAAGAAAGAGAAGTCTGTTCTCCAGGGCAAGCTGACCAAACTAGCCGTACAGATTGGCAAAGCAGGTGGGTAGGAGAGACAGCAGTGGATATTAACACAGCTAAATACTTGGCTACATCCTAACTCTGGGTGCGCTCCTATTATTCTCTCTCATATATACTATCGCCTTCTTTCTCTACATCTCGTAACATAATTGTTTTTCTATTCAGAATTATTTCCTAAAGAAATAACTTGATGGCTAATGATAGTTGATACTGTTTTCCAGTTTGGACAGTCACATTTCTGGTTGTTGATCTTCCTTACTTTTCCTGCTTTTCTCCCTCTTCCCCTCATGCCATCCAGGGCTGGTAATGTCGGCCATCACTGTTATCATCCTGGTGGTGCGATTTGTGGTAGACACCTTCTGGATCCAGAACTTGCCCTGGGTCAAGGACTGCACACCCATTTACGTCCAGTTCTTTGTGAAATTCTTCATCATTGGCGTCACTGTTCTGGTGGTGGCTGTGCCCGAAGGCCTGCCACTCGCCGTAACAATCTCCCTGGCATACTCTGTAAAGGTACAGTCTCCTACTCGAGTGACCCGTGCCAGTGCCAACCGGCTTACACTTTAGCCTATTAAAGCTAGCAGGCCAGGCTATTAAGACACTAGAAGGAGACTTGGCTAACTGATACCCTAAAGCCAAGCCATGATCCCCTTTGCTGGAGCTGTTGGCCAACAGAGGGCTTTATCCAATTTATCCAATCAAGGAGCTAATGAGTTCAGTCTTGCAGCCTTTGAACACATTTCTTTGGCTTGATTTAAGTTTTCTATGAGTCTTCAGTACAGCAAATTAAGCATATATGATTGTTGTCTAGTTTCACATTTGTTGCTCATACTGAATGTCATTGCCTTTCATAATAGTATTGACTGCTCTTCTTCCTGCAGAAAATGATGAAAGACAACAACCTGGTGCGTCACCTGGATGCCTGTGAGACTATGGGCAATGCCACTGCCATTTGCTCTGACAAGACTGGTACGCTCACCATGAACCGCATGACTGTGGTGCAGGCCTACATTGCTGACAAGCACTACAGGAAGGTCCCTGAACCTGAGAGCATCCCCTCCTCCATTTTAGACATACTGATTCTGGGCATTGGAGTGAACTGTGCCTACACTACCAAGATCATGGTAAGCATGAGAAAAGCTCTCAGTGTGGCTCTATAATGTAGTCCTGCTCTAAATTGCATGAATATTGCCTTGTTATGAATTTAAAGAGGAGTTGGCTTCATAATGAATCATAAGCAGATGAGAGAAAATCCATGTGTTACATAGCATGCTACCCACTACACAGATGTGCATTGTCACAAGCCTCTGATTTTCAACAAATCCGTGTCAAGATCATCAAAATCAACTAGGGCTGCAGCTATCGATTATTTTAGTAATCGAGTATTCTACCGATTATTCCATCGATTAATCGAGTAATCGGATAAGAAATACTTTTGCTTTATTAAAGAGCAATAGTAAATATAGAAAAGAGAAAAGCTGTCCGCACGAAGCTGTCCATAGGACACTGTGATTTACTGAAAGCGAGGTGAAATAATAATTATTATTGATATTTATTACTAGGCCTAAATATCATACAAGTTCATAAGACTGGCTAATGTACATTTATTTGCTATGTTGAAGGGTTGCCCTACACCTGCTGACCCTACTCACTGCAATCAAACTAAACTGAATATACCTGCTGTATTGGACTGGTGCATTTTAGGCTCCAATTGCTACTTACACCACCTGATATTTTGCTTTCTGGGGTATTTTATGCATCACTGTGAGGGGAGTAGGTGTGTGTATGTGTTTGTGTGTGTGTATGTGTGTGTGACTATCATAATAATAACATGAATGAAGCTCAGGCTTTCACAAATTGACTGCAGCATTTTATTTTCTGTGGTTATTTTCTTGAGCAAAACTTAGCTAACTTAGGGGCATCATAACTAGCCACCATATTGATTTACGTTCTTAACTAGCCATTACATATAGCCATAATTAACGTGCATTCTTTACTAGCCTTCATCTCATCCCGTTTTAATATTAAGTGCTGACTCCGCCCACCTGGCCAGTTTCGGCGTACGCCGGTAGCAATTACAAGTGGACCCTATCCTACAGTCCCTGCTCTCAGCGGAGGGAGGGAGCTACGCTGTGTGTGGGAAGCGCTGTGACCGTCAGACCTCTCTGGATTAGACAAGCAAGTAGAGAAAACCAGCATCAGCCGAACCAATTTATTGCCAAATGCTTTGGGATTCAACACATTAACATTGCTTCCCATGGTCAGAAAAAGTCAGCAGATTTGTCGCTAGTCGCTTTTGAGAAATAAAGTCGCCAGGGGGGTCTGAAAAGTCGCTAAGTCTAGCGACAAAGTCGCCAAGTTGGCAACACTGGATCCGAAACTTTGGACACTTTCTGTCGTTTTCTCTGGCCTGTCTCTTCGCCCCTCGCTATTTTCTCTCTCTTTCTCCAGCGCGTTGTGCAACAGTAATAATCATCCGTGCGAAACACTGAGCGTGTATATAGTTATATGGATTAAACGAAGCTTCGATGCAAAGAATTTGCATCGATGATTTTTAGTAATCGAGTTACTCGAGTTTCTCGAGGAATCGTTTCAGCCCTAGAATCAACTGTTGCAATCAAACAACTTTACTTTTGAAACTGACGTGTGTAGTGATTTCCTTAGTTGCAGGTGCTTAACTGTCTCTCTTCCTCTGTCTCTCCGTCTCTCACTTTCTCCCTCAGTCCCCAGAGAAAGAAGGCGGCCTGCCACGGCAGGTGGGTAACAAGACCGAATGTGCCTTGCTTGGCTTTTCTAATGAATTGAAGCGTGACTACCAGGCTATTCGCAACGAGATCCCTGAAGAGAAGCTCTATAAGGTCTATACCTTCAACTCTGTCCGCAAGTCTATGAGCACCGTGCTGAAGAACGCCGATGGCAGCTACCGCATGTTCAGCAAAGGGGCCTCAGAGATCCTCCTCAAGAAGTAAGAAAACTTCAGATCTGTTAAGATTTTTTTCAGCTCTGGTGTTCATTCTGCTTGATGTTGAAGCTTTGTACAAGAGACAGTGCCGTACCACAGAGTTTTATATCGGTGTGTATCCACAATGTTTCTATTGGAATTTTATATTGAAAAGACACAAGGTACTGATGTATTAAATACATCCAATTCTGGGGATATGAGGATACATAAGCAGTAAATTATTCTACTCAGAGAGATAAGTTATCCCCTAGGTTTTGTAATTGTTCTGGTTGGCCAGGCTTTGCAGTAAATGATGTGTGTAACGGCTTAAGCAGCTAAGAAGTTCAAGTGCATCCCACCCAAGCCCCTTACTTTGCGTCTTAAAAACAGGCGCTGAGAAAATGAGCCGGTAACAACTCTGTAAGCCTCTTAACCAAGCAGGCTTCTTTTTAACCCACAGAGGGCCTATGCTGACTTCTTACTGTTGCGGCTCACCTGTCAGATGCTTTGTCTTCTCCTCTGCCCGTCTCCCTTTTCTAATCTATATTCTTTTTCTCCATTTACCATTCTCTTCCTATCTCCCTCTTCATCCATATCTCTCTACTCCATCTCTCTTATTATCTCTCTTACACTGCATATCGTTTCTCTCCCACTCACCCTTACTTTCTTTTACCGCCTCCTCTATACCTCTTTAAATATCCCTCTTCCCCCTCCCAGGTGCTATAAAATCCTGACGGGGAATGGCGAGCATAAGGTGTTTCGACCACGGGACAGAGATGACATGGTAAAGAAGGTGATTGAACCCATGGCCTCCGAAGGCCTGAGGACCATCTGTCTAGCATACAGGGATTTCCCTGCCTCAGAGGGTGAACCTGACTGGGACAACGAGAATGATATCCTCACTGGACTGACCTGCCTCTGTGTGGTGGGCATTGAAGACCCCGTGAGGACAGAGGTGAGTAGCTACGCAGTAGTTTGATGTGAGGGCGCACATGAGGTCTTATAACATTTGTTGTCTTAATTGAAACTGGGAGACAGAGATTGAAATCATGGTCAAAAGTGAGGGGTGTGTCTTGGGTGATAACCAGGGGAATGCGCCATAAGGGAAGATTAGAGGGAAGACTAAATTTGCTTGAGATCTGTTTGAGGTCAAGCTATAAGGCCTCTCTAAAATCATTATCATTGGCACCCAAGTGATATGCACAAACTACCTTGGCTGGAGGTTCACAATTCACAACACAGACCTTATATAATGTTTTAGCTGTGCATTAGCGCTGGAGACTGCTTTTCCTCCTACCTCCTGTTTCCTCTTTCCTTCAGGTCCCAGACGCTATCAGGAAGTGCCAGCGTGCTGGCATCACAGTGCGGATGGTCACTGGGGACAACATCAACACAGCACGAGCCATTGCCACCAAGTGTGGAATCCTACAGCCTGGAGATGACTTCCTCTGCCTGGAGGGCAAAGAGTTCAACCGACGGATACGCAACGAAAAAGGAGAGGTGTGCCTCAACAAAATACTTCAGACTGTTAACCAACATCTGATATCAGTAAATGTACTTGTGGGATTCTATTAGGGTTTTGTTTCATGTTTCTAGATTGAACAAGAACGCATAGACAAGATCTGGCCCAAACTACGAGTACTGGCTCGCTCTTCCCCCACAGACAAGCACACGTTAGTCAAAGGTATCATTATTTTTCTGTTTTATGGAAGAAATTTTATTATGAATGTCACTAATTTATCAATTGTTTTATCCATCATCCGTCTTAAAAATGTTTACTTTTCCAGGTATTATTGACAGCACAGTGATAGAACAGAGACAAGTTGTAGCAGTGACAGGAGATGGAACAAATGATGGACCTGCCTTGAAGAAAGCTGATGTTGGCTTTGCCATGGTGAGTTCTCTCTGTGTTTATTTTCTTCCATAAGACAACAGTCACTTGTATACCTATAGCACAGCATCCCAGTCATTTGCCACTAACTCATGAAAACTAGCTAGTCAGCTAGAAAGTAGCCAAAAAAATATTCGCTGTCATAGCTGTGCCATTTTGAGCAATAGTAGTTATGCAGAAACATGAATATGTTAGTTAACATATCGTGACCAGATGCAGACAGACCTTTGATTTTTCTCTTTGTTGTCTCCAGGGTATTGCTGGCACAGATGTGGCCAAAGAGGCATCTGACATCATCCTGACCGACGACAACTTCTCCAGTATTGTCAAGGCCGTCATGTGGGGACGTAATGTCTACGACAGCATCTCCAAGTTCCTCCAGTTCCAGCTAACTGTCAACGTGGTGGCTGTCATCGTAGCATTCACAGGAGCCTGCATCACACAGGTAGGCACCCACATAGCTTGATTCACCTGTGTGAAAAGGCACTGTCTGTTTTGTGTGTCTCTGAGTAGTACTTAAAGCTAAACTGCTGGCATGCTGAAAAATTCCTTTGAGATGTCATCCAATTCGGAAAATCACCGTGTATCCTGTTTGAACCACTGGTTGCTTGACAGTTACTGATATAACTATGTAAATGATTATTATTTTGCTTCAGGCATCATACAAATCTGCTAAAAGTTGTCTCCTTTTGAGTTGGATGTCCAGGCAAGGGTTTAGGTTTTTGTCTTAACTGTGGCATAGGTGGTTTGTTGACTTCAGATTCCATAGGTGCTTGTTTGTGCCAGTGAGTTGATGTAGCATGTGACAAACAAGACCAATGGATTGCTTACTGCTACAGTTGTTTTGTTTTAAATAGACCTACTTTTCTCCTCTTTTCTCCGTCCAGAAGTAGCAATCAGCTGCCTGTATCCGACCCCTTGGTCACTGTGACGGCTACTAAATTAGTGCTCATCCAGCCAAGAAATAATTTAAAATTGTGGCTTCACAGACAAGAACAAATGGCTATTTGCAGCTCCCTTCTGTTTATCAAATATTGCCATAATTATGGCATAATGGACAAGAGCAAAAGCATCGACTTGAGGTTATATGCTAGAATCTACTCTCATCTGATGTCTCTCATGCATATCTCTTTGATTTATAGAAGAAACAACTGGTCGAAATATAGTCAAATCACTAGACTAAATCCTGTAATTTTAAATCCTTGGGGAGAAAAAAGCAGATGGAATTGGAATGAAGTGTCCTCTCTCACTGCAATTAGATACCTAGTTTTTCTGCAATGTTGGGAGTTGCTTTTATAAACTAAAGGAACAATAAAGCAGTGAGTCAGCAGCTGCATTTGTGAACACTTAGGAGTACAATTAACAATTAATGATCAACAATGTTTCACATTCTGTATTTCAGGGCTAAATGGTAGGTTTGCTCTGATCTGGGTTTTTGGGGCCGATACTGATTGCTCATGCCATGTGAGCAGAACCTCACATGGTTTTAAAGATTTGTGAATCCACATTTCTGCATAGATTGGTATCAGTAGGTTCTGCTCACATGGCATGAGCAATGTACAATACAATTGTGTGAAGTGGTGCCGAAACTCTGGATTGTGCTCTACATAGGCAAGGCCCAAGGCAAAAGAATTAGGCTGTTAAAACTGATGACAAGAAGGTTTGCAGAATTAAATTGTTGCAATTTACATTTTGTAATCTCAACAATTTAGTAAAAAAAAAAAAAAGACTAACGACTGTAGTTGTATCTATTTACTACATGCTCTGTGGCTGGTGAAAACATCACTTTTTTCTCTGCCCCCAAGCCCTCTGCCAGATCCAGCACCACCTAGCATAATTAATTATCTTATTGGGCTATTTAGAATATAAGAAAAAATAGAAACCCTGGCCATTATAATAGCCTGTGTTATGCTATATTGGATGCAAAACGTGTCATAATTTGACCCTTGGCCTATCAAAGAGGCTTTAGCCTGCATAAAGCAACAGTGCTGCATTCTTTCCCACATTCTTGCTGTAACATTAACATTTGCCAACTACACTAAATTATAAACACGTTTTGATTTACCTACTAGCATTGATGAATAAAGAATTGCAACAAAGAATTCCCTTTGTCTATTTCCTTTTCTTTGCCTCACCCTGATTTCCCTGATGATGTTGCCAATGCATGATTCCCTCTAGTACCTGAGCAACAATGGCCAGTGGAAAGTTTGTTGCGCGGTTTCCATCAAAAACAAGTAGCGGCGTCCTTGTGCCATAACCCTCTGTCTTCTGACACCATGTAGATGCATGTAAAGAAACTTAGTGGCAATCAGTTCACTTTGCAGTAGTTCTAGCGACCTACTAACAGCCTCAGACCTCATGTCAAAACACATAGTCCTCACTACCCAGAATGCCACAGGGTATAAACTCTGTTATGAAGCAGCCAGTAAAAAAAATCTACTTTTTCTACATGCAGAGAAATTTGATCTGTGTCAACTGGAATATCCCTAATAGATGGTGTTGAATTTCCATGATATGTGAGATTCTCACAATGTGTCAGCTGTGCGACATTGTGTTGGTGTAATTCTTTCTTTCTGTCACTCTAACCCCTCCCCTCCGTCTAATCTCCTGTCTGCCTCTCTCTCTACCCCCCAGGACTCTCCGCTGAAAGCAGTCCAGATGTTATGGGTAAACCTGATCATGGACACCTTTGCTTCCCTAGCCCTGGCCACAGAGCCCCCCACCGAGGCCCTGCTGCTGAGGAAACCTTACGGCCGCAACAAACCTCTCATCTCCCGCACCATGATGAAGAACATCCTGGGCCAGGGGGTCTACCAGCTAATCATCATCTTCACACTGCTGTTTGCCGGTAAGAAGCTGTGCTGCATCTGTAGGGATAGGTCTCTCTGCACACAGAGGGGTAGATAAGTAGATTTTTGCATTGGTAGTTGCAGATTCTGTGTCAAGATTGTGTGTGGAAGTTTGGGTTTCCTGGATTAATTAATTTCTAGTCCATCTAAAACTTTAGTGTCCCCACCCTCCAGCGCATATTACTTTTCTCTGTGTCATTACAACTTTCACCTGGAAAACAAAGTGTTGATGTGGGGCACAGGTGCCAGCTACAAACACAATAAAAAGTGAGAATTAAGAGCCATGTATTGTAATTTATTCATATTCATGCTTGATTAAAGATTGTCAAAGCTTGACCACGCATTCCACTGTGATGACTGCTGCTGACATTTAATTATAATGAAATGGACTGAAGAAATATGACTTTAGCCAAAGCAGTCTAACAGCACTGCGAGTGCCAGTATTTCTAGTAGTGCACCAATTCATCTGCCACTCTGTTATTGACTTAAAGGGGATCAGCCAGTCAAAATTACCCATCCAGCAATGTGTTGTATTGTATCTGCCACTGGTGAAAAGGCTGACTAATATAATTTGTGAATGCAGAATAAGATTTTACTTATTCTCATGTCATTCAAAATTAAGTTAAGAAATTTGGTTCAGATGTGCTACAGCTTGCCTAGAAAGACCTCCGCCAATGGAAAATCAACTGGAAAGAATTCATAATCACTGTATATAAATATTTCTTTACATGGAGCGGTGTAACAGAAAACTTATAAAGAAATTGATACTTCCTATCAACATAAAATCCAGTCAGAGCATCTATGTGCAATTCTAGTGAGATTTTTACCAAGGAATGAACTTTAGAGATTTCACAGTTTAGTTGGTGCTCTAAAATACGAGAGAAATACAGACCATTTCAGACTGAGGAGTTGGTTTTTTTTTTAGAAGTGACAAAAACTACTACGTAAAACATTAACTCTATCTATGTCTCTGACTATCCTACAGGGGAGAAAATCTTTGATGTCGACAACGGCAGGGACGCACCTCTCCATGCCCCACCCTCTGAACACTACACCATTGTCTTCAACACCTTTGTCATGATGCAGCTCTTCAATGAGATCAATGCCCGCAAGATCCACGGCGAGAGGAACGTCTTTGAGGGCATCTTCAACAACGCCATCTTCTGTACTATCGTCTTTGGTACCTTCATTATCCAGGTAAAGTGGACACAATGGATAGTTTTATGGCTGACCCTTTTCTTTTGTCCCCCTTCGGAAGGAATTAACTCATAAATGCTTATGACTTGGCATTCTTCCCTTCACATGTTACAGAATGAAAGAGGAGATACAGATAAGTGCACATTTTGACAGTAACAACATTGCTCTGCAAACTTAGAAAAGCACCATCGCAGTGATAATAGGACTCATTCACAAGATAGTTAATGCACTTGATCTACACCCTACAAACTGAGTAGAGTTGTAAGTGTTCATCAGTGTTTGCTCATTACCCTAAAATCTATTCTCAAATTTCTTCCTTAAAGCAAAGAATGGCCAATTTGCCCCGTGAGCCACACATTGTGACCTTTCAGACCATAATGCCACGGCATAATGGCATCTCCTCACTGGAAACTCGTGTGAAAGTCCAACCCAAAGAATCTTTTTAAATCATACACTGCTGTGGTATTTTACAACAATTTTCTACACATCACCACAGAACAGGGCATCACATTTCACTAGCGAAGTATGAGCATGGCCAAAAGCAGAATGTGAATATGCTTGTTGTAGAATGCATGAAAAAGGATTTTCTGTCTCATGGGACTTCAGCCTTCACACCTTAAATCTAAATGTTTGCTCTCTAATTAACTGCCCCTATGTCTTCCTTCCCCTTTAGATCGTCATAGTGCAGTTTGGAGGAAAGCCGTTCAGCTGTGTGGCTCTGACCATCGACCAGTGGCTGTGGTGCACTTTCCTGGGCTTTGGCTGTCTACTATGGGGACAGGTATGATGTGACAAGATAGACGAGCTTCACCCGCGATTGGCCAATAACTAAAATATGGTGTAACACTGCCCCCATGTGTTGGATATGGCTTGGTGAATTTCTAACCATGGCAAGGCAACGCAGTGAGATGTTATTATGCCGCTGTAAATGTATACAGTCACTTGAAATATTTAGAGGCTGCATAGATGGTTCCCCAAAATTAAACTGAGAATGTTGCTAAATACTGAATTAAATTTAAAGTAATTTCATTTTACAGTTGCTGACAGAATGTATATAGCCAGCTGAATTTGTTGCTAGGTGCACGGGTAGGACCAGTTGTGCATTTCCACAGTAATGCTTAATGGCTACGTCTTTTTTGTTTTTGTGAACATGGCTCTAAAGGTTTTTATCAGTGGTCAACCACTAAAATTGGCCACTCTGGGGATCTTTAATCAGACTTGCTTTATTTTCATTGTGAACACCTTGTTTGAAAATGTTATTAATTTCACTTTGTTCAATCATCTGCATTAAAAACAAGATCTAGAAGATAAAAAAATACCTGTTTGTAATTATAGATATTGAGAGCTAGGGAAAAACTTCTGACCACTGGTGGTGACGGCAAATTAGTAGGGCAGCTAATTTTGAGGGTTGATGACTCCTGAACCTCTGTGGTGTTCCCTGAAGCATGATTCGTTCTACCACAGTGAATTGTCACTTTAAGGAGGGTGAGATTATTTCAAGTCAGTGCAGCTCATCTAAGCCCTTACGTTTTCCAGGTAATCTCCTCCATCCCCACCAGCCGTCTGAAGTTCCTGAAGACAGCGGGCCATGGCACCCAGAAGGAGGAGATCCCAGACGAGGAGCTGGAGGACATGGAGGACATGGAGGAGATCGACCACGCTGAACGTGAGCTCCGCCGTGGCCAGATCCTCTGGTTCCGAGGCCTCAATCGCATCCAGACTCAGGTAATGTTCTGTGGACCTTCCCACCGCCAGCAAGGGAATCGAAAGCCATAAACCCTTTAACTCTTTATTGCTCCTCCAGCTTAAAATCTGTTTTGTTCTCTCTCTGGGCATTCTTAAAGAATGGCATGTGCCCTAAAAAAAGCCTTTCCTCTAATTTTTTCTGTTTTGCTTTTGAGCTAAAGCAGGTTCCTATGCCTATTTCTGACTCAGTCTGAATCTATCTGCTAAAAACATGAACAGTTTGAAGGTACTGATGAGAAGCAAGCAAATTGGTTGGAAAGCACAATAGAGCAGCCAAATGTTCAAAGAATATTGGCATGGCTATAGTTGGAAGTATGGAAGGATTCTGCAGAAAAAAAGTGAAGTCCTTCCAATCAGTGCCTTCAAACCCAACCATCCCCTTTTCTCTCTCTTTTAACTACTATGCCTAAATCTAATCTCCAAGTGACGTTTTTCTATGATTATTGGTACCTATTCTTTATTTTTTCTCTTTTCTCTCTCCTCTGGCTGTGTTGTTTTTTTATTTCCTCTGGGCTTTCTCCTGTCACGCTGTCTGATTCTTTGCAGATGGATGTAGTGAGTGCGTTCCAGAGTGGAACTTCCTTTCAGGGGGCTCTAAGGCGGCAGGCCTCGAACTCCAGCCAACAACAGCACGATGTAACCAATGTTTCTAGCCCTACACATGTAGCCTTTTCTACTACTACCACTACTGCCACTGCCGCCAACACCGCTTCTGCCACTGTGGGGTGTGAGTGCGTGTTCTCCTCTAGTGCATGAGACTTTTATTTATTCTGTTCTTCTAACATCTTCCTCTTCCACTCTCTTCTGGCCTAATGTTGACACTTTTACTCTCTCATGCTTCTCCTAATGTCCCCCTGTTTTCTTCAAAAAAGACACCAAAAATATCACATCTTCCATATTGCTTTGATAACACTGCTGTATATCTATGTACCCTGTAACCAGGTCGCTATAGCGTCAAGGTGTTTTCTCTGTGTCATCTTGTTTTCTGTTCTGCTTCTGCTTTGGTCTGAGAAATGGAAAGGTTGTACTATTACCTTGGGGGGGATGATGTGTATTACTATTTTACAAAATTATATTTTGGGTTGACAGTCACCAGGTTTGTCTGCAGCTGCCTCAGTCTGCGCTGTGCCCCTATAGCGCTCATGGGTCTGTGTCGCAGCTCTCTAGTCCCTAGCCGGGTAAATGTTTTGAGTATATGCCCATGATCACGGTCCAAAACAATAGAATGATAAACCACATGGTCCTCTATGACACTAACCAAGCAAATGTCAGTGGATGTCTTGTACGCCGTTAGCAGTGCAATAATGACCTTTTCCTCTCCAGCTGTGGCTCTTTCTGTCTCCTGGGGGTTTGCCAGTGAAATGCTCTAGGAGCAGTGGAGAGGGGTGGGGGGGTCAAGCTGTGAAATCAAGCCTATTCTAGCCTGTATTAGCACCCTGTAATTGACAATCAGCTCCAGTTGATAGGGCACGGTGTGTTTGTGCATTTGGTTGTGAGGGTGTGCATAGTTTTTGGAAGGTCCGATGTCCTTGTGTGGGACATCACCATTGGAAATACCCCTATCAAATGAACCATATCCACCCTCGACCGGGGCCTGCCTCTTGACTTTACCCTTGCAAGGACTGTGCGTGTGTGTGAGACAATGAACTTTAACTATTCTCTCTTTCAGAGCTTCCCAGGCAGGCCATTTGACCAACCGTGGATTTTAAATGTGTAACAGATGTCTTGAAAGAGTTTAATGGAATAAATGACTGTACTCTTGAATGTAAACATTGTTGAACTTTCCCAGAGTGATACAGAATGACACATTAGCAGCAGATCCAAGATCATTTTAATTTGGCAAATTATCCAACCTCAGAATTGTGAAAATTATGCAGTGCTACAGTTATGTACCAGCCTTTTTCTAATAGGTGGGACTTCTTGAAATGTTTTGGAACCTGACGTTTATGGGGCAATAGATGTCTTCCTACTAAACTCTTAACTGTTTTCTTTCAGGTGCTCTTGAAAAGACCTCTTAATCAGGACTGGAGAGTGTCTGTTACAACTTTTCTTGAAGTATTTTTTTACGTGAATACTCGTTTGTTGCCAGAATGTGTCCACCAACAGTTGCCAAAATGACCAGAAAAGAGACGAATACCACTGACTCCCCACATATTCCTCCTTTAGATTCTGTGAAATGTGTCATGGGCTATACTCAAAGGTTTACTACTATTGAACACAAGGTAGCGCCACGCTCTGCATGGGTTCAAAGTCTCTAGTCTCGTTTGTGAGTTTTTTCTCTTTGTGCCGTTTTTGACATGTATACCAGCTTGTAGACATGCTTGGCTGCCGCAGCTTTTTGTTTTTCTCCACAAACATAATGTATGACTGACCACCCCCCTTCTCTCTCTGTCTGCCTCTGTCTCTTTTCTTTCTTTCTTTTCTTCTCTCTTTCTCTCTCTGTCTCTCTGTCTCTCTCTCTTTCTCTCTCTCCTTTCTTTCCTAAGCATGTCCAACAACAGTAACCTCTCTGTGTCCAGCCTCTGTCCTCCTCTCTTTGGATCTGTTCTCGTCTAAAGAACATCATTCTTCTCGTCTCTTGGCTCCCTTTTGCATTTTGATTAATTGGACACAGGCCTCTACCAAGTGTTTTGTGGAATACTACTACTGTACTTACATGAAACCATATATTGCATTGGATTTGTCAATGGTTTGTACCCTCCCCAAGACATTGGTTGAGTCTTGAATTTAGCGCCATGGTAAGACAAGTCAGGGTACATGCAGCTTTTTCAAGACTAGTTCCTCTACCAGCACTGAGTGCTTGGTCTCAAAGGAAGACTTTGATTAACAGCAAGCGTCAGGGTTGACTGGCAGTACAAACTGGGAATTTACTAATAGAAATCACTGCATACTTGCACGCCTTTCTGAGAGTTTTCCCCCTCACAAATGTTTTTTTTTGATGCCCCCAAAACTCACCCATTATTGACCCAGTGAAACCTACTCCCTCGATTTTTGTCTGTGGTGTTACTCGCTATCTAAAATGCAAAATGTGCATATATCATTGTTGAATGGAACTAACTTTGTGCCTGCCCCCCTTCCCTCCAGATCCGGGTGGTGAATGCATTCCGCAGCTCCATCTCCCTCTATGAGGGGCTGGAGAAGCCCGAGTCGCGAACATCCATCCACAACTTCATGACCCACCCGGAATTTCGGATAGAAGACTCCGAGCCCCACATCCCCCTCATCGATGACACCGACGCCGAGGATGACGCTCCCACCAAGCGCAACTCCGCCAGCCCCCGCAACGCCACGCCCACCCCGCCCTCGCCCGCCACCGCCGCCCCCACCACGCCCGTGTCTCCCTCTCCCAACCAGAACAATAACGCCGTGGAGAGCGGCAACCATCTCCTCCCGGAGGGCACCAAGTCAGGAACCCCCTCGGCCCCGGGGAGCCCCCTACACAGCCTGGAGACCTCCCTCTGATCTGACCCCGCTCCACACGTACCACCACTTTTCTACCCACCACCAAGGAGCTTGACGCAGACTAATGAACGAACACACTAAGGAGGAGAGGAGAGACGCAGGGCGAGGAGGAGAGTGGAGTCATCTGTGAGCTTCGCTTGGGCTGGACTAAAAGAACAGCAAACATTCAGAAGAATGTAGGGTTTGGTGTGGATGCTTTGGTCTTTTTTTTCTTTTTGTTTCTTCTTCTTCGTACCCCACTGCAACACAAGGACTCTTTGTCTCCTTGGTAACTTTTGTTTTTCTCAGTGAACAAGGGGTGATAATAAACTCAGATTGAAAGTGACCTGTTTTTATTATTCTATTATTATTATTATTATTATTATTTTAATTGAGAAGGGGGGGGTCCTCCTGGCTTGAAGATCGTCTGTAAGAATTTGAAAGAACCTTTAGCTTCTCTTTTATCTGAATGGTGTTGTATATTTATCTCTTTGTCCCTTGCTCATTCAAAAACTTATTTCTGCTCCATTGGCTGTTAATATTTTGAGTTATTTATGTTTTTGGAAAAAGCAGGTCTGTTTACAAAGTTTGTAGATACTTTTTTTCTGTTTGTAGGCAAAAGAGCTTCCTGACGTATGATGCAGAAAACTGGGGACAGAGTAACAATTGAATAAGAGGATTATTTCAGATACTGCTGTATTTTCAGGAAAAAGGGTGTTTCTATTGAAACTTAACTATTTTTGCCTGCAAGTTTTATTTGTTATATATTTGTAGATAAATATAGAACCTTCTAGCCAAACCGATAAACACTAAGGCTTGTATAGCAAAGAGGTCCATCGGGTGAGGCGTTTTCACAGGAGGGGACAGGCAAGACAAACAGGACCTCTATCCATTCACATTTCTATAAATATTTACTTCTTACATTTCTTTAACAGTTTTTCATGTCCACAAAACTCTCAGGAGTTCTGGATTCTCTTCATTCTTTCATTGTGTTCAAGGGTTTCCACATGTTGAAAGGTTCACTCATTAAAGGGAGTTTAGAATACATCTGTTCATCATATTGAAAATCAGTGCATTTTATTTCTGTTTTTTGTTTTTCTCAGCAAAACTTCAGTCCCTGCCAATGTACAATATTGACATTTGTTTACTCAGGCATAGAAAAGTATTTAATTGAAAAGGAATCTATTAATTAAGAAAGAACCTTTTAACTTCAAACTTTGTGTCTTTAGGTAGTGAAACATCGTCTTGGTCAAAAGCAAGTGGATTATTTTCATATTTCGTTCAATCTTTAAGATTTCTCTTTAGGAAAACTTAATTTTACCCCTCAGAGTTCTGGTTTGTTGACATTTCAAAAATCAAAAACCAAGAAAAAAAGTTTGTATTTTTCTTCATCCTTGTCCATAAGGCTCCTTTCACCATCATAAAATGTTGCTACATTTGATTTGTTTGTAGAATATTTTTGACACCTGATGTACTGGAAACACTAAAGGATTGGACACATGCATTTTTCAAGAATAAAGACTAGGCATACACTGGTATCTGCACAGGGTACTTTATTTCATAGTGTTCCTTGGGGAAAAATTTTGATACAAATCATAAAAATTGTACCTTTGTATTTTTATGACAATATAGATACCTTTCGTCCTACTAAACCAGTTTTGGAGGATTTGACACAAATTACATTATACAGGGAGGGGTTTGGGCATTATAAAAAGGGTTGTGATTGGTTCTGATAGGAATATTCTTCTCAGGGTGCAAATGGTGTGAAAGAGGAGAACAGACTTCTATAAGTTTGCGGTTGAAATACCGCATTTTATTAAATATTTGGGGAGTTCCTTTGTCGACCACCCAGGAGGATCTGGGCAGCAGGGTGCAGATTCTTCTTGCACCCTTCTGGCCTGCTCACCTGACGGGAAGTGGACAGGGGAAGGAAGCGGACACGTTCAATCATAATAATCTTTGGGGAAATAGGTTGTTTTCCTTGTTTTACAGATGAAAAAAAAGCAGCTTGAGATTGCATACAAACTGAGAAATTGGAAAGACAAGAGGAATCCATATAAGGAGTTTGTTCTGTAGCTTCTTCCTATAATGGGAATGAATGTTTATCCATCTGTTTTATGGATTATTATTTTTTTATCTTTTAACATTTGGAAATAAAAAAAGTACTTCATGTCTGTTTATCTTGAGCAATTTAAATGGTTATCGTGATTGGATTTACATTTGAAACTTGTCGAGTAATGTGTATGGTTTTTAAAAATAAAAAATGTATTTAGCCTAATTGCAGGGCCATGTTTTTCTTTGATCATACAGTGTCTATGGAATGTAGTCATGTAGTCATGTGTGGATGCTGCAGACCCTGAACTTATTACAGTAAAGACAAGCTTGCATCAAGTCTTGGACTTGGGACCCCATGTAAAGTCTGCTCATATAAGAATTACTAACCAAATTAAAATGACTAATTATATCAAGTTGTTTTGAAATGGGGCTCACAAGAAAACCTGCTTTCTGTGCTCTTGAAAAATGAAAAACTGCTTTTACATAACCAAACACACTTGGACAATATATTAACCATTAGATTATAGCCAAAGAATTCAACAAAACACAGTCAAATCAATGTCATATTTAGTGCAAATTGTCATGCTCAGTATACATTTACACATGTGAATATACTTTACATAATGTAGCTTAATATAATATTTTGTGTTCTGAATACATTAAGAGCTTTTGGTCAGATTCATGTCCAGAGTTTGGTAGAAAATGTCTTTTTTTTTTTTTTCTGACGACTTGTCTTTCATTTCATTACTGATTACTGAAAATGGAAGAGAACCATACTGATATTCTGATTACTTCCATTTGAACTAAGGGTCACTGCTCTACACTCACTTTTTTCCCTCTAAAACAGTTTTGAATAGTTTTGAAAATGTATTTATCAGGAAACACAAACACACAGAGGGCTGACTCCATTACTATCTTCCTTGTAATATCATACAACATTGTAAAACATATTGCATGGTAATAATAATATAAAGTACAATTCTTATGAAGTAAGAGACTGTTTAACGGCTCAACCTGTAGGCCTAATTGCAGCATGGCTCCGTGTTGAAACCCCGTGGCCCCACCACTGGCTTTGTTTACATACTGATTTATTGGATTAAAGACCAATGACAGATAAGCATGACTTTTACACAGTGCTTAATTTGTAAATGATGAGGTCCCGGAACACCAAGGGGTCGGTGTTACCGCGAGCCGGTCTGGAGGGAAAAGGTTCCGGAACATATCAAGACAACAAGCGCATTGGAGGCACGGTGGTCTCAGTGCAGCCATATAGCTTACTGTAGACCTAACAGCCTAAACATTACTAAATGACCGACTATATGACCTTAGAGCTCCGACTACTGCTGACCTATAACAATATTTGATTATTGCAGGCTACATAGTGCTCATTTTGTCCAAAACGATGGGTTTTTACAAACCTGCCCCTCAAGTAGTGGACTAAAGATATAACCGTGCTGTGCACAACATAAAATGCCCACATACTTGGCTGTGAGATATCCTAATCATACATAAACACATCAAGGAAACTGCAATAGCTTCAACCATTTACCAGACAAATTCTGGCTCGAGTAGTTACGCATCAATATTCAACACAAATACTTTCTCAAATATATTTTTATTCAAATTTCAAATTTGGCAAAATAGTCATCACAGTAGTTACACAATATTTCAAACATCAATTTCTTAATAGAGGTGATGGGCAAAGTGAACCCTGATTGTACACGTATGCATGAAATTCAACATATTACAAAACCCAACACAAATACTTTCATATCTATTTGAACGTAGGAAACAATGTCAGTGAATAATGAAATGACAGCAATAAAATGTGTCATGGTCATGCAGCTAGAAGTCGACCTAAATGTGCACACTCAGCTGGACCGCGCTGGTTTTGAAATGCCCACATTGACGTGGGGCTTACAGCCCTTCACTCAACCAATTATATTACCAATTATTTCTGGACACTCAACATAACATGCGCAATGTCCCACATATTTAACTGTGGGATTTACAGGTCCGCACTCCAAATAATTTCTGTTATAATCTATGCAAATATGAATTTAGATGTTATTGTCCCAGCAGAGAACAGTTTACAAAAAAAACAAAACACGCTTACCTTATCTAATTTTCCAAAAATAGTCCACACAGTAGACATATGGACAGCAAATTCAACTGTCTTTTAGCCATGACGATGTCTGAAGTTTACCACATACTCTGCAGAGCAGCTCACTCATGTGACGTGATTACTATGCGCTTGTTGCTACTTTCTAATAGGGTAATAATAATAATATAATAATAAACTTTATTTATATAGCACAATTCATTCATAAAATGCAACACAAAGTGCTTAACATAAAAGCAGATAATCATAACATTTATGATAAAATAATAAAAACAAGGGAAAAAAACAAAATTAAATTAAATTAAATTAAATTAAATTAAAATAGCAGGATAAGACAAAATAAAACAACCATCAGGTAAAAAAACACTTCAGGAGAAAGCAATGGTAAAAAGATGTGTCTTAATCACCTGTGTTCATATGGAAATGAGCCAATTCGGTTTTTGGAAGGGAGGGGAAAGGAAGAGTCAACTATTGGGATTATTACATGGCAGACAAAAAAAAACAAAAAACTTTCATGCCACCAGAGGTGCCAGGTCCACGCAAATAAGTACCGGAATGCAGGTAGTCCAAAACCGCGAGGTTTTTGTGCAAATTAAGCACTGCTTTACATTTAGGCTGCAGATTCTTTGCTTAATGTGTAATGTTTGTAGTAAGTTTTTTCTGGTTAGTTTGATTCCAAAAAGCTTGTATCCCATGAACGAATCCGGACTGTGTCTAATGTTTTGTAGGAATTGTAGGCCAGTGGTTCTCAACGTGGGGTCCGGGGATCACCAGGGGTTCTTCAGGGGGGTCCAAGGGGTCCCCAGAAAATTTATGAATTGTTAAACTTCACCATTCTTTCATTTACAAGGAGTTAACACAACAAGAGAATGTAGAAGAATTACTATTTTGGTCATATTTTCACTGTTATCTCTCTACCTACAGAACAGATAGTCATGGAATTCTGGACAAAATCATATCTAACAATAAAAATATTCTCAGATTTGTGTCTAAATTAGGGGTCCTTGGTATGAAAAAGGTTGAGAATCACTGTTGTAGGCTATAACGGATCTAATCAAAGCCTCAAACGTTGACGAGATGCTGCTCGGCATCCACACCGACAGAGGGCAGGACATTTCTCTCCGGGTCTTCAAAGCTCTGCGCTTGGAACTGGGCAACCTATCAAAGATCGTCTATTGGCAAGATACACCACTCAATAGGACACATCCATTGACATCGTGACGAAAAAAACATATTACTTCATCCATAGATACTACCCGGTTAAGAAATATCTTTAAAAAAAAAAAAAAAAAAAAAAAGAATATATTAAAAATTATACATTCTACATTTTGGAAAGACCTGTGTCATGTCATTTCTGAACACTTATGTGATGATGTCAGTTTATTAGTGTATTTCCAGGAATTGATAAGCAAATAAAATGTAACTAAGGCTTATAGAATTATGAATAATTCATAATATTCTAAATTGTGTTCTATATTATTGGGAAAAAGTAGACTAATGTTGACTTTCATTTGTGTTGTTTTATAGTTTGGCCTGGTCATGTGATGTAGGCTACTGTTTGAGTATACTTACAATAAGTACGTATTACTGAGTGTGTGGTTAGTATGTTATATATGGCCTTTTTGTTTTTTAATTTAAGTAACACTGTGTATTACATATGATATGATAAGGAATAGGCCTACAAAGAAAGATGTTTCAGATGATGATTAACAGAAAATAACTTGGAAAAACACATTAAAAAACAATACATAAAAAGTTAAAGTAAAGAAAAGCGAACATGCAAAGAACCCCCCCCAAAAAAACAAAAAAAAAAACAAAAAAAAAACCTAGGCCTACATGTCACAGCTTCCAAGTCCGTGATGACTTTCTCGGAACGCGAAAGTAGTGAGCGCTCTTACCTTTTCCCTCCTCTCTGCAGCCCGCTCATCCTTTCCGCTACGTCAGGGCTTCAGTAAATGCTGCAGTAATGGATTCACAACACAGGGCGAAGGTCCGCCAGTGACAGGTCGCTGCAGTTCTGTAAGTATCCCGCTGCCGCCTGGGCCAGACTTACCAGAATAAACACCGTAGGGTCAGAGCAGTGTCGCGCTCACGTGCAGGGAGGATGTTGCCTTTGTGACCGGGACTGTTTTCACAACTCTAAAGCTCTAAAACAAGCACGGCTACACAGGACCATATGGGCGACCTTTGACATGCACAGTTAATACCAGTTAATATCCTTATTGTGTGAGTGACAGCAATGTAAGTCGCCTATAGCAGGGGCTCCCACAGTTTGTCATGCCCGGGACCCCCCTATGTATGTACGCAGTAGATCATTAGACCCCCACTGGATCAGGTTTTGCCCCATCTGAGAAGATTTTTATTGTTAGTCATGATTTAGTATAGAACTGCCTATAGTCTAAGTAGGTAGGAGGCAGTTAAACCTTCATCAGTACGTTCTGTCACTATGCAAACCTGTAGGGAGTGAAAGAATAGACAAATTAACCTAATTCCCCCCTGGGACCCCCCCTCGAGCCCCCCTGTAGGCCCCCGGGACACCCCACTTCTCCACACCACATACACTCCTGCCCATTGCATGTCGTTTTTTGTTGCATGAATCCTTCACAGAGTCCGGCATGCGACTCCCCCAGCGCTGAGCTCAAGATGAGAGAGTGGTGGCTTCATGTGGGTCTGATCTGCGTCCCCCTGGTCGCCGTCTACCTGCACATCCCCCCCCCGCAGCTGTCCCCCGCCCTGCGCAAGTGGCACACGGCTGGGGAGCTCTTCCACTTCAGAGGCAGCAACATCTTCTACCGAGGTCAGACTACAGGACAGTAAACCTGAGAAACCGCTGTAATAATCCTATCCTTATCGTACTTTACGGTATTTTCTATCTCCTATTGCATCACTATAATATTCCTAGAAACCCTTCATCAGGGTTTCCAGCTGCTCACATTTAAAGTCCCCATGAAATGAACTCCCATTGCTTTTCTTTACTTTCCTGGAAAACACAGTATCTTTCATGGTGACCTCATGCTGCACTAGTAGGCATAAATATACATTTCTAACCAATAAAACCATCCGATTTTTGAACAATTTGTAGTTTTTCTCATTATTCTCCGTCTCTCTCCTCACACCAGACTCCTACGGCGCTCTGGGAAGCTCTGATGTCATCATCCTACTGCACGGCTTTCCCACCTCCAGCTACGACTGGAACAAGGTGCTCACTGGGCTCATGACCCGTAGGTTAATCAACACCGGAGTAAAGGGGATTTTGTCTGAGGTCTGTGTGTTTTTTGTTTTTTTTTCCCCACCAGATTTGGGAGCAACTTGCCCAGCGCTTCCACAGAGTGATTGCGCTAGACTTCCTGGGTTTTGGCTTCAGTGACAAACCTGTAAGTTCACACTGTCCCCCAGCTGGACTGTTTTAACTGATAAACGGGCAGCAACCTGCGTGACCTTCCCTCCCTCCGTCCTTCTACTGTGTTCCCTCCTTTCCCTTCCTCCCCTTCCCTGTACCTCACTTTCATTTTCTCCCTGTCCTGCTTGTCCCAGCGGCCCCACAAGTACTCCATCTTCGAGCAGGCCAGTGTGGTGGAGGCCCTGGTGGCCCACTTGGGCCTGACCGACCAGCGGGTCAATCTGCTGTCCCACGACTACGGAGACACCGTCGCTCTGGAGCTGCTCTACAGGTGTGTGTGTGTGGAGTTAATTGACAAATGCAGAGTAAATTGATAATTTGGCTGTCACCTCAATCTCTAACCATTTCTCTGTCTCTCTCTCTCTGTCTCTCTCTTTCTCTCTCTCTCTCTCTCACACTCACACACACACACACACACACACATCTAGGAGTGACCAGAACCGGACGGCTCACCTGAACATCAACAGCCTCTGTCTGTCCAATGGAGGTACAGTGCATTCTGTTAACGTTCCTATTGTTTCTCCCCTAGCCCAGCACCTGACTCTGCTGTGTGTAACTACTATCAGTCAAACTAAATGGACACTTTAGTGCCATTGGTAGGAATTGCCTGATGGGATCTTGAGAAAGCACTGAAATATTTGAAATAGCACTTTTCAGCGCTCCCACTTTCCCTCTGTTTTGTTTCCATCAGGAATATTCCCAGAAACACACTATCCACGACTGCTGCAGACGGTGAGTCACCTTTGTCTTTTCAGTCCTCTCTTCAGCTTATATGGACTGATGCTATGTAGCATCATAGCATGGTTAAATATAACCAGCCATGCAAGCAGATGACTGACTTAACTGGGAGTTGGGCAACTGTCTGGCTGCCAAAGTTTTCCCAGAAGCATTGTTTTTTTTGTTCTGTCTCTCCAAAAGCTTCTCAAGGACTCCAGTTTTCTGGCTCCAGTTCTGACACGACTCACCAACTATATGGTTTTCACAAGAGGGTAAGCAGAGCTGTAACGCTCACACACACACACACACACACACACACACACACACACACACATTGAGTGTGTGAGTAAGACATGAAGTTGTACATGTCGTTGTATTCACTGTGTGGTAGGATCGGGGAAGTGTTCGGGCCGTACACCCAGCCCACTGACGCTGAGTTCTGGGACATGTGGACGGGCATGCGCTTCAATGATGGGAACCTGGTCTTGGACAGGTGTGTGTGTGTGTGTGTTTTGGGTGCAAATGGCCTTATTATCTCCAACATGGAGGCTATGGCATCATTCCTGTTAGTTTGTCTGTCAGCAGGATATCTCAGAAAATTGTTAACATATTTCTATTAAATATGGTGAACAGATTGGCCTTGGGATAAGGAATGATGGATTAGATTTTGGTGATGATCCAGATTTTGGATTTTCATTAGTTGTTTATCGTTTTTTAGCCATAACTATGAAACTAACAGAGATAAAGGCTTGATTCCGAACCCTAAGATTATGTTTGCAGGATCAAGAAATCAATTTAACGTAAAATCTAAGTCATAGGAATTATATATTTGGGTGTAACAGCAGGTTGGAGAATTGTTCAGTGTTGCTGGACGTTCTAGTTTATGTGTTCTACCTTCTCTGTTCACTCATTTGTGATTTTGTGATCCCCCTTTCTCTCCCTCTGTACAGTATTCTCCAGTACATCAACCAGAGACTGAAACACAGAGAGAGATGGGTGGGCGCGCTCACTTCCACCTTCATCCCATGTGAGTACACACACACACACACACACACACACACACACACACTAAACTAACTATGTATTAACCCAGCAGTCTGGGCTAGCGAGTCGCTAAGAGAGGCTAAGCTGCTTAGCCTGTGAGGAGTAGCCTCTTAGCCCATCTGTGATCCTTAGCCCAGTAAGGGGAAGTGGGGATTGTGTGTGTGTGTGTGTGTGTGTGCATCTAAAACAGCAGAAGCACAGGTTCATTCATTAACCAGTGCCGTTCTGATCAGTATATCATTTGAAATGTTTGAAAGAACATGTGAAAGAAAATGTAAAAATCTTCAAGAAATGTCCTCTGTCCTGATTAAAACATCTTGGCACTGAAAAAAGTCTTTCACTCCTCTGTAAACTCTCCTGAAGCCCTCTCAGTTCATCCCTCCTCCTCCTCCTCCTCTCGGCATCCTTCCCTTCATCCTTTTTCCTTCCTGACTCCCTCTCATCCCTTCTTGTCTTGCAGTGCACATGATCTACGGACCCTTGGACCCAGTCAACCCTCATCCCCAGTTCATCCGTCTTTACCAGTGAGTCTTTACCTCCCTCTCATTCTTAAACACCTTTCTTTGTCAGTTGTCCCTCAACTCCCTCGGTGAATGTCTAGGAATGAGGACAAATGGCAAGGAAAGGTGAAAGATTGTTTTTCCAGATAATCTGAACATGATTCCTCATTTCTGCTGCGCTGTGATTTGATTTGACCCAGGTTGCCATTGACATCTTGGTACTATCTGTAGGATGTCACATCATTTCAAAACATTTAGTGATTTGATATAGGTCATATTCAAATTGTCACACATTGTTGGCCTATGAAGCTGAGCTTTGTTTCAGTTTGACCTTGTTCATGAAGGTAAGTAGGAATTTGGACGCTTATAGATAAGTTCATGTCTTTTAAAAGGCTGTAGTTGTCATTTGGCTTATGTTGAGCCTTTAAAACTGCTGCTGATTTGTTTAAAAGTTAAAACCATGATTTATTTTTCTTTTTTGTAACCCAATCCTCTTCTTCTATACTTCAAGTAGAGCTCAAGCGCCTCTTGAAGTGTGAAGGAGCAGGTGGTGCAGGTGTAAGGTCAAGGCCTTACACACGAGACTGATGGTTCAAGCCTCAGTGTGGACAGTCTGAGATGGGAAGTTGGGAGAGAGGAGGAAAAAAAAAAAAGGATTAAAAATGGTTCTTTAGGGAGAAAAAAAAATCCATTTGTTTTTTCTCCCTACACTTATCTGTTCACCCTTGGATGTTCTTGTCCACTATGGTTGACAAGTGGGTGGGTTTCTCTTTTTCTGTGGACTTCCTCATGTATTTTCTTTGGTAATCTCATTTGTGTGTTTCCTAGTCCTTCCTCTGGGACTCTGCTCACTTCTGGATCAGCAGCCATCATGGGCTTGCTGGGATTTCGCAGCCACCGTCTTTCCAGCTGAGGTTTATTCAGCTGAGGTTTATTCATCGTTAGGAATCTTGTTGGTCTGTTTCTGAGTCTTTCCTCAAGGACTCTGCTCAGTCTTGAACCGACAACCTCACACATACCGAGCGTGTCTCTGCTCTGCCTTCAGCCCCTTTTTGTTTTCTTGAATGTGAGTGAAGCAGAGAACAAACTAACACTGCTTTCTGGGTGGATTTGAAATGAAAACCACAGGATTGTGACACTGACATATCTTCTGCGCCACCGGGGAAGTGTTGATGCTTTGGACAACTTAACATCATGATCTCATAGCAGCATTTATCCAGAGAAAAAGATCTTCAGCTGGTTTTGAACTGATGTTTTCATTTCCTTTGTTTGAATGAAAATACTGCTGCCACACAGGCAGAAATGCATTAAGAGATTTCCTTGACTTGGTAATGAATTTCTTTAAACAATTCAAATAGATTATCAGGGATTGGAAGTGTGCAAAGTCTATTATTAAGGGACATTAAAGGATTTTATTTAAAAAGACGCACCACTTTTCACTTCACAGATTTATTTATAGAAGACATTTGCACACACATGAAAAAAAAAAGTGTGGGATTTGAACCTACCACCATCTAACGTAATGTCATGCAACATAACCACTTGACTACCGAGGAAGATGAAAAGTGATCTCAAAATTTCACTTCCACCTTTATCCATCATTATCACTGTTTTCAGTTACAAACCACTTCTTCTTCTTTCTCCTCCTTGTGTGTAATGTTCTTCCTCATCCCCAAAAATTTAAGTGAGCTCTTGTTCCTGCAGGCAGCTGGTCCAGAGGTCAACAGTGACCGTTTTGGACGAACACATCAGCCACTACCCCCAGCTGGAAGACCCCACCGGCTTCCTCAACGCGTATTTCAACTTCATCAACTCCTTCTGACGAGTTGGATAGCCGAGTCCCGAATGCAACACCAAGGCTCAAACCCAGACTTAGAAACTATACAAGCCTTCTGATATTATGTTCATATACAGAAGCTTTATTCTCCCAAAATAACTTTCAAAGACTTACATTGAATTATTTTATGTGATGCAAAAGTACCAAAGTTAGTGGTGCGAGGAGTCTGTCCTTATATCCTGATTGTGACCAGGAGGAATGTCTCATGAATTTGAGATTTGACTAATTTACCAGCATTAAGCCCCGAGGTGTCAGTTGCTTGGAATACAAACATTTAACGGCTATAAACAGTATGAATATGAACAATGAATGAAAAATGAGTACTTAATGCTAATGCAATAGATTGATGGCAAGTTTGTAACGTAGGAAACCTCACAGGAAGCATGGTAAAGGTTAGGCTGTGTGAGCATCTAATTGTGGGACAATATTTTAATTCTATTCATTTTATGTTGGTTGTGATGTGAATCCTGTTCTATTAAGAATTTGCAAGCAACTGCATCCTATGAATTTTGATATGATTTTCTACATTTGTCTGTCTGTCGATGCAAAAAAAATTAAATGTTAACTTTTCTGCGAATAAAACTAGTTTTGTAAAAAAAAAAAAAAAAGTGAGTGTCTTAAGTTAAGAATGCAACAAATGAAATATGGTGTACTTTAAGTCAGAATTTATTAGATTTGACAGATGTAAGAACTTTCCTCTTACAGACAGGAAACATGGTAAAGACCAGTAGACAGTATAAAGAAACAACTGAAGTCATTCACCTCCAAGATGGACACAAGTGTGGATGTTTACACATTAGTTTACATAGTAGTAGTAACAAAATGTTTGGAACATGTTTTTCAGGTTGTACGATGTCAGTGTAATAATCACAACAGCATCAGATATTTCTTTTTAGCGGCATCATGTTACCCACAACACACGCCGCACACTGAGCTGACAGACATAAGGGCGTCGTATGCAGAGGGCGGTGAAGAAGACGGGTCGTCGTGACACAGGAGACAGTTTGTCATGTGGAGCTGGAAGGTGTTGTTGGCACGGAGCTGGACCGCGAGCCTTTAGCCCACGGAGGCCAGGATGACGTCGACGGGCGTCTCCTCGCTGCTGCGCACCGTCACCTGCATGGTGACGCCGTCGGCCAGCGCCAGGCGGGCGCGGACCAGCACGTCGTGACCCCCCCGAAACACACCTGAGGAGAGGCAGAGGGGCTGTCAGTCAGGCTGCTGCAGGCCAATGACATCACACTAGGGCGGAGCCACGCAAACCAGAGAGTTGGCATGTACACAACTTCTTAAAAGACCCTTAATTAACCTTAAAACATGTTTCAAGGGAAAAGACATTTAGACTTACACATCTTGACCTAATTCTGGATGTAGATGATAACATTCAATTTACAGTCTAATCCTAGCAGTGTTTGGGCCATACTATGCTAGTTGAGTTACACAGGGACAACAACTCTTAATTACACATCTGAATTTAAATATTCCAGAGGATTACGTTAGTGATAACAATTTTAAGGAGGGCGTTTAAGTCGATACTCACCAGCGAGGAACAGGACATGTGAGTTCTTGTTCTCGGGAACTTTGTCCGAGCGCTCACACGGCTGCATTCCCAGGAAGCTGATGATGTTACCCACCGCCTCTGTACACCAAAACCACACGTTAGCCAACACTGTTTGTGTGTCAGTTATTGCTTAAATCTTACATGACATTGCTTAAGATATTGCTTAAATCTGTCACAAATTGACAAATACTAAAACCTCAGCAATTTAAATCCCGACAAGTGTGTGAACTACTGCTATAAATCCAGTTCAACTCAAAAAAAAGAGTGAAAGCAAACGATAACATTTGTTCAACTAGTTAAGCACCCAAGGTAACATCCAAACTAAATTTTAGAAATAATGCTAGTCAAAGAAAGAAACAAGGCCTTCTTTTTCACCCTTTGAAATTGTGTAATTTGGGAATAATCTGAATTAGTGAGTGTGCGTACCGTCTAGAGTCCGTACAGACGCCAGCGCAAAGGTCTCCTCCTTCTCAAAGTCATCTCCCACCTCTTCCCAGGCCGCTCCAAAGTTTGGCTTCAAAACCTTCTGGATGTGGTCCGCTACCGTCACCTCCAGATCCTCCAGCTAGGAGCGGACGAGTGGAGGGAGAGGAAACGAGAGGAGGGGAGGACGAGAAATGAGTAGGAGATGGAGAGAAAAACACAAGACGGAAGGAGAAGTTAATTCCATTGATTGAAATTCATTCTTCCTGGTTATTTTTCGATAGTTTGTCTCCTAGATGCGATTACGTACCACATATTCATCATCATAACCATCATCGTCAGGCTCTCCTGTGTTGGGGTCGCAGTCTCTAACCAGGTACTTCATGGTGCAGCTGAACGTACAGGACACTGCGGACAGATGGGACATAACATGTTTTTAAAGACTCATATACAAGCTATGTTTACCTCTCTCTCTCTCTCACCTCACTTGTCCAGAAACACACACGTCAGGTTAGCTTGATAAGGAGGTAGTGAATCAAATGGCTAACTGAACTGATGCAGTTGCAAAAACACTACCACCCAAGCCTGCGTTAAAGCAAGACAAATCCCTGCCACCTCCCGCCCCGTCGCCCAGCCCAACCCCAGTCCCAGACAGTATTCCTACCAGCGGTGGGGTCGTCGTCCGGCAGGCGGACCAGGCTGTAGCAGGAGCCGGGCTGGCTGTAGGGGAGGCTGGCGGCAGGGATGTAGTGCAGCACCTCGTAGGCCTCCGACGGCTCCATCTGCACCACCACCTGACACACACAGCCACGCGTTAGATCACATCTGTATTCCTGTGTCTAAACAGTCTGAGATCCTGAAATAAATGCTGAGAAATGACATCCTTCATGGGTCCTTTGGCTCCCTTTCCACTCCTGGATTGGTGTAAAATAGTGTTTACTTGCTATTTTACCCAGAAGGTGAAGTACTTACTTTCTGCAGCAGCTGGTCGTTGAGGGTGTTGGTGCAGTCGAACTGGAAGACCATGTGTCTGGTGAAGGTGTGTTTGATGCAGCGCACCACGTACTCCGTCTCCGCCTCCGTCAGCTGCACCGGCTCGGACGACTTGAAGAGTGGACCCAGGCCCTGGAACTCTGGGATGGCCGCCAGTTGTTCTATCGGATGGTCGGAGAGGAGAGACGGAGAGAGAGGAAGAGGAGGACGAGATAAGGAACCCAATGATTATTTCTATCTCCTACCACTTCATGTACATTTAAGACTGCACAGGTAATGGTGTATTACTGATGGCATTTTGTTGACTATATCCAATCCTAGAGCTACACAAGTGCACCAGAGGGTGAATATTAAAACCAGATCTAAAGAATAGAAGCTGGTAGCACTCTCTCTTCTTGAATCCCTATTGTAGCGTTGAGATTTTCCCACGCAGGACAGACAAACTGTCTTACCCTGATAAATGTCCTGGCGTGACGGGGCCAGCTTCTCTGGCAGCTTGCTGGTAGCAACGGGGGCGATTTCTGAGAGGAAAGAAACAACGTCAACCATCTTCCCCACACTGAACCTGAATCCAGTGACAACATGTGAGCTCAGCAGGAAACAGCGGACCGTAACAACCACCACAGACAGAAAATAGATTAGAGTGAATGCTAAGAGGTCCAGGTTCCCAAAAGTGTCTTGGCATCACTAAGATGATCACAGTCCAATGGTTTTCAATGGAGCAAAAATGACCCTCGGCACCTTTGAGAAATAGGCACGGTCACACCTTGGTCGCTTAATTGTTTAGTCGATCAACAGAACATTTATTGATTATAATTTTGATAATAGATTAATTGTTTTAGTCATTTATCAAGTAAAAATACCAAACATTTCTGGTTACAAGTTAAGATTTGCTGCTTTTTTCCGTTTCATATCATTATAAAAAATTTTTTTTTTTTTTTTGGTAGCTGGTCAGACTAAGTAATTTTAAGAATTCCTTTGGGCTCTGCTAACTTTATTTTTGACTATTAATTGATTAATCGATAATGAAAATAATCGATAGTTGCAGCCCTAATTGTCTGAATTCCGAGTCTAAAAAATAAAAAAGATAAACCCGGCCCGGGGTGGTAGACAACTAGTTGTACCTGTCTTCTGTTCGGTGATGGGTGTTGTGGCCAGAGGGACGGTCTTCATGTCGAAGGGTTTCTCCGAGGGCTCCAAGGTGTACTGGTGCAGGGACTTCTCCAGGCCAGGGACAGACACCGACAGGCCTGAGACCAACACACACCGGATGGATAATTAACACCACACACCAGACAAATGCTGGGAAACTTGTGCTGTAGCTGCTTTGGAAGGAGACCAACTAAAGTGGCTCCTTTCCATTTTAAAAAGTACACATCCTGTACAGTCCCACGGCGCATTTGTGGTTTGCGAGCTTCAGCTAGTTAGCGAAAAACATTTAAAAAATAGATTGTAAAAATGCAAATGTCAGCCATAATACAGGTCAGATGGATGTAAATTGTGTCCAGAAAGTCCTTCTGTTTTGTGAATACAATATGCATTTCCTTTTTTCCTCAAATGTTGACACGTTGTTTTCTGAATATGAGAAGACGTGCGAGTTGTGTCAAAATCTCTGACTGTACAGAAGGGCTCCACCATATTCCAAGAGCAGGAAGGGTGTGTGTGTGAGTGTGTGTGTGTGTGTGTGTGTCTTACCGTTGAAGATGTAGGCTGCGTTGAGAGCCTTCTGCTTCTGCTGTAGCACGTTCATGTAGAAGGTCGCTCTGTCACGCACCTCGTCATCACTGTCCATCATACACCTACAAGAATGCATAGTATAGTGCTTACAGTACATTATATGCATGTAGTCTCAATTTGTATCTAGTATACAGACAGAAATTACACAAAACAAGACTACAATAATAAAAATGTTCCTCTCAAATTCACTCATTTTGGGGCAATTCATGACTATTAAAATTCCCATTATGTTAGAGATAAAAGTCTTAAGAATTCACAACTTCTCAGCACGTCAACCGCTATATTACACACAGTGTAACCAGTAATCTGTTTCTTTGCATATTCCTCAGAAAGGTCAGAGTGCAGGGGGAGACAGTAGCATTGAAAATACTATAACTAATAACTAATTACATAAATAAATGTAAATAAAAGTACCTCTGCATGAGAACCAGCACACTTGGCAGCAGATCATCGTTCTGGGCTCCAAATTTAGCCAAAGCGCTGACCGCAGCTGGAGGTGGAGGGAAAGGGAAAGAAGTGTTTTAGTTAGTTTCGTTTTAGACAATAAAAACCTCCACTGACACTTAATGAGTGACTTCCTCTCCGGCTTGGTGGCAGCTGCTTCTCGGTCGGGGTGAATACTGAGACACACACCGTCCCGATCTCTCTCACCTGCGCGAACGGCCTCGCTCTCCAGCACCACGCGGTTGAAGATGAAGCGGATGTACTTGGAGGGCGAGGGGGTGCGGGGGCCCTCCTTGCCCAGTAGGTGCAGGATCTTGGTGGCCAGCACCGTGTGCTCGCAGTCCTCGATGAACTCGCACAGGTGGGCCAGGCCGGTCTCTTTGCTCTCTGGGTTCTCCTCGATGATGCTGATGATGCAGTCCACGATGGCCCGCTTGTACTCAAAGCCACCCTGCAGGAGAGGGGACAGACAGTCACTAGGAGTCTTGTACCTGACCCGAAACTCAAACAGAGTGAAGCATGGAAGTTTTCATTGAGCAGCAATGATCAAAAGGCTTTGGGCCAATGTGCAATATTATCATGGGTGTTGTCAGGACTGACACAAAGCTTATTATCTGATTATATAATGATAACGACCCACCCCCATGCATGCCACATGCATGCACCACATTCACCCACCCCCACCCCCCCACAAATACCCACAGACTGAACTCTGCTAATCTGCACATGGACACTAATATGACTAATAGCTATTTAGCCTATCCATCAACCTAGCTGTACTTTACACATCTATCATTCATGCATCTTTTGCTAAATATCAACCTAGTTGGACTTTGCCAATGCTGCTATACTACCACAATTCTTCAGCCTGAAGTGTGTTTATGTACGGTCTGTTGTCACACAGCACATCTTGTCTGCACTATATGTGAGGTCCTGTTATGTTTTGTCCTGCACCTAGAGTGTCAACCTTGTATTGTGTAATTATCTGAGTTATTTGTGATTACCAGCACCAATTAACCACTTTAGACTTTGTGCTTGTTGGCAAAAGAAAGTGACTCTGAAAACAGCAACAACGACAATTTTTGTTGTTAGTTTTCAAAGATACAGCAAGTCTTTAACATACGAAGGCACATATACACACACCTGTGTGGTCAAAATCTATGCTATAAAGTCCATGTTAAATGTTTTTCCACGGGTGTGATGAGGTGTGCTAACAGGTATACACATCGTATTCTGCAATCTGTAACTAGCAGAGATGACGCTGATAAGGAAATGCTCTTTGCAGGGCAAAGACCAAAGTGTGACTGAGACCAGCAGCTAATGCTGAACTCACATCATCTCTGAGCATGTTGGACAGGAAGTTCATCATGACGCTGTGCTTCCTTGGATACTTCTGACACAGGGCACTGATGGCCTGCACCACCACCACCTGGAATACACAAGTATCAGGACATAATCAGGACAACTTCAAAAAAAGAAATAACAGGATTTACAAGGGCGGAAAACACAGTGAATCTAGAATGTCTATTAGAAATTAATCTTTTGTGACCACAAATCCTACAATCCCCCATTTATTTAAGTTAAACAAGTATTGGATTTCAGTGTGAATAAATCATTCAGGCACAGGATAATGACAATCCAGGTCTGGATTAATACTCCTGGACCTGGATTTTCCATCTGGCGTTCTGCCTGGCCATCATTCTCAATAATTGCTCTTGGCTGTCATGCTTGATGTAAAATTTGATACTTTGCTGATCGGAGTGGAAATTCTCTGTTTGCTTAACTTCCACCAGGGAGGTCAGAGGTCAGGCACAGTAACAGAACAGAGCTGGTAGGGATTCAGTGTCTTGCTCAAGGACACTTCAGCAGGGCGGATGCTTGTCAACACGGGGACTTGAACCCTGCTGCCCCAGGCCTAAGTACTTAGTTTTCCTGCCTATTCAAATAAAGCATAAAAGTAAAATGAAGCTGAAAACTAAACCAAAACAACAATGTCTGACCTTGAACTCGTCTGAGATCTCGGAGACGAAGGAGGAGATCTGTTTCATGAGTCGGTCCACGCTGCTCTCGCTGCCGGTCTTCAGCAGGGTGGTGATGGCCAGCGTGGCGATGCTGCGGTTCGAGTCTGTGATCAGGTTCTCCAGGTCCAGGTTACAAGCCGTCACCGCCGACGGGTGCTTCATCGCCACCTGGTGGCCACACAGGGAATGGTCAGGGTTGATATTCACTTAGTATAGTACCATATGCTTAAGTGTAAACATTTAGTGTACTGTCAAGGAAAATATAGACTGCAAAAACATCCCACTCCCACTCATGCCTTATGTATCTAGCTGAGAACTGGAAATGAACACCAATCTTCTACAGTATTGCCTTAAAATATCATACGAATAAGGTTAGAATACCTGTGCCACTCAATAGCTCAGCCATATTTGCTTTTACAAACAAAAAGGTGACTTGTGCTTATATATTCAGTTATAATAAGCTATGTAAGGGAGAGACGAAGAGTGCAGCTGTACCTTGTTGAGGGTCCTGACTGCAGCGTATCTCAAGGCTGCTTTGGGAGAACTGCAGAAGAGCTGCAGCACTGCAGAAAAAAACACACATTCACAATGAGCCTCAGAGAGGACAGTTCATCTCACAACCGAATGAAAACATCAGGTAAATCCTTGTTAGGATGGTACTTTATTCAATACCAAAATGAATCAAAGAAATAAGGTTTATGCTTTCAGTCAACAATACCTACCAGAGACCGCGGGGGCCAGCTCCCTGGCAGTACAGTTGGGCATGTGGACGATGGCAGAGGCGGCCTCGTACACCACCATCTCATTCTTGTTCCTCAGGCAGCTCTCAATGAAGTCAAACAGGGGGCTGTCGTGACTGCAAACACACAGATAGAATACAGCATTGTAAACAAGGTAGGGCTGTAATGGCTACTTCAATATCACAGTAATAACAGACATATGGCATTCGAAGGGGCGACCTTTCAGTCACAAGCCTGCTTCTCTAACCTGTAGGCTACCAATGCCCCCAAGAATAAGTAACGTGGCCATGCTAACAGACATTAAGAGAGAGTGGTAGCAGCACTAGGGAGTTCGCTGTACCCTGTCTGCAGGTAACCAGATGTGCTGTGTGTATCTATTGGTCCATTAGCAGACTGCAGGTCTGACTACATACCCTCCTTCTGTCTCCTCCAGCAGTTTGCTGGCGATCCGGATGAGCATGCAGTAGGCAAAGGGAGACTTGAGACCAGACTTGGTGAACTTGTTGAGCATCTTGGACACGGCAAGACGGTCATTCTTCCTAAGGTGGTACAACAGGCCCAAGGCATGGTACTGGAGGGACACACACACAAGCTTTGAGATTATGCATTGTCCAAAACACATATCAATCAATTCAGCTTCATTAGAGTACCATAAACTTGGATGAATCTTATGAATACCCTGTTATTATATGCTTTGATAAGTCCAGTTAAGCAGCCCCACCTACGCTATAATAAGTTCAAAACAGTATGAATTCTCAGGTGTTTGTGCGTGTGTCTGTCACACCCACCTGGACCATGATATTATCACTGGATGCAGCCTCCTGGGCCTCGTTCACCCAGCGCTTCACCACGTCATAGCTCATCTTCACCATGTGCTGAAAACACACAGAAACCGAAAGGACTTTATTACCCACAAGCCACGGCACGTCCGCATACAATTGTACAGGACCACAGCAGGACAACCGTAATCTCCAGTTGAAAATGAATGGCAGTCGTACGTCCGTAAAGCAGACCAACTGAAACATTCTATCCAGATTTGTAAGTGTCACCGTCTCATGTCTTACCAGTGAGGAGACCAGTGCTGAACTGGACACACTGGGCACCTTGTCAACGATGGCCTGCTTCATGTACCTCTCAATGGCCTGCAGCATGGTGGTCTGAGGGAAACACATGTCACAAACGGTGCTTCAGTTTCTTAATTACAGAGCATGAAGTTAGTCTAGTGGCAGTCACTCCACAGAGAGAAGAGAGGGGGAAGAGAAGAGGGAAGAGGAGGAATGAGGTAAACCATACAGCAAATGGGGGGTGGGGGGGACATGCATGGTGTTCTATTATGCTGTTAAGATCTCATCTCCCACATTTCATTGTTTGTAAAAGTAACAAATCCTTTCTGTTCTTGCACTGAAGAGCAAACTGATTATTATTCCTTCCAACAAGTTACAAAGTTGCTTAAAGAACATACAGCATGCCTCCATCTATGATGAAAGCCTTTACCTTTTTTGTTGACAATTTGCAGTGTTGCATGCTCTTTTGTTGCGTGCAAGGGGAAAGGTGAAGGAGGAATGGAGGGAGGGAAGGAGGGAGGGGAAGGAGGGAGCACCACTCACGTCAGTGATCCTGCAGAGGGCTCTGATAGCAGGTCCTCTGTACACGTCTTCCTTGCCAGTCATGTCTTTGGTCAGGCTATAAAACAGCACATGAGTAATAAATTAGGCACTCTGTAGCCTCAAAAGACACAGAACATTTGGCATCAGTGATAAAAAAAAGACATATCCAAAATAATCAATTATTGTTTCCTCTATAGTTTTTCTCTGTAATAATTTAAAATGAATTAATTTTTAGCCTAAAAGACCAAGTCAGTTTTTCAAGATGCAATATCAATGTGAGCAAAAGCCAATTTTTGTGCATCCAGACCTGTCACTTAATGCATCCTGGTGTGACCGGATGATGAAAGTCACATTAAAATGACAAGTTTAACCATATAATAGGAATATTTTAGGGAAAACTGGACAAAATGCCATTTCAGAGGTCTTTCTATTCTGCCAAGAAAAAGTGCTGGGGGAAACGACAGTATATGCATATGTGTGATACTGAAAAACAATCCACATTAAAAGTACTAACCTGCTAGTGACAATGATGACATCCTCTGAGATGTTGGCCATCTCTTTGATGGTCAGGTAGCACATTCTCCTCAGGGTTTGCTGAGAGGACAAAAAGTTTGAACTCAAGTTTGAGTGCACATCACTGCAAGCACTGACTAATAAAAACAAGCTCTCAACAATCCACATGAGACAATTAGAGAGACTCAAAAGAGACACAATTAATGACTGAATGAACAAATGAATGAATGACCAATATCTTACATCATTGGACTGAAAGAGCCTGGTCATGGCAAAGAATGCCTCTGTAGCCTCTGTGGTCCCAAAATGCTCCCCCTACATTGACAAAGACATGTAGATAGAGAGAGAAAGTGAGAGAGAGCAAGAGGTGGACAGACACTAAATTCAGCAGTCTAATAAATAGCCAGTTTGTGTCTTAAACCACCTTTTACCTGGTTGAGAAGGTAAATAATCTTGGTGAGGATGTGGAGACATCTTCTGGGGTTGATGGGGGTCTCATTGAAGATACGTGCCTGTGAACAAGAAGGGGAGAGCTTTGTTCACTTCACTGGTTAAAGTATTGTTTCTGTCTCTCATAAATGTATGTGTTCCTGGTGCCATGCAGTAACAAGTGTAAGCTTTACCTCCTGCAACACTGCACTCTTCTCCAGATGTTGGAAAGGGTTCGACCCACTTCCTGTAAGTCAAAACATCAGGGTTAGGCTCCTGTGTTTTCAAACACTCTGAGTTGTTACCTAATCAAATTATTTAAAGACAATAGCTGTGCGCATCTGGAAGTACAGTAGGCCGTTTGGTTAAATGCAAGATGACGGTGGCTAGGGTTAGGTTTAGTGTACGTGTACAAATGGAGCAAGAACTGAGAAACACAAGAACATTAAGGACAGATCTCCATGAAAGTGTAATTATAACAAGTGGCATACATCTACATGTAATGGTCAGAGAGGTCACGTACCTTAGCGAGCTAAATTAACAGATATAAAGACATCCGAGTGAGCCAGCCTAGCTTGCAATGCTAATCTTAGTAAACAAGCTAATAGTTACGCCTTTGAAGAATACTGAAGTTAGCGGATTGATTTTGACATTTCTGTAACAGGAATTAGGGGGCGTTCCATAAATTTAAATGCAACTGCAATTTAACCTAAATACATTACATATAATCATAAATTATCCTGCAGACCCGGCTAACGGCCAGGTCAACCAACTAACCTGACAGCTAGTTAGCTAGCAGGCTAACGCCTTAGCTCCCAAAGCGAGCAAACTCTTGTCAACCTAGACGTCGTTTTCGTTTTCCACTGTCACTATCAAAAGCAATAACTTTGCAATCTTACCAGATTCTTCGTCCTTCTTATCAAATTTTTTAATCATCGTAGCGGAATGAAGCTCACGGATGAGAGCGACTGATGATCATGAGAAAAGCTACTTCCACGTAGCCAAAATGAAAGCTTCCTGTGAGAGTCCACGTCGACGGAAAACACGTCAGATGTCGTCCCGCATCCTGACCGGCGGAGGGCGCTGTCCGGCCTGAAACATACAGTACATCAACAAGTTATAGGGTGAAGCCAGGCCTCCTTGGTGAAGCCTAAAAAGCCGAAAACCACTCGAAAATCCTCTTTGCTTTATTTACTTAGCATATTTATTAGTTCACGTTTTTATTTATTGCTTAGGTCGTTATTTTATCTATCAAGTAAATAACTTTGTAACACTGTTGCGACTTTATAGATATTGGCTATTATTGCTATTATTATTATTATTATTATTATTATTGCAAGTCATCAAGCTGACTGAAATTAGGAAAACACTGGAAACCTATCTCTCACTGGGCCCAACTGGGGTGTAGTTAGCCCGGATTGCCGCAAGATGTCGACTTTGTTGCTCTGCGTGCTGAGGTTCATTGGCTTTGCCTGATTCACTTGGTCTTCTTTGGCAGGTGACATTCCTGACCCCAGCGTTTAAAACCTTGTATAGAGTGTATGAGAATATTCCAACCGCAGCCACTCACAGCCCTCTTCATAATTGCACAAATCCCTTCCCAAACAAACAATGTAATTTGTGTCAAATCCCCCAAAGGTTCACTAGAAGCAAATATATAATCTGTGCTGTCATGAAAATACAAAGATATGATTGTATGATTTGAGTCAAAATACTTATAAAGTAGCCTACTCTGTGCAGATACCAGTGTATGCCTATACCTGTCACATACAGCAACTTTTCATTCAGTGAAAAGAGTCTTATGGACAAAGATGACAATATAAAACTTTTTAGTTTTTGATATTTGAAATGTGAACAAATCAGAAATCTGAGGAGTAAAATCAAGTTTTCATAATGTGAAATCTTAAAGATCTAAACTCTCTTCAATGAGTGAAGCTTTCAACATGCAGAGATCAAAATTTCAATGATGTGAAGTGAGTGAATGAGAAGAGAATCCAGTGTTTTGTGGACATGAAAAACTATTAAAGAAATGTAAGAAGTGGATATTTATAGAAATGTGAATAGACTGAAAAGAGTGATAATGGTCCTGTTTGTCTTGCCTGTCCCCTCCTGTGAAAACAGAAACTTTTGCTACAAGGTTCTATATTTATTTACAAATGCATGACACACCTTTTCCTGAAAATATGGAGGTATATTATCTGCAGTAGGCCTATATGAAATAATCCTCTCATTCAATTGTTACTCTGTTTTCTGCATCATATGTCAGGAAGCTTTTGCCTACAAACAGAAAAAAAGTATCTACAAACAGACCTGCTTTTTCCAAAAACATAAATAACTCCAAATATTAACAGCCAATGGAGCAGAAATACGTTTTTGAATGAGTTTTTGAATATTTTCATTATAGGCTACTAGTGAAACATAATGATTTATCTATTAACTTACTTTACCCACCTTTTTATTTGTGGAATAGAGTTTATCCAGCCTGCAATAAAACTGTATGACAATTCAAAGTATACATTATCAGGGCAGGAAACTTATTAACAAGGAAACTTCCCTTCAGAAATGGCAATTCATTCTGTTTATCTTTCTAAAAATGTACCTGCGTGACAAAAAGAGTGAAAGGGATAACTTAGATATAGTGAAACAAATGTAGCCTAGTTAGTTCCATGTGCTTTATTTGAGGAAAAATAATCCTTTATTTTGAGTATAAAAATAACAGACATCTGATGAACACATACAGTACATTCCCATGCATTTACATTTCACTGTGTTTCATAATTTTGCAGTTGGCTTGTACATCATTTGAAGTGTTTCTGCCTCTTCTCCATGTTTCACACTGGAATCCTGCCTGACTGCAGGCTGCCATCCGCTTCACCAGCTCAATTAGTAAACCCTTTTAAAATAAATGAAGCAGTGAGAATATCCCGATTTGACGAAATTAAGCCTTTTAATGAGACCGTCCTCCAGATTATCATAATAAAAGTCTTACTATCAAACCTAATAAGATTATGCAACAAGGCTGTGAGATATTTCAGTGGTCTTTTGCTCAGGATGGAGGAAAACTGTTTCATGATCAAAACTGCCAGTGGTTCTCAACTGTCTTCATGTCACAGACCCCCAAACATACCAGTTTGTCCCAGAAACCTCCATATGGGAAGTTTTTTGTTGTTGTTGATTGAGTATTGGGCAGTGAAGGAGATAACAGAGGCGTCCTGATACATCCTTATACTGAACATTCTCTAATTGGGATCATTTCTAGTGAATTCAATTATGTAAAATAAAGTCTTTCTCATTTTGCTGGGGTCCCCCTGGATCTCCCTCGAGGAACACTGGGGGTCCTCAGACCCCAAGTTGAGAACCACTGACTTCCATCTCTGGACTGGACTGAAAAAAATGTCCATCTTCACAAGTCATTTAGTGTCATACTCAGACTCAACATCTTAAAAAGGAAAAATCACAGACTTAGACTTGTTTCCAATGCAGTTTCACTTGTTTCAGAATTTTCCTCCAAACAAGTGACAGTATAGAGTCTACTAAAATAGCCAGATCATCAAGAAAATTACATGTTTCAAGAAAATTAATGAAAATTCTTGGAAAAAAGGGTTGATTTGAATTGGAAACAAGTGAAATTCTGTCACCCCTACTGGCAGAGCTTTACAAGATGGAATGACTAATTAAGATCTGATTATTTGCAGTGTTTGCAGTTGCAGTGGTGTTACAGCATTATACTTGTACAGTTTCATTTTTTCATCCTCCCTTGTTCAGTGCAGTTTGTCTAGCATAGCAATAGCAATAGCAATAATAACCTTAGAAAACCTTCATTTTAGTGAAACTGAGGTCTATGCTGAAACCACTGCAGACAGTGTTCATCTTAACAAGTTATTTAGTACCGAATCTTAAAATCTTATTTTTCTTAAATCAAGTGAAATAAATCTGCCAAGGGTCACTTGTTTCCAGTGCAAAATCAATTTCATAGATTTTCTTGAATCAAATGACCAGTTATCTTGATACAAGTGGAATGACCTTGTTCTTACTGTTTTGACTTTATTCTGACTTGATTCAAGATATTGACTCTAGTTGCTAGAAAACTCCTGAACCAAGTGAAACTGCATTGGAAACACTTGGAATTTTCTCATAATCTTTACTAATGCCAATATAAATAAATAAAAACTGAATATGAGAATAAATGACTTGTCAAAATACATTTTTTTAACGCATTACTTTTCCCAGTATATCATTATCATCCCCTCTAAATATCAGATTGAAGTTGAACTGTCTTAAAACTATGATTTTCCCTTCCTCAGATTAGTTTCTCTCAAAATTAATTGTCGTCCTCTGTCTAGATGAGAAATGGCAGATAATTTTATTTTTTCTAGTGGGAGTATTCCCAGTACTTTAATTTCATCGAGCAAAGGGTTGACAAGAACTTTTATTCCTCAGACCATTCAATGGAGAACAACTCAGTTATCGCGATATTTGAAGGAAAGAGATATCAGCTAATTTTGACGGGGTGTTGGCTATTATAACGAATTACTGCTGCCACGGAGTAATAGCGGGAGGAATAGCGTTAATTTTAAAAGGACTAACGAGTAGGCTAATTCATTACTTTTCTGAGTAGCGCGCCCCGCACGGGTCATGGCTGTGTGTGTAAAGTTGTCCTGGTTCACTTCCTCCGTCCGATCTGCGCCAGGAGACGCGCGTTGTCTGCCGCCTTGGCGCGCAGGTTTTTGGCTTTGGCCACGTCGAAGAGCACGTTCATGATGTTGGTCGGGACGTCCAGCGACAGGGTCAGCCGGCTCCTCCGGTCACTCTTCCCGCTGTTTCGGAGCATCTTGCCTCGGAGCTTCGTCCGGCTCATGAACCTGTAGTTCGCGGGACCTGAAGTCCTTTTTTCCCGGCTGGACTCGGCGGAGGAGGAAGAGGAGGAGGACGAGGAGGAGAGGTACTCCGCGGACTGCAGCAGGGAGCCCCAGCCGTCCAGAGCGGGGTAGCCCGGCTCCCCCTCGCTGCTCCGGACCTCGGCCGGTGTCCGGTCGTCGCAGAGGAGGTCGGAGCGGCTCTGGTAGAGGCGGAGGCACAGGCTGGAGGTCGGCGTGCACAGGACCGAGAGCAGCACCAGGGTCTTCAGGGAGGACAGCATGCTGATGCTGCGTCCTCTGGGAGGGACCCGCGGACCAAGAGGAGAGGGGGAAACAGTGTTGGTCACTTTTTTACAGTGAAGTTTTTTTTTTTATCCTAACACTGCAAGCATGTCCATCTTAACAAGTCATTTAATCCTCCTTATTGAGTCCTAAAGTCTCATTCATCTTAACGCAAGTGAAAAAAAAATGTCAATCGGGATGAGATAGGTTACATCCAACTGTCTCAACAAGTTTCACTTGAAAGTGTCATTATCTTGAAATAAGGTCAAAGTAGACAGATCACCCCTCTAACATCAAGATAGTCTTTTAATTGAAGAAAATTCTTGAAGCAAGTTGATTTGCATTGGAAACAAGTGAAAGTATCGCATCCCCACTGACAGACTTTTCCCTAAAAAAAATAAGATTTTTAGGACTGAATTTAGGATTAAACGACTTGTCAAGATGGACATTGCGGTGTAGAGCCTGTCAAATGAGCACGGATGAAAACAAGTGTAACTTGTGCTGATGAAGTTCAGCTTGACTCTTAAAAAATATAAGGCTGCTCTTCAATAGCTTTTCAAATTTGCACCTTTGCACCTGTTTATCAGAATGTTTAGCGTCCAGTTTGCTATGTTAAATACAATGGGTCACAAAAATTCAAACAATAATTCAGTAAAACTTACCACTCGTGTCCTATAATAAAAAAGTACAGTATAGAGAGGACAGGTTACACGTTCTCCTACAAAGAAAAAACACTGTAACACGCTAAAAAACCCTCAAAAGTTGATCTCTTCTAAGAAATCCTTATAAATGGATCTGTGCGAAGGTCACTTGTGGTGAGCAGTGCGCGCTGCCGTCTGACCACCAGTCTGCCGCTCGTCCATTCCCACTGCATTCATTTAGTAGGAGCCATGAAACCGCAGCCCTGCGCCAGCAACAACGTCATCCCGCTGACATTTTGGTCTCCTATAAAGTATCCCATTGGTTGGTGATGCAATGATGTAGCGATAAATAAAAAGACTGGTAAAGTGTGACCTCCCGGTGATGATCGTAAGGCATCACGACCACTAATATAAACACAAAACACTTAGATTTTCAGAAAATATTTCATCTATGTGTTTATTTCCTTAAAACCCTAGCTGCTTCATATAACTTAAATCAGTCTGGTGTTACAGTTGGATGTATACTGTAAAACTTCCTCAAATAAAAACTGAATTTATACAAAATATCAGTTACATCTTCTTGATATTGATTTGCAGCCCCTTTTGCACAATCCACATCTCAACTGTCTCAAAGCTTAAAAATCCTTCTCTAACTCGTCTGCTTCTCTTTATCTACATCTCCTCCTTTGTGATTGGTATAGATTTAATAAGGGAAATCAATAAGGGATAATGGCTTTTACCTGGATTCAGCTCATCAGTGGACTTCATGAAAACAGTAAGTGTTGTACATTCAGTTGAGGCGTGTTTACCCTTCACTCCATCCCAGGTTTTGATGCACTGACAGTAGTGTAAGTTAAATTAACGCCCCGCTGATAGGCCAGTACTAGATTTAACACAAATATGTTTCATTTGTCAGTAGATGGCATTAGGGGTTTTGTCTTTTATCGCCTATGAAACTGCAATTACAAGCGAGAATGGAGCCCATTTGAGCCCAGTGCCCGGCTGCTGTTCAGCACCACGGACAGCTCCACGGGGTTTACCAGCTGCGTTATGCGCAGTGCTTCAAGTGCTTCATGAACCAGGCACCAAATATTTATTTAAAATTTTGAAATGTATGGAAATGTAAAAGAGAGAAGAGAGAAGATGTTACACTTTATTGCCACCCAATGTCATATTGCTTAGTCTCTTATGCTTGCTTCACTACTTTTTTTTTTCTCTATCCCTTTCCCCTTAGAGTGGGTAGGGCTGCCTGGTTAAATAAAGATGAAATAACAACAATATACAGTATATATATTAATGTCACACAGAAGACTTGAATATCATTGACTACACTACCAGTCAAAAGTTTGGACACACCTGATTGAATGTACTATGTTTTTCATTATCTTAAAGCCATTTTATCTAAAGGCTTATGCTTAAATGCTTGAAATTGGTTTCTTAGACAAATAGAAATAGTGAAGTTGATCCTATGTATGAATTTCTTTCCAAAGCCTTTGCCTTTCCATCAAGGCAAAAGGCGGCTACTTTAAAGAATTTAAAATATAAGATAGTTTTGTTTGACACTTCTCTGGTCACTGCATAATTCCATTTGTCTTATTTCATAGTTTTGATGTCTTCACTATTATTCTAAAATGTGGAAAATAGTAAAAATAAAGAAAAATGCATGTGTCCAAACTTTTGACTGTTATGTGATTTGTATTTTGGATTCCTGGTTATCTGATTGCAATAGGAAGAGGGTGTCTGACATCTCTAGAACATAGTCTCAGTATAGACTAAGACTAATATAGACTGTATGCAACATACAACATGGAGCACCTGCAGTGATGTATAGTCTCCTGTCAGAGTGAGACAGAACACAGAAGGAGTGAGGGGATCAGAAGGTGTTGGGTCAAGCTCTAATGAGGAGCCTCATTGTGGGTTTAACATGACTGTATAAGTCTTCGCAGCTGGAGTGATCACAGTCCATGACACGCTCTGCAGCGAAACGTCCTCCCACTCTTCCCTCTGCTCTATAATTGATCTCTGAAAACCTTGGAATTAATTGTGCTCCACTTCAACTTCAGTGGTAAATGCGCACTCTCATTAAACTGACTTCGGTGGTTCACATTTTTGGTAGTTACTTGCAAGGCTGAGAAAGGATTTTAATACATGCATGTTATGTGTTACTTTTCAGCTCAAGATATGTTAATAACAGCATATTGTGTTAAAATGTATTGTCATTGACATATGTTGTGTTGAAAAGTTACACAAATGTGTGTTGTACCAAAGAAGACACACACGTGTTAAAAATGACACATACTTTTTAAAGTGCAGTTTATGTGAAGGCCTGTTGACCACATTGTGGTCATTTAGTCTAGTATTGAGTCTTAAAATCTTATTTTCCTTAAAACAAGTGAAACTTGTCCAAACTTTTTTCTTGAATTGTCATTATCTTGATACTAGTGGAGTCATCTATCATATTTCAGGATTATGCCAAAATTATTTAAAGTTTATCTGCTTTGGAAACAAGTGGAAGTATCTCACCCGCAATAAGTAGATTTTTTACTTGTTTTAAGGAAAATGAGATTTTAAGACTTAACGCTAGAGTGAATGACTTGTTAAGATATTATTGCAGTGTGGGACCGGTCCTGGGACTCCACTTAGTGTGGCTGGCAGGAAGTGTGGCTGCAGTGGTGTCCAATTAAAACCCTCCGTCACCACATCTTGCTGTGGCATCTTAGTGGGTGTGTGTGCATGACAGTGCAGAATCAAGACTAATGTGAAGGAGCCTTTGTAGGCTTATCAGTGCGAGAATCAGCTGTCAATTTGAGGAGAATGGAAATTCTGCTTTAATTACATGGAATATTCTCAGTAACCAACCCTTGGAGGAAATCTTAGTTCAACAAAACTGGTGGTGGAGCAGGAAGAGCGTGTTGCCTGGAAGATGTGGCAGAAAGATCAGTGTCGGGAACGAGAGGACAGATGTGAGTTTATTTTGACATAATGCGCATTGTCATCAGGGCAAACTAAAAACTGATATCATCCTCTTCAACATGTGACTGGGTGAAAATCTAACGTCATGCATTTTCACGGTCACGCTGCCAGAAATGCCGTCCCGTCCGTGCCACCCCGCCCCCACGCCCACGCAGGAATCCCCTGCTAAAGCTGCAGTCTGTCCGATGGAAAGTCCTCCGGCCCGTCCTCCCTCGCCGGGCCCCTGTTGGCCCCTCATCTGGCTCCCAGCCTGACCCATAACACCCCCTGCCAAATGGACATATGTACTGGAGGAGAGGTGGCAGCAGGCAGCCAGCTACCAGCTTTCTTATTTTCACACCGCAATTGACAATACATGAGATAGAAGACAGAGGGTTATATAAAGTGAGAGAGAGCTCAGTGGTTGATAGATGGATAGATAGATAGATAGATAGATAGATAGATAGATAGATAGATAGATAGATGGACAGACAGACAGACAGACAGATGGATGGATAGATAGATGGACAGACAGACAGACAGACAGACAGATGGATGGATGATAGATAGATAGACAGATAGATGAATAGATAGATAAATAGACAGACAGACGGACGGACGGACAGACAGACAGACAGACAGATGGACAGATAGATAGATAGATGTTATAATTAGTTAGTTTAAAATAGCATTCAAACTGGTCACCATGCCAAGACTGAACTAAACCATCCAAATATCAGTTCAAGCCAGGTCACGATGGTACTCCCACACACACACACACACACACACACACACACACACACACATATCTGTGTGTGATGAGTAGGCATATACACAGTGACACATGTAAACAGTTACTCAACGATAAATGTACCTGTTGTGTAGAACAGAAGGACACTGAGATGACCACAAAAGTAAAGACGGATTTAATTTTGTCAGTAGTATCAATATTAACCAGTTTCCACAGACTAAAACTGAGTCAAATGTCGGTCTACTTCAAGAATACATCTGTAAAACTAGAAGGGCACTCGGAGAGCGCAGACCTCCGCCAAGGTTCGTGCTTGTTCATGAGTCGGATCCGGATCCGGATCCGCTCCAAAATTTAATGGGTTCTTCCTTGGCCCATGCTACACCCTGCCATGAAGTTTCATGAAAATCAGGCCAGCAGTTTTTCCGTAATCCTGCTAACAGACAAACAAACAGACAAACAAACAAACGGCACCGAAAACATAACCTCCTTGGTGGAGGTAACAATCTGTAAATACATTCTGAGAAATTAACAAATTAACATGTTCATTCACATTGTGATTTTCAACAATACAACAAAACATGACTGCTATACGAAGTGTTGAAATACAGTATATACATAAAAACAATATAAAACACATTGATAACATTTTACACTGTCATGTACAAAATAAGCGTCTTGTTTGGCGGCTGTTGGCTTCATCTCCAGGGTTCAAGGCCTGTGGAAATAGTGAGCACGTTATATATAATATATACTATAATGAAGATCTCCAGCATAAGGTATTGTCTTAATTATCACTTTATTGTGTCTATCCCCCATTCATGTACCAAAATCCTCTACCACCCAGAATCTCTTTGAATCATCTGATTAGTTGGCAAAAATGTATTTCAACCGTCATCTGATTGGTTCTCTACCTCTCCTCTCCGTCCCACACCACTTCTGGCACTCTTGTCTTGAGGAGAATCGGTTTTGGTTGCCGCCGCAGCCTCCGTACACAAACGGCCGGCATTCCCCGGAGCGAGGGTGGAAGTACCAGAGCAGAACAAAGTCTGAACATCCCCCCTCTGACATGGGCTCCAGGCAGCGCTCAGCAGCTGGACCTGCACCTGGGGTCAGAAGAGAGGGCAACAAAGGTTAAAAGAAAGAGTTAAAGCTGCACTAGGCAATTTTTAATGTAAAGATACACCTGGAGCTGCAACAGATAAGAGTGTCCCATCTCCCACTAATTGAGCTGTAGATTCTCCCTATTTTCCCAAATTAATTCTATTAAACTCAAGAGCGTAATACAAAACTTGCTCCCAGTGCTCCATCCAAAGAAAGCTGGACTAACTGATGATAGCTGAACCTGCTGTGAAAGCTTTTTTTTCCCACCATCTTTAGGTCAAATTTAGGTCCGAGGAGTGTGTTTACTGACGCCAACTTACATGATTTCTGGGTAATGAAGTCCTTCAAACTTCAAACAGTTACCACTCGCTACCACTTGAGGCCACCGATGTATGAAGGTGCCTAGTGCAGCTTTAAAATGACTCCTCAATTCCTAAAATACTCTTTTTGCGAGAGAAGAGGAGGAGAGAGGAGAGGAGAGAGGAGGAGAGGAGAGGAGAAGAGAGGAGAGGAGAGGAGGAGAGAGGAGAGAGGAGGAGAGGAGAAGAGAGGAGGAGAGGCGAGAGGAGAGGAGAGGAGAAGAGAGGAGAGGAGGAGAGAGGAGGAGAGGAGAGGAGAAGAGAGGAGAGGAGGAGATGAGGGGAGAGGAGAAGAGAGAAGAGAGGAGAGGAGGAGAGAAGAGAGGAAAGGAAAGGAGAGGAAAGGAGAGGAGAAGAGAGGAGAGGAGAGAAGAGAAGGAGAGAGGAGGGGAAAGGAGAGGAGAGGAGAAGAGAGGAGAGGAGGAGAGAGGAGAGGAAAAGAGAGGAGAGGAGAGAAGGGGGAGGAGAGGAGAGAGGAGAGAGGAGAGGAGAGGAGAGGAGAGGAGAGAAGAGAAGGAGAGAGGAGAGGAAAGGAGAGGAGAGGAGAAGAGAGGAGAGGAGAGAAGAGGAGGAGAGAGGAGAGGAAAAGAGAGGAGAGGAGAGAAGGGGGAGGAGAGGAGAGGAGAGAGGAGAGGAGGAGAGGAGAGGAGAAAAGAGGAGAGAGGAGAGGAAAAGAGAGGAGAGGAGGGGATAGGAGAGAAGGGGGAGGAGAGGAGAGGAGAGGAGAGGAGAGGAGAGGAGAGGAGAGGAGAGGAGAGGAGAGGAGAAGAGAGGAGAGGAGAGGAGAGGAGAGGAGACTTGTTCTTAGATACATTTAGAAATTGAGGAGTTGGGTTGCAAGGAGAGAGTGGAGATTCAGCCTGAGAAGATTTCACGTTTCAAGTGAGATCTAAAAAATCGCTGCACTGTAGAGACAAGCTCATGTAAAATTGTGTGTTCTTTCATGTTGCCATTAATGAGCAACTGTCAGCTGAGCTACTGGACGCTATATGAATTTATCATTATCTTTGCTGACTCAGACACAAAGTCACCACCATCCTCATTATCCTCTAGATCTAGGGTTCCACTGCAGATTGTTTATTTATAAATTAACTGAAAAATTCAAGCACAGGCTGTCGCTCATTCAGACATTGCTCTCTCTCAGTTAGCCTCACATACACACACACACACACTTTGATCCAAGGATTAACAATGTCAAGCATCTCATTACTCAAAGATGATATGGAAATATGAGCGGGAGACAGAGACAGAGGGAGACACCTAGAGACAGACAAGACCGAGATGAACAAGGGAAAGAAGGGAGGAAGAAGAAAGAAAGATGAGAAAGAGACAGAAGGTCTTTCCATCCCAAATCAACCACCTTTGCCACTCACCAGTCGTCTTTACTCCAAACACCCTTCTCTTCTTCCTCTGTCCCCACTCCACACTCCCTTCCCCACCAGAATCTGAAGGCCAGAGGAACCAATTAGAAGATTACAGGTTGGTGGATTCAGCCATGAGGGACTAAGTAGAGCCCGCTTTGTTCAAATGCATGGGTTCTATATTTTTATCATATTGTACACAGGATGAGCTAAATGTCACTAGTCCACATCTAATGACTGTGATTTATAAATAAACATGCTGACATTGACAATGGGCAATGACAGGGACAGGGACGCTCATGAAGCAGGAATTACAGTAAATTGGGATGCAGGAGGCGATTCCAGCCTGCGGGCTGCGGGCGCTAATGAGCCGTGTGAAACACTGTGTCGTCGCTTGGTACATTCTGACTCTCTCTATGACTTTCTGCTCACTTTTTGTCTCCATGCTGGTGGCTGCAGTCACAGCAGCACTCTGCAGAACGACCATTTCAATTTTACATGAATAACATTTTTTAATGCTTGTTTAAATAAGCAAGCTGACTAAGAACATGATCTTGTTTGTAGAAACGGTCTGGGGGAATGCAGAGAGGGGGGTTATCATATTTGGACTTCCTAGATTATGGCTATTACAGACTTTTTAAATTGTTTGACACAAAGTTGACTGTGCAAAAATGTGCAAACAGGAAAGCTGACTCCATCTCCAGCACATTTTACACACAGCATATTCCAACTGCCTACATCATGGCTTTTCCAGAGGGTTTGAATACACGTAACCATTTGGCCAAGACACACACACATGAAGTTGACAGCTAAACATTTAATGTGAGAGCAATCAAACTTCACCTACGTATTTGCAATGGGGTTCAAAAGTGTGTCAGATCCCATTTGGTCCTGCTCTATAATGTTACTGTGAGAACAAATTGCCAATTCTGCAAGCTGCGATATCTCAGGCTTCTGTGTGTGTGTTCGGCCCATGGGCTCGGACACTGCAAATGGCCGCTTGTGGCTATATTTATTATGATTATTATTATTACCAGTGCGGTTTGATGGGATCCCCTCTTCTGTGAGGATCACAGGGGCCGGGCTGGCAATTTCTCCCTCCCCATTTCCATTTTTTTTCTCTTCCTCTTCTTCATCTTCTTGTCCCATCCCTTCTTCCGGCAGGTTGCGAGTGAGGGATTTTGCTACTTCTTCTGGCTCGTTGTCTTTCTCAGTCACCATGGTCTCCCGATCTGGATCCATGGACTTCACTATAAGCTGGTATTCCACCCCTGCGGTGACACACACACACACACACACACACACACACACACACACACACGACCACCATATGAGAATACTAGTGTTATTCATCATTTTTATCTTAAACTGTAGTTTTACTGTGCGTCCACATCCCGTTAAGTAATGGAGAGACCTGAGTGAGCGAGAATGAGTAAATCTAAAAGCACATTTGACTCTAAGATGCTAAAGTCTGGTGGTTCTTGGTGAAGCGTCAGTGAATAGCGTCTCGTGTTTGTGAATGGCTCCACTGTGGACGGCACCATGGTGAGTGTTCCTCTGAGAGAACATAACAGATGGCACGGCACACATGGGTGCCATGCCACTGCCACGGGAGCTCTAGAACATACACACACACACACGTGCGCAGGCACACACACACACACACATTTGCACGCACAAAATATGTAGCTAGAGGCAAAAACTAGAAAAACTAGAAAAGTAAGCATGCATAGATGGTTTAAAATGTGTATACAAGTAAATAAAACACACACACACACACACACGCACACACACACACACACGCACACACACACACACACACACTCACTCACCACACTTTTCTGCCACCTCTTGGGTGACTAGCTCCTTCACTTCTTCAGCCTTGAGACAGAGAAGACAAGATTCAAAGTCAATGACAAAATACATCAAATGAAGATTTTCCTCATTCATTCTTAATTTTGTGTGTGTGTGTGTGTATGTGTGTGTGTTTGTGTGTGATAAACACGCACAGAGAGTCCAGGCTCTCCCTTGTCCCCCTTGGCTCCTTCATTCCCCACCTCCCCCTATGGGAAAAAAAACACATTGACTCATAAACGAAAGGGGACTAATGACATGAAATATACTTTTACATGCACATACGAACAATTCAGGAAAAAAGAAACACAGAGCAATTGCAGAAAACGGCAAAGTGTGTTTTGGAGAAGTGTGTGTGTGTGTGTGTGTGTGTGTGTATCTGTTCATATATGTGTCTTACACCATCCCCCCTTTTTCCTGGCGTCCCGGGCGAACCCCTCTGACAAGGCTTCCCTCTGCCCCTTCTGCCCCTCTCTCCCTGTTGAACAACAATCAAGATTCAAAGTGCACACAGAGAAAACACATCCATGAGTTTTGAAATGATTTCACACAGAACTTCTACTCTAAAAAGAAATAATGGTAGCCAGCTCAGCCTGCTCATCCATCTCCATTTCTAAACAGCGTGAATGACAGACTCTTCCCAATTAGGTGCATCCATAGAAAGTCCTCATTAGACACTCTCTGCCAACATCCGGAGTCTAGTAATTGTGGCTGAAAGGAGCTAATTGAATGAGATATTACTTGAAAGCTCCAGACAGAAATAGCCCTCTGTGTGTGTGTGTGTGTGTGTGTGTGTTAATTAAGGCCATGTCTTGGATGCATCCGCTGCTACAGTAAAGTCTACAGTACGTCTCTCTGAACTAGATGTGGACCTGGTGACGCCTGTAATCAAGCTCGATTCATCCTTCTGCCCACTGTGCTCTGTCACTTGTTTTTGGTGTTGTTTTGTAGAAGTGGGAATTGTTGGTATAAAGAAATGTATACAAAAAGTGAGCGACTGTGTGGTTGATCTTGTGTCGACAGCTCTGGAGTCTATGTGATAATATGTTTGTATAGGTGTGTGTGTATTTTGAAGAGTGAGCGAAATATAGAAATAGAAAGCTGGACAAAGAGAGAGTTACTTACTATAACAAGCCATAGAATGCAATTTCCATCCAATTAAATCTTTTTATTGTTTAGCACAATATCTGCATAGTGTACATCCTCTACAGTCCCATGACTCTATGTATGATTCCAGTAGTGTTGTACCCCACAGCTAGCTGAGGGAGGGGGTATACCTTAGCTCCTGTGTCTCCTCGGGACCCTGGAGGTCCCGGGCGCCCCTCGTCTCCATCCTTCCCTGAACTCCCTGCTGAGCCCTTAAACCCCGGGAAGCCTGCGAAACCTGCCGCACCCTGCATGGAGCGAGAGCAACATGAGGGAGGAGACCGATGTGTGATGGATGTGTTTTCATCATTCAGTCATACGATTGGACAACAGTGACCAATGGAATTGCTAAATGAAATATTCCTTTTAGTTTACTAACCTTTTCTCCTTTCTTTCCTGGGGCTCCGTCCACCCCGTTGATCCCTCCGTTCCCCTTATCCCCCTAAAGATGATGTCACATGATGAAAAAACATAGATGAAAATAAAAAGTGATGTGTGTTTGAGAGAGAGAGACATGTATGTGTGTGTGTGTGTGTGTGTGTGTGTGTACCTTGCGTCCTGTGAGTCCATTGAGGCCTGGTACGCCCGGGGTGCCATGTAACCCCATGTCACCCTGTCATGCAAAAAACACCATATAAACATACACAGAGTAATCTAGTTCAGTGACAGTGCTGTTTGACATGATATTGTTAGATAAGTTAAACGCCTGTTTGGCCAAATCAGAGTCCAAGTCTAACCTTTTCTCCATCCAGGCCCAGGCTGCCCATGCGTCCAGGTAAGCCTCTGAATCCCTATAAAACCACATGACACTTTATTACATGACTATCTAAGCAGACCTTAGAATATAAAGAGCTCCCATGCAAAAGAGATTCTGAACCTCAACAAAACAAACACAATGGACCAGGCCGGAAGAAAAACAATCAGAAGGATTATTATAATTCTACATCAATTTCCTAAGCATATCATAATCTGGTGAGTAATAGTAATTTCACCTTCTCTCCCTTCTCCCCCGTGTCTCCTGCTAAGCCTGGTTCTCCTAAATCGCCCTGTAGATAAAAACAAACAAACACATTTATTTGACTCTTTAAAAAACTATAAAATCATCAAAATGATTTCATTAGACTCACTCATATTTTGTCTTCCACTGTACCTGATCGCCCTTCTGGCCTTGCAGTCCCAGGTCTCCTTTGTCCCCCTTGGCTCCATCCAATCCATGATCCCCATTGCGACCCTGGAATCACACCATAAGCCCATGACCAGGACTAGTTTGAACTGCAAGTGTGTGTGTGTGTGTGTGTGTGTGTACTGTATGTGTGTTTTTGTGTGTCTACTCTACCTTTACTCCATTGGCACCCGGCTCCCCTGAATCTCCCTGTAGGAAAATAAGACAATTACATAAACAGCGCTACAGAAAAATAGTCAATGGTTAAATTTAGAAAAGATTAGTGTTTGTCCAATGTAAACAAACTGTACTGAACCCTCCTCACCTTCTGGCCTACTGGCCCTCGTGCCCCAAACGGTCCCACTGCACCCTTAGTGCCTGCATCACCCTTTAGGCCCTGTAGAGTAAACATCAGTCACCAATACAGTATTGGCACATCAACCTTGATAATAATAAAACTAGCAAGCAAGCTGATAATGCATATTGAAATTGTCTGTTGTGCATTAGTACCTTGTATCCAGGAGGACCGTCCTCACCCTTTTCTCCTTTATCTCCGTCAAAACCTGGCGGGCCTCGCATCCCCTGAGTCAAACCAGACGTCACATACTGTCAGTAACTTAACTTCACTCACCTTGCTTTAATCACATGAACATCCAGACTGTTGAAATGACTCAGAGAGCAGCATAAAAATGTCCGGTCAAACCCAAACCTCAGGAGGATCTTACCGCCTCTCCCTTGGTGCCCTTATATCCACGAGGTCCTTGGATTTGAAGCACACTCCCCTGTAGAAAGGGATTGATTTGTGACTACAAGCAGCAAATC